>NC_092371.1:104401283-104773783 GCF_030028105.1 Mobula birostris | reverse complement strand
GTGATGTCTCAAAAAGGCAGCATCCGTCATGGAGGCCCACCATCATCCAGGACGTGGCCTCTATCATTGCTACAATCAGGGAGGAGGCACAAGAGCGTGAAGACACACACTCAAAGTTTTAGGAACAGTTCCTTCCCCTCCGCTATCCAATTTCTGAACTGGACAATGAACCCATGAGTATTACCTCACTATTTTTGTCCTCTTTTACTTACTTAATCTAATTTTTAATGTATATTTCTTTGTAATTTTTGGTTTTTTTTATGTATTGCATTGTACAAAACAAGTTTCACAACATATGCCAGTGATATTAAATCTGATTCTAAAATGGTTCAATATCCAATATTTACGATGTGCTGTTGGGAATGAGATATGATTCTATAGACAAAATCAAAACTCTTTGGGAACAAGATTTACAGACTTCAATTTCTGAAGACACTTGGATGGAGATTTTTAAATTGGTTAATATTTCATCGCTATGTGCTCGTCATTCCCTCCTACAATTTAAAGTGGTTCATGGGGCTTATACGACCAAGGATAAGTTACCTCGTTTTTATGGAGATACATCTCCCTACTGTGATAGGTGTAACAATGGAGAAGCTTCATTTATTCATATGTTTTGGACATGCCCAAGTCTTGGAAAATATTGGAAGGAAGTATTCCAAAATTTTCTGTAATCCTTAAAGTAAATTTTAAGCCTAATCCTTTGACTGCCCTATTTGGTATTGTTGGAAGTAAAGATATCATTTTGAAGACATCTGATCTGCACATGCTGGCTTTTATCTCTCTCATGGCTGGAAGGGCACTTTTGTCTAAATGGAAGGATGCCGTTCCGCCTAATCATGCTCAGTGGTTATGGGATGTTATGGTATGCCTAACTTTAGAAAAGATCTGTTGTTCAATTTCTGAATCTAACCAAGATTTTCAAGTTTTGTTGGGGCCATTTTAAAATTATTTTCATAATCTTTGACTTCTTGTTAAAGTACAGAAGTTGGTTAATAGTATATTTTATTATCTGATAAGTTTTTTTTTCTTTTTTTTCCCAAACAGCTTCGACTTTGGAAGTGCGTGTAGATCCTTTTTTTAATAAAATTGTTTATATTCTAATATACAAATTAATCTAATCCATATGAATATAGAGTAAGGAGTTTGTTAACATGATGGAATATACTGTATCTGGTATTATTATATATTTTCTTTTGTTTAATAATTTGTATTCTCTTGGACTCTGTATTCTTCTATATAGAAATCAATAAAAATATTGGAAAAAAAGAAAAAAAACTGATTCTGATTCCTCTATACTGTGGATTTAAACAAATTTGCAAGCAGCAAACACGAGGAAATCTGCAGATGCTGGAATTTCAAGTAACACAGTTAAAAGTTGCTGGTGAACGCAGCAGGCCAGGCAGCATCAACGCAGCAGGCCAGGCAGCATCTCTAGGAAGAGGTACAGTCGACGTTTCGGGCCGAGACCCTTCGTCAGGACTGGCGAAGATTCTCGGCCCGAAACGTCGACTGTACCTCTTTCTAGAGATGCTGCCTGGCCTGCTGCGTTCACCAGCAACTTTTAAATTTGCAAGCAGCCCTGCTTGACTCAGAACTGCTCTCTGTAGGGTTAGAGTCAGGGCGTGAAGACAACATTGAAGAGAGTACTTCAAAGTCCTCCCAACTGTTGGCATTAAAGTCTTTAGTGAGTGGAGAAAGCCCGCAGAACATAGAATGTCAAACAATACAGCACAGGAAGGGGCTCCTCAGCCCACAACGTTGTGCCAACCCAATTAAATTAGTAAACAAAGGGTTAACTAAACTAATCAGCCTGCGGAAACGTCCATATCCCTCTGTTTCCCTCACTTTCATCTGCCTGGCTAAACGCTCTTAGAAGTCTCTAACGTACCTGCCTCTACCACCACCCCAGGGAGTGCATTCCAGACACCCACCCCTCTATGTAAAAACCACCTCCATTGAAGTTACCCCCTCTCACCTCAAATGCACGCCCTCTGGTATTAGACATTTCAACCCTGGGGAAAAAATATAGGCTGTCTACTGACTCTTTCTATGCCTCAAATAATCTTATAAACCTCTAACATATTGCCCGCAGCCTCTGCCACTCCAGAGAAAACAGCCCAAGTTTCTCTGACTTTTCATTGTAATACAAGTCGTTTAATCATTTTGGCAAACTTCTTTTGCACCCTCTCCAAAGCCTCAACATCTTTCCTATAATGGGATGACCAGAATTGTATGCAATACTCCTAACCATGGTTTTATGAATCTGCAACATAAATTCTTGACTTTTGAACCCATTGTTAGTGATTGATGCTTGCCCTCTCCATAACTGGCACTCATTGCACTGAAAATAAAAATGACTTCCCTTCCAGCACATTTAACACAATAGCAAGCCTCACTGCGCATACACAGCGGAGGGGGATGAAGACATAGCAGGATTGGGGCGTGAAGGTACTTTAGGACTCCCAGTCAACACAATAATTTTGCAACATTTTCATCCTTAGAGTCTGCAGCCAAGGGTGTTACGAATTCTAAAACATTCTAGATGTTTGGCTGGCCTGGTTATGAATTATTTAAACATCTCCTGTTTCCAAAGTTGTGAAGTCTTGTGTTGCATTAAATGGTGAAATGAAGTCAAGAGAATCTCCTTGTCACAGGCAGGTGTTTTATTGCGCAAGGCTGCTTTCATGGATGCAAGAAAGCAGCATCCATCATCAAGGAATCCACCTACTAGGCCATGTTCTCTTCTCGTTGCTGTCGTCGGGAAGGAGGTTCACAAGCCTTAGGTGCCACACCACCAGGTTCAGGAACAGTTATAACCCTTCAACCATCAGGCTCCTGAACTGGTGTGGATAACTTCACTCACCTCAACACTGAACGGATTCCACAACCCATAGACTCACTTTCAAGGATTCCACAACTCAGGTTCTCAATATTATTTATTTACTTATTTATTTATTTTTATTTGAACAGCTTGTCTTCTTTTGCATATTTGTTGCTGGTCAGTCTTTGTTTGTGTGTAGTTTTTCACTGATTCCATTGTATTTCGTTGTCTTCCTGTGAATGCCTGCAAGCAAATAAAACTCAAGGGTTTTATGGTGACATGTGAGTTGAAGTTCAAGTTTAATTGTCATTGAACCATACATGAATACCCATGAATACAGCCAAACAAAAGAGTGTATCACTGGGGCCAAGGTTCTTTGATAATAAATTTACTTTGAACTATATACATAGGAGCTATTGTGTTTAGTTCATTCCACGGGTCTGGGTAAATATAAAGAGGATGTTGACTCAACCCAGCACCTTTCTCAGCACCGGGAGTCACACTGAAATAGTCATACACATCTGAAGCCGTTCCTTCAGAAACCACCTCATACTTACCTGTACTAATCCCATTAACCAACTTTGACCTTAGTTTACAGCCAGCTCCATCATGGGAACATCTTCAAAGGGCGATGCCTCAAAGAGGCAGCATCCATCGTTAAGGACCCCAATCACCCAGGACATGCTGTCTTACTATTACAGCCGTCAGTGAGGACATACTGAAGACACACATTCAATGTTTCAGGAACATCTTCTTCTCCACCACCATCAGATTTCTGAATGGACAGTGAACCAATCCATAAACACTACCTTAGTAGTTTTGCACTTTATTTGCACTACTTGTTTAATTTAATTATATACATAATCATTTTATATTTTTTATGTAATTTGATTATATATCATTATAATTATATTCACATACACACACATGTATGTTCTTATTATAATTTATATCTTGTTTTCACGTGTTGCACTGCACTGCTGTCACAAAACAACAAATTTTGTGACATATGTCAATGATATTAAACCTGATTCTGATTCTGATTACGGTTCTTAGTGTATTGTGCCTTGATGATTCACCTTAAAAAGAGAACTAGCTCTCAAACAGCGGGCACTTTGCAAACATTATGTAGCAACAAGAACGCAAGAAACAATGTGAATTGCAAAATAATTTACTGAGGAGTGAATGATTGCTTTGGACGATGTACAAGGTGGGGAAGTGGAGTTCCAGGCAGTGCTGCGGATTAGTCGACTGTGTCATAAGAATGTAAATAGTATTCGATTACTGTGCAGCTCACACCCTTGAAGGGTCTCGGCCCAAAGTGTCAACTGGTTATTCATTTCCATAGTTGCTGCCTGACCTGCTGACTTCCTCCAGCATTCTGTGTGTCACTCTGGATTTCCAGCATCGGCAGAGCCTCTTGTGTTTGTATTCGATTGCTGTGCTACGTTGGAGGTAGGTTCCTGTGAAACGTTATAGTGACTCTGTGTAATGTGGAACAGAATCTACAGATTTTGACAAAATCAGCAAGAGGCTGAAAATAGATTATAATAAAGTCATAAAGTGTTGAAGGATTTAAAACCACTTTGAACATTTGAGCCACACAAGCATTTAATGTTTCCTTTCTGAAGGCAATTTATGCTAATAATTTTAAACATTACTTTAAGATTTTGTCCCCCTTGATTGTATTTTTCTTTCACTGACAGCTGAACAATGTCTCAGTTAACTGCTTTTAAAATACTTTTCCCCCTCTTAAATGTACTTTTTTTCTGCTTAAACACTATAAAATGTATTGTCTGCCCTGTTGTACTGGAGATAATCAGACTGTAATGAACAATATATCTCCCTAATGCGCTGAAGGAACATAACTTGTTACAGCAGAAAGCAAAGGGAAATGGACAAGCGTTAATCAGAAAATATGATCGACAGCTTGTGTAAATCTGTTGCTGAAGTATATGGAAACATTTCATGCCCATCTCCTTCCCGGTGCCCCGACGAAAGGGTCAGACCGCGTACCTAGTGACAGAAGGAAGAAGAAGAGAGGCATATGGGCCCCAGTCCGCTCCCTGCTGACACACTATCTTGCTCTAAGTGCCCCATTCACCCCCCTCTGCCAGCACTCGCTCTCACAACAAAGCAGATTGTAATGCCCCTTCTTTCCCATCTGTACTCTACTGCCCATACCCCTACAATGCCGAGAACATGTCACTGTCATCGGGAGAGAGAGAGGCAAAGGGAGTTAACTAGGGAGGAAGACAGATTAACAACCAATAACCACCACACCTAAACCATAATGAATTGTCACCAGAAATTTACATGGTCTATTCCCTTTGGGGACTCTTTCATCCATCAGAGCAGTTTATTGGCCCTCTTTTGTTGTGCAAAGCGCAAACACTGTCATAAAATTCTAAACTGCTTAATTGCTATGTTGTAAAATTTACATATCAGAGATGGGTAATTTTATCATTAAATGGTGACAGGCATTTGTTATCAGGCCCCAACAATCATGCAAAATAAAAGTATCACCAGAGAAAGGTCACCCACTGACAACGTGTCTAATTCAGTGCTGAATTTTAATAAGCACCAATTACAAATTAAATACTATTGTGGGTCTGCGTAGCTGTGCTTTAAGTAAGCTGTCGGGCCTTGCTTACCCTATGCTTGCCCTGGCTATTAAGCCACATCGTTACATGTTCAGCTGGGGATATCAGAGCATGACTAACTGCTTCAGATTTGTTAAGAAGGTCATTTATGCGCCCCCACTGAATAAAATCCATGTAAAATCATGTATTAGAAATAAAAATTCTACCTCCCATATAATCTCAGCTTTCATAAAAGGTTTACGGTAAGGTTCCATTGGAGCCCTTTTGAGTTCTGTCAGTGGAGAACAACATTCAGTGTTGTTTTATTAGTAGATTAATCAATTAAACTTTTCAAGACGGCAATAATTTGGGAAACGTGTACATATCTGTAATAGCAAAGTGGTTGGTGCGATGCCATTACAGCTCGGGGCTGGTTGTTCAGATGATCGGGGTTCAATGCTGGCATCCTCTGTAGGGAGTCTCTGTACATCCTCCCCATGGAGTGTGTGGGTTTGCTCTGGCTGTCCGAAGATGTATTGGGCAGGTTAATTGGTCATTGTAACTGGTCTAGGGTTAGATCAGGGTTTCTCAGCCATTGCTGGGCCAATGCAGATCAAAGGACCAGAAGGGCCTATTTATTCCGTGATGGATCTCTAAATAAAAGTAAAAATAAAATAAAACATTGCTCTTTAACAATCAGAATAGCAGCCAGCAGAAGTGGTGGATGTGGGTTCGATGACAGCGTTTGAGAGAAGTTTGGATAAGCACATGGATGGAAGGGATATGGAAAGCTGCAGTCCTCGTGCAGGTCAATGGAACTAGGCAGAATAACAGTTGGCGTGGTCGAGGTGGTCTCGATGTCCCTTCATCCCTCACTCAGTGGCATAGATTTATTGAAAATAATTAAGTTACCACCCGCCACCAAAGTGTTGCCAAAAGGAATCTGATGCAAACAGCACATATGCGCAGTGGCCACTTTATTAGATACACCTGCTTGCTAATGCAAATATCTAATCACAATCAGAATCGGCTTTCGTATCACTGACACGTGTCACGAAATCTTTGTTTTGTGGCAGCAGCACAACAAATAAATAAGTAAAGGCATCCTTTAGTCTTGCGAGACCATGGATCTGCGCCTGGAAAGTCTTCACTCTCCAGGGCGCAGGCCTGGGCAAGGTTGTATGGAAGACCGGCAGCTGCCCATGCTGCAAGTCTCCCCTCTCCACGACACTGATGTTGTCCAAGGGAAGGGCAAGGGCCGATACAGCTTGGCACCAGTGTCGTCGCAGAGCAATGTGTGGTTAAGTGCCTTGCTCGAGGACACAACACGCTGCCTCGGCTGGGGCTCGAACCTGAAGGTCGCTAGTCCAGTGTCTGAACCACTTGGCCATGTGCCCACAAAAAAGCAGCACAATACAATAGTGAAAAACTATAAATTACAATTAGAAGTATATATATAATTAAATTCAATAGTTACTGCAAAGAGCATAGGTTGAATGTCCAGGAAGTATGGGAGGTGGATTGACAGGAAGTCTGGGAGGTGGAGGCAAGTGATAAATTCTAGGTTATTTTCCCCTGGAAACTGTATATGTGGATCCACACTTCCAAGCTGCATATTTAGGCAGCATTCTGTTAGAAATATCTTGGTGCTCTGATTCTTCGTGAATACGCACCCAAAACCTGCATTTTGGTGCTAATGGGATACTTAAGAAAGAAATCATTCTAGTTGGGTTGTTGGTGGCTGCTGCCTGCCCAGTAGTGAACTCCATCAGACGCCACTTTTTGTACAAGTTGGAATGTAGAATTTAGCACAGTTCAGGAACAGGCCCTTCAGCCTGCAATGTCATGCCAAACTAACAAAACTAGTAATCAAGTGCCCCAGCTAGGCTGTTTACACAATGCCCATATTCGCCATTTCCTGTCACTCACAGAAAAGCCTCTTGAATGCCTCTAATTCAGTCAGAATTAATGGATGTGCAATGTTTTATTTGCTAGTTGTAATTATTTTTTTCTCTTTTTTGGGGAGTGTCTTTGCTCTGTAGTGATGGCCCCTGTATGATCTCATTATAATAACAGTAAGACATAACAATGAAATATTGTTTGAAACATTATAAACACCAGAGATCTTGCAGACGCTGGAAATCCTGAGCGACAGACACCAGCACAAAATGCTGGAGGAACTCAGTAGGTCAGGCAGCATCTATGGAAACGAATAAACAGTCAACATTTCGCGCTGAAGCCCTTCATCAAGACCGTACAGGAAGGGGCAGAAGTCAGAAACCAGTCTTTTTTTCCAGTCCCGATGAAGGGTCTCGACTCGAAACGTGCACTGTTTATTCCTTTTCTTAGATACTGCCTGACATGCTGAATTGTTTGAAACATTAGCTCTATTTCTCTGCAAAGATGCTCTGCTGAATACTTTTTCTGTTGTATTTTAAAGCCAATCACACTGGTTTGTGCACCCCATAATTCACAGGACAGTGCAACACAGAAGGAGGCCACTCAGCCCATTGAATCTGCTTTGGTACTATCGAAGAGCAATCCATTCAGTCACTCTCTTTTGCTATATCCCTGCAGTATTTTCTCCTTTAATTATTAATCAATTTTGTTTTGCAGCAACTAGGTGTTTACAACTACACCCTTTCAGGAAATGCATTGGAATTCCAGCTGCTTGTCACAAGATGAACAATTCTTCATGTTGTCTTGAGATTTTAGGTCAGTCACCTTCAACGGTCTCTTCTCACTAATGACCCACTGATATAAACTTTTTTATTTATTCTCTTCGAACTCTTGTGATTCGAGATATCCCCACCACATCTCCCTGAACCTTCTGTGCTCTTGAGTGAATATTCCCACCTTCTCCAGTCTGTGCCCAGAACTGTAATCATCGATCCAATAAATCATCCTGGGGAATCCCACTTCTGATTTCTTCACGTTGCCAATCTGTTCCTCCACCACCCACATGTGGCAATTAGCCTCGGTGATGAGCCAGACGTCGTGGCTCACAATGAACAGAGGGGGAGAAAAGTGATGATAGCTCGGGACTCTGTTTGCTGATCACACTATCAGGATTACAAGAGCAACCCACAGGGCCTTCCCAAGTTATGTACACCCAACTTATGGACCTCATCATCGTCGTCATTACGTGCCATGTTGTAGGACATGGGCGATGATGGTCTTCCATTTGTCTTCTTCATTGTTTTCTCTTTCCATGACCATGATTGATCTTGGCAAATCTTTCTACAGATGTGGTTTGCCATTGCCGCCTTCTGGGCAGTGTCTTTACAAGACAGGTGACCCCAGCAATTATCAATTCACTTCAGAGATTGTCTGCTTGGCGTCAGTGGTCGCATAACCAGGACTTGTGATATGCACTGGCTGCTCATACGATCATCCAGCATCTTCTCCCATGGCTTCACGTGACCATGATCAGGGGTGTGGGGGGGGGGGGGAGGGCACTAAACAGGTCATACATGCAGCCTGGTACAGCCGTTCCGATCTATTCTTACTTTCCTCTTCTTACTTTTAAATTTACGTTATTTTTTGTTTTTTTTTCTCATGGTAACACGTCGAAGCTGCACCCTCTCTAATATGCTGGTAGAGAGAGTTTTGTTTGGGTTTTTTTTAGCACTGGAAATGGTTACATCCCGACACGCGGGACAGAAGCAAGGTCGCATTGTGTATTCCAGGGACCAGCTAATACCGGCCGATTTAGCAAGCAGAGTGGCGGACACCCCTGCTGAAATCCGGAGGAAAACACACCGAGGGTGCAGAGGGGAATCACAAAGGCGAGGAAAGAGGACCGGGTCAAGACAACAGACACTTATGGAGAAGAGGAGTTCGGTGGGTAATACCATTCTGGCTGACTGGAAGTGCATTGAGAGCGGTAAGCATAAAGGAGTTGGGTGCTTACTGATCTGGTTAACAACAGATGGTGCAATCCGGGGTATATTACGATCGAGGAACGTGTTTGCAGACTGGATATTGAACTTTTTACTGTTGGACTTCAGCCACATTCCACCGTGATACAACACTTGGTGACACGGGAGGTCATTCCTGCCTGTGGCCATCGAACGTGCAGCTCCTCTCATGGAGGGTCAGACACCCTGAGCCAATAGACTGGTCCTGGACTTAATTTCCATCCGGCATAGTTTGCATTTTGTTGTTTGATTGCTGGGGTTTTTGTATTGCTGTATTTACACTCTATTCTTGGTTGGTGCGGCTGTAACGGAACCAAATTTCCCTCAGGATTAATAAAGTTTATCTATTTATCTATCTACCTATCTACACCTTGTCCAACGGTGGCCTGCAGACTAGCAGAGGGAAGGAGCGCCTTACACCTCCTTTGCTAGAGACGTATCTCCACTCTGCCATACAATTTATAGACATAACAGGCTTCTATAAGTATTAAGTTCAAACGAGTCAGAGTCTATAGCATGGAAACAGTCCTTTCAGTCCAACTCAACCATGGGTTCACGGAGGGAATTGTGCTAATGTTATTTTGTGACTGTGTGTGCTATTGTATCAATATCATAGGTTCAAAGGTTCATTTATTATCAAAGTACACAACTCTGAAATTCTTCTTCTCCAGATAGCCACGAAACCAAGAAAGAAAAGAATGGCAGCACGATTATCAACCCCCTAATCATCCCAAAGTCACTACACAATAGCATTAAACAGTTAGGGGATACATAGTAGTATCGATGTAAATCTTCAGAAAGCCACAGTACTAAACACACTAGTATAGTCTGAAAGTTCCTAGCAACTTAGAAATGAGCATACATGGCTATGCTCTTACCTCTGATTGAGTTGAGAAAAAATAAATAATAACAATAAATGGCCAACAAATTCACAATGATAAATGGAGAAAATGTCAAGAGAAACCAGAAACAATCCAACACGTGACAGGATCCTGTAGCAGTTTAACTCCTTCTGATTACTTACGCAGGCACAATCAAGTGGCAAGTATCATTAACCAAAATCTTGCTTTAAAATACCTGATGAGCTGATTGTATTTATAGTAAGGTATTATTTCTTTTATGGTCTGTCAAATCCTGTAACAATTGTGTATGCTTCAATGACAACCAGTCATTCTTCTATGCACTCAAAACTGTTGGTCCAATCTATTTCACTCTCTCCTTTCAAGATGATACCAGTATCCCAGGAATGAATCTGGTGAACTGCTGCTGCACTCTCTCAATTGTAGGATAGTCTTTCCTTGCATAGGAAGACCACTCCTGCACATTTCTTTCTTTCTTTATTTTGAGATTCAGCAAAGAACAATCAAGCTGGACCCATTTTGTTATCTGGACTCACCATCTATAGTTCCCACTTACATTGTTTGATACTGAGGTATGGTTGAACCAACCCTCCACAGCCAACAGAATACCACAATGTGGAACAGGCTTCAAAGTGCAAGTAGGCCTCAGGCAGCATGTCCTACAACAACCTGTCAAAGGCTATAATACTGCTTGAAAATGTATCTCAATCAGAAACATTTCAAAAGTTTACAAGTAGATTTGCAGGCTTTCATAACAACATTTAAAAATTAGTTTAAAAGCAGAGTGCAATAGCAACGAACAATTACAGGGAACATAGTCATAGTCATAGTCATAGTCATACTTTATTGATCCCAGGGGAAATTGGTTTTCATTACAGTTGCACCATAAATAATTAAATAGTAATAAAACCATAAATAATTAAATAATAATATGTAAATTATGCCAGGAAATTTCAGGACCAGCCTATTGGCTCAGGGTGTCTGACCCTCCAAGGGAGGAGTTGTAAAGTTTGATGGCCACAGACAGGAATGACTTCCTATGACGCTCTGTGTTGCATCTCAGTGGAATGAGTCTCTGGCTGAATGTACTCCTGTGCTCAACCAGTACATTATGTAGTGGATGGGAGACATTGTCCAAGATGGCATGCAACTTGGACAGCACCCTCTTTTCAGACACCACCGTCAGAGAGTCCAGTTCCATCCCCACAACATCACTGGCCTTACGAATGAGTTTGTTAATTCTGTTGGTGTCTGCTACCCTCAGCCTTCTGCCCCAGCACACAACAGCAACATGATAGCACTGGCCATCACAGACTTGTAGAACATCCTCAGCATCATCCGGCAGATGTTAAAGGACCTCAGTCTCCTGAGGAAGTAGAGACGGCTCTGACCCTTCTTGTAGACAGCCTCAGTGTTCTTTGACCAGTCCAGTTTATTGTCAATAATCCTCCACCATGTCCACACTGACCCCCTGGATGGAAACAGGGGTTACCGGTACCTTGGCTCTCCTCAGGTCTACCACCAGCTCCTTAGTCTTTTTCACATTAAGCCGTAGATAATTCTGCTCACACCATGTGACAAAGTTTCCTACTGTAACCCTGTACTCAGCCTCATCTCCCTTGCTGATGCATCCAACTCCGGCAGAGTCATCAGAAAACTTCTGAAGATGACAAGACTCTGTGCAGTAGTTGAAGTCCGAGGTGTAAATGGTGAAGAGAAAGGGTGAACATAGAACATTACAGCACAATACAAGCCCTTCAGCCCACAATGTTGTGCCGACCTTTTAACCTAATCTAAAATCAATCTAACCCTTCTCTCCCACATATCTCTCCATTCTTCTATCATCCATATACCTATATAAGAGTTTTTAAATGCCCCTAATGTACCTGCTTTTACCACTAAACCTGGCAGGGCATTCCACACACCCACTACTCTGTGCAAAAGGCTTACCTCTGTCATTCCCCCTATACTTCCCTCTAATCACCTTAAAATGATTCCCTCTCATATTAGCCATTTCCACCCTGGGGAGAAAGCCCATCTATGTACTCTGTCTATGCCTCTTGTTCTCTTGTGTGCCTCTATCAAGTCACTTCTCATCCTCCCTTGCTCCAAAGAGAAAAAACCTAGCTCCCTCAACTTATCCTCAATAAATCCTTTCAATAAAAGTATTAAAATGTGGTAAAATAATCCATTGGCCTTTTTCTCACAGGGGCGGCAATGGCATTCCGGTGACTGTGGCTGGTAGTCAAGTGTTGTCCCTTCCTGGCATGATGTTGAGGACTGGATTCAAAGGGTTTCCAGAGCCCGCTCATCACCGTGACCCTTCTCTGCTGAGAGGGTCAGAGGGAACCCCAGCAGCCAGTCACATAGTCCGAGGTGTCAGCTTTTCATCTCCTGCTCACCTTGAACTTCCAGCAGCTGCAGACTTCTGAGATGAGACGAGCCAAGTGTTGGATGACAGCAGAGGGGATCTCATTGGGAATATTTGTCCCATAGGCTGTTTAGAGGCAGCAATAGGAAAATACAATTTTATCAGCGGTGGGGGTTTGGGTGGTGGAATCAATTAGTGTGGACTTGTGAATTGTGTTGATACGGCCTGATGTGTCAAATACCTCTGCCCTCTGTGATTCACAGAAACTAAACTACGCAAATCAGTAAGTGTTCATGCACGCAATGACAACAGAACAGTTTATCCACCTCCCTCAGCCTTGTCAATTCCCAGTAAGAATCACGCGCTCTTAGCAATGTACTTCTGTGTTTTCGCAAGCTATTGAAAAGTCACTGTTTGAGATATTGGTCTACTTTGCTGAACAGAACTGCAATTAAGAGAATTGCAAAAAGAAAACTCAAAAGTGACAAAAGAGAAGGCCTTTCAAAGTTCAAAGTAAATTTACTGTCAAAGTACATATATGTCACCATACACAACCCGGAGATTAGCTTTCTTACAGGCATTCACAGTAAACAAGTAATAATAATAATAAGTAAGTGATAAATCTCAAGAACATGAGATGAAGAGTCCTTGAAAGTGAGTCCATAGGTTGTGGAAACAAGTTGCATCAGCCTTTGTGGACTGATGCCAGCAAAGGAAATGCAGCCTTTTGGGTCACGGTTGCTTTAAGTATGAGAAACCAAAATCTAATTGACCTGTATGAAACTGAGTGTTTCTTTAGATTCTATGTATATTCAACTGTAGGTTTAACTGGGAAAGAAGCCTGCATTGATTTACCAATGCAAACGTATCTCAGTGATAAACACAAAGTTTGCGTGGAGTGGTTAAGCAGATTGTGGAAATGCTTTCTGATTACGCAGCATGTTGAGAGGACGGCTTTGCCTATCATTATCTCCCACCCAGGGTCATGGAGTTGAAAGGTCGTGCAGAATGCAGCTAATTTCAGCAATAATTAACCAAAATCATGGCAATTAGATTCAGGACTAATTGGCATGTGAAAGTAAGTGAAGTCTTTGTAATGGAAAGAAAATTAGAGCAATATGTAATGTATCAAAGTGGTGGGCAATTAGATTGCTCGTATATAATGAAGGTAAAACTATCCTGTAATGTACTCATTAACATAACAGATCCCTACGCCCGCCATGCATCATAGGTTATAGTATAAACATGCACCACAGCGCATTATCATTACCATTATCATATATTTTGTGATTTAACAAGCACATCATAATGCACCATTACACAGAACAATTAATAATTTGATAATGACAAAATGATAGTTGAGTTGGTTTAGAACAATTCCAATGAGTGATATTTACATACCCCTAATGAATCACAGAGATGGCAGATTAAGAGATTCTAATGAATATTCATGCCGACATACACAACCTATTCGACAGTTTATAAACTGAATTATGGTTGATGTGCCCTTTTTTTTAAATGAATGCATAAGTATCTCCTACATGAAGTAAGTCAGTAATAAAGGTTGATATTATACAGTAGATTTCAATGATGGATGGCACAGTGTTTCCTGCTTCACATGTTCTGCAGCAGTGAATTTAGTCTCAGTATTATTACAACTGCAGTTTTGCTCAAGGGATTAAGCAAAGTTTTTATAAGACTCAGTTAATCAAAAGAAACTGATGGCTGGTGTGACAGTCATTAGGATTCCAAACGTTCCTTGTGACAGGTTTATTAATTCTGTGCAACAAAACTTTGAGAGGGATAAAGCAAGCAATGAAATGCAACGAGTTTTGGCTAAACTCCATTTGCTAAACAAAAATATTACTTAAAGAAAAACATAAAAAGATTGAGCTATGGGCTTGGTGCTTGCTGGCTGAGTAACATTAGCGCATTAAATAAGACTAGACAGTGGCTGGTTGGAAGAAGATTCAGTGCAGTCTGTTCCAGAATTTTTTATTAGTGAGCCCTGTGAAGTCTGATTGTTGTTAAATGCTGGAAGTCTGCGAGGAGTAATTGTTGCTGCTTCTTTGATAGAGATGAAGATTTCAGAGCAGACTGGATTTTTTGCTGCAGCACCTTGAACACTGCGTAGTGTGTTTAATTTCTAATCGCGAATAACACTTACTGCCACCGGCAGCATATTAATGACACAGATTGGAACGTATTTCTGCAGTGGTTCTGGATTGATGTGCCAGAATTTGCTGGGACATTAAATCAGAGAAGGGCTCCTCCACTACCTGATACAGCCTGAGGCAACTCCCTGCAGTTGAGTGCACCAATTCAATTAAAAATTCTTAATGCTCTAAACCTTATCTGGGCGCCAGGGTAAACAAAACGGCTCCATTCCTGTAAGGAGATGCTGGGATAACGGATGAGGAACCTTTCGAGTCCCTTCTCCTCCATGCGGGTTTCTACAGATTTACTGCGGGGAGTTCTTTAAGTGGCCGTATCACCGTCTGGTACGGAGGGAGCACCGCACAGGATTGGAAACAGCTGCAGAGGGCTTAAACTCCGCCACCTCGATCATGAATACCGACCTCCCCACGATGGAGGCCAGTCTCAAAAGGCGATGTCTCAAAAAAGGCAGCATGCATCATTAAAGACCTTCACCATCGGGGACATCCTACCATCAGGACACCAAGACACCCACTCAACTCTGAACGGCCTCGCCCCCTCCACCAACAGATTTCTGAACAGCCCACAAACCCGTGAGCACAAGCTCACAATTTCTCTTTTGCACTATTCATTTATTCTGTAACTGACAATAAATTTTATGTCTTTACGTTGTTCTGCTGCCACAAAACAACAAATTGCACGACATATGTCAGTGATAATAGACGTGATTCTGAGGGCATTTCTCGGAAACCCACCTATTACACCAGCTGTTAGTCGCACATCTTAATTCTCCATTCATCTAAGGATTTCTGTTAGAGCCTCAAGTCCAGCATCTCTCTCTGGCACATCGTAAAGCAGCAGGTCATGCGAATACAGTTTCCAGGCTGAAACTTCAGAGGAATCAGATGAATATAAAATCTACATATTTGCGTGTAATTTTTAACATAAGCTTCCCAGGGTTTCACTGAGTGGATGCTAATAGAAAGTATTAAAATGGAATTAAGATTTGGCTTGGTTTGTGAGAAGGTAAAGCTTCCAGAGAAGTGTTACACCTGATGTCAAAAAAGATATCACACAGAACAATACTGCACCGTACAGACCCTTTAGCCCACAATATTGTGCTTGCCAATATAACCTTACTCTACAATCAACCTAACCCTTCCCTCCTACATAGCACATAACCATCCATTTTCCTTATGTCCCAGTCCCTGTCTAAAGGCTGATTTATACTTGTGCGTACGGGCTACGCCGTTGTGAGCATTTATACTTGTGCGTTGGTGTGTCTGCGTCGCTCTGCAATTCACCGCCAAAACGCTAGTTGGCGGTGGGGTTTCTATGCCACTGTGTTGAGTTTCTTCCTGTACTTCAAACACTTGCGATTAAAACTGAGCGCATCATATTGGAGTAGGAGCCCATGTTGAGCTAAGAATGCTCAGCTCACATTCTTTTTCTCTCTTCTCTCTCAGTTCTGAACTGGGGGAGAAGGAGAAGCAACCGGAAATGCGATGCTACCAAGCGGACCAATCACAGTTGTTGCGGTCTGCGTCGCCACGACGCGTAGTTACATTTTGGGAAAGGTGCGCGTTAGGCTACGGCATAGGGTTCGGCGTAGGGTACGTGGCTACGCCATACCTACGGTGTACATTTGACGCAGAAGTATAAATTGGGCTTAAGAGTCACACACATGCCTCTGTTGTATCAGCCTCTACCACCACCACGGTACCGTGACCTAGCTGCCCACAACTCTCAGTGTGTAAAACCAGGACATTCCCCCTAAACTTATCTTCTCTCACCACGAAGGGGATCACCAGGGTCTCACTCCCCCACTGTTGGTTACATTTATTTAATTACTAGTTTGTTTGTTTGTTTATTTATTGGCATACAACGCAGAATAGGCCCTTCCAGCCCTTCCAGCCCTGCTGCCCAGCAATCCCCCGATTTAAATCTAGCCTAATCACAGGTCAATTTATTACGGCCAGTTAACTTTCTATACCCGTCACGTCTTTGGACTGTGACAGGAAACCGAAGCACCCAGAAGAAACGCACGCGGTCACGCGGAGAACGTATGAACTCCTTACAGGCAGTGGCGGGAATTGAACCCAGGTCGCTGGTACTGTGAAGCATTGTGCTGACCACTACACTACCATGCCACACTGGGGGTGTTGTATACAAAAGGCCCAAAGTATTGTTGTGAATCCCCACCATCCATCCCACAATCTCTGACCTACGACCATCAGGAAGGAGGTACAGGAGCATCAGGACTAGGACTGTCAGTCTGAGTGACAGCTTCTTCCCTCAGGCTGTCAGACTGATGGATACCCTGCCACCATCGAGGTCTCATCACCAGGACAGCGAGCTGTTTACTGTTTTCTACACTGTTTACTGTTTACCTGTGATGAACACTATGTCTATTTTGAATTATACTTTATCGACTTATTTTGGTAATATTTTGTTTTATGTGCTGTGCTTTGTGGATGCACCATGCTCCGGAGGGACATTGTTTCGTTGGGTTGTACCTACGTGCAGTCAGGATGACAATAAACTTGAACTTGAAGTTCAGCTTTCAAGTGGTGAGGACCTACAAGTACCTGGGATGCACCTGGATGACAGACTTGAGTGGAGCACCAACACAGAGGCTGTGTGCTAGAAGGGCCAGAGTTGCCTTTACTTCCTGAGGAGACTGAGGTCCTTTGGAGTATTTAGGCCTCTCCTCCACATGTTCTACCAGTCTGTTACTGCCAGTACAATCTTCTATGCAGAGGCGTGCTGGGGCAATGGCATCAACACGGGTGATGCCAACAGGCTCAATACACAGATTAGAAAGGCAGGTTCTGCGAGTTAAACTAGACACACTGGGGGCTGTGGTAGAACAAAGGACCCTACGGAAAATCCTGGCAATTCTGGACAATGTTTCCCACCCTCTGCATGCCACCTCGGCTGAACAGAGGAGCATTTTTAGTCATAGACTAAGACAACTGTGCTGCTCCAAAGAGCGCTATATGAGGTCATTCTCACACTCGGCCATTAGGCTCTGTAAAGAGTTAATCTATAGCCAGGAAAGTGATGACCACCGCCCTCCCCCACCTCTTTCTTACTTCTCTTCTAATATTTGTACATCTGTGCATCTGTGCACTTGTAATGCTACTGTGACACTAATTTCCTTTGGGATCAATAAAGTATCTATCTATCTACCTTTAACTTAAAAGGATGTTGTTTGGCAATTGGATAAGGGAATGAGTTTCCTTTATAAAACTCAGCATTAGAGGTTGAAGAAAACAGAGGAATGTGGTCAGAACACACCTCAGGCCAGGTGCCCTGTGACAATGCACTTTCTGCCCAGTTGTCCCTAAGACCCAACCGTACTTCGCCTGAAAATCACACTCACCATTCAGGGATGGTGGGATTAGATCATGGAATGGACGAAGGGGAGTCTACGTGAAGCAGTTATCAATCCGTTCATCCCAGTGTCTGTGCTAAAGAGACACTTTGTAAACACTTAGGCAAAAGATACTTCTTAAAGCATAGAATCAGAAATATGTCTGCCCTCACTCCATCCTCCAGCCACCCGACCAGGGATAGGGTTCCTCTTGTCCTCATCTACCACCCCACCAGTCTCGGCATCCAGAACATAATTCTCTGTAACTTTTGCCATTTCCAACAGGATCCCACCACCAAGCAATCTTTCCCTCCACCCCCCCCCCGCAACTTTCTGCTTTCTGCAGGGATCTCTCCCTATGTGATTCCCTTGTCTATTTGTCCCTCTCTGCTAATCTCCCTCCTGGCACTTATCCTTGCAGGCAGAACAAGTGCTATACCTGCCCCTATACCTCCTCCTTCACTACCATTCAGGACCCCAAACAGTCCTTCCAAGTGAGGTGACACTTCACCTCTGAGTCTGTTGAGGTCATCTACTCTGTCCGGTCCTCCTAGTGCAGCCTCCTCTATATCAGTGAGACCTGACATAGTTTGGGAGACCACTTCGCCAAGCACCTATGCTCCGTCTGCCAGAAAAAGCAGCATCTCCCAGTGGCCACCCATCTTAATTCCACTTCCCATTCCCATTCCGACATGTCAGGCCACGGCCTCCTCTACTGTTGCAAGGAGGCCACACACAGGTTGGAGGAACAACACTTTATATTCTGTCTGGGTAGCCTCCAACCTGATGGCGTGAACATTGACTTCTCGAACTTCCGGTAATGCCTCCATCCTCCCCGCTCCCCCCACCCCGCTTCACCATTTCCCATCCCCTTTTCCCTCTCTCACCTTATCTCCTTGCCTGCCCATCAACTCCCTCTGGTGCTCCTCCCCCTTTTCTTTCTTCCATGGCCTTCTGTCCTCTCCTATCAGATTCCCCCTTCTCCAGCCCTGTATCTCTTCCACCAACCAACTTCCCAGCTCATTACTTCACCCCCGCCTCCTGGTTTCACCTTTCACCTTGTGTTTCTCTCTCCCATCCTGACAACTTTTAAATGTACTCCTCAGCTTTTTTTCTCCGGTCCTGCCAAAGGGCCTTGGCCTGAAACGTCGACTGCACTCTTTTCCACAGATGCTGCCTGGCCTGCTGAGTTCCTCCAGCATTTTGAGTGTGTTGCTTGGATTTCCAGCATCTGCAGATTTTCTCTTGTTGGCGATTGAATCGGAGTCAGGCTTGTTATCACTGATGTACGTCATGAAGTTTGTTATTTTATGCACAGTGCAATGCAATATATAATAAAAAATATATAAATTACACTAAGAAATATATATAGTTTAAGTAAATAAGTAGTGCAAAAAGAGAACAAAGAAAAGAAGAAAAAAATAATGAGGTTGTGAGGTAGGTAAACCTCATACTAAAAGGTAGTGGGGTAAGTTCATTGTCTGCTTGGAGATCTGATGGTGAAGAACATAAGTTATAGAACATAGAACATTCCAGCACAATACAGGCCCTATAGCTCATAAGGTTGTGCCCACTCTTTCACCTACTCTGAGATCAATCTCACCCTTCCCTCCCACGCAGCCTTCCATTTTTCTATCATCTATGTGCTTATCTGAGAGTCACATAAATGCCCCTAACATATCTGCCTTTGCCACCACATTCCAGGCACCATCACTCTCTGTGGGGGAAAAAAATTATCTCTGACATCCCTCCAATACTTTCCTCTAATTACCTTAACATTATTCCCCCTTGTATTAGCTATTTATGCCTTAGGAAAATGTCTCTGGTGAGCCATTTGGTCCATGCCTCTTATTATCTTGTACACCTCTATCAAGCTGCCTCTCATCCTCCTTCACTCCAAAGAGAAGAACCCCAGCTGATGTGACTAACTTTACAATAATAGCTGTAGCAGATTTATCTATCCAAAAATGACCTTGAGAAGGTGGTAGTAAGTTGACTCCATGGACCCTTGTATTCCCATGCCCCCGGAATGTGAGGTGATCAATTCCAAGATTTTTAAAAGCATCCGTTAGTCTTGCGAGACCATGGATCTGCACCCAGAAAGTCTTCACTCTCCAGGGCGCTGGCCTGGGCAAGGTTGTATGGGCATGCTGCAAGTCTCCCTCTCCATGACACCGATGTTGTCCAAGGGAAGGGCAAGGGCCGATACAGCTTGGCACCAGTGTCGTAGCAGAGCAATGTGTGAGTACGTGCAATATAACTGGCTGTTTGCTTTACCCCATCAGGGAGGAGGAGGCTGCGTAGCATCCACGCCAGGACCATCAGACTTTCCCCAAGCAGTAAGACTGATCAACACCTCCTCCCATTATTCCACCCCTTCACTCACCCCACCACCATTACTTTATCATTTCCTGTCAGAGTCACTTTATGTACAAAGACTTCTGTGCTCAAAATCAATTCATGGACATACAATCAACCTATATATAGAAGCTATCTTATGTATTCATATTTATTGTGTGCTTTTATTAGTATTGTGTTCTTTATCTTATTGTGATTTTTTTTCTGCTGCATTGGATCCAGAGTAACAATTATTTTGTTCCCCTTTACACTTGGGTACTGGAAATTGCATCAAACAATCTTGACCCTTGAACTGCGAAAGTCAAAATAACCTGCTCTCCCCACTTCCTGTATTAGTGTCAAGGGGAATAATCTATTCAGGGCAAATTTTCTTTCAAGTACCCAGTGGATGAACAGACATAGTCAGAGCCTTAACTTTTTAACCAACAAACAACTTGTCTATTCTGGGATTATTAGAATCAGAAATCCATCAGTCTTTAACGTTAACGAAAAAATATTCCTGTTGCCTCTGCTGGGTAGCGTATGGAACTTCTGCAAACCTCAGGAGAAATGTAAAATTTCAGCCCATCAAATGGAAAAGCATATGGAAAAAAAGCCCAGAAGGAATGCGAAATAATAATGTCAATGTTTACACCCAACTGGAAACATCACCATTGCCAAATCGAATGCAGGAAGCAGATGGAACAGAGGCTTGCTGTTGTAAATTTGGAAGTTGCTATTTGGGGCTCGGTGAGATTAGTACTCGATAAGATAAAATGGAAGCACAGAGTGTTTACACTCCATCACAATCATGTTAGTTTTGTTTCGGAATCACTTTTAGCATCGTCTCTGGTGATTACATCGGTGAAACAACTCCAGTTGAGATGAAACTTGGTTTAGTGGTTCTTGCTTGCACTACATTGGTACATTGGTTGATTATTGTCACGTGTACGGATGTACAGTGAAAAATTTGTCTTGTTCATATGGATCAAATCATTACAACAGTGCATCGAGGCAGAACAAGGTGAGAGTGCAGAGTAAAACATTACAGTTAGAGAAAGTGCGGTGCAGGCAGACAATATGATGCAAGATCACAACGAGGTAGATTGTGAGGTCAAGAGACCATTTATTGTACTAGCAAACATTCAATAGTCTTACAGTAGAAGGATAGAACCTGTTCCATGAATTTGGTGGTACGTGCTTTCAGGCTTTTGTATCTTCTGCCCAATGGGAGGGCGTGAAGGGAGAATGTCTGGGGTGGAGATTATTAGATTAGATTAAATTAAGAGAACACTCAGTCCTCTTCTATTGTCATTTTGAAATGCATACATACATTAAGAAATGATACAATGTTCCTCCGGAGTGATATCACAGAAAACAGGACAGACCAAAGTCTAACACTGACAGAACCATATAATTATAACATATAGTTACAGCAGTGCAAAGCAATACCATAATTTGATGAAGAACAAACCATGGGCACGGTAAATAAAATCTCAAAAGTCCCCGAGTCGATCGACTCCCGAGTCCCCGATAGCGGTGGCAAAAGGGAGAAACTCCCTGCCATAAACCTCCAGGCACTGTCAACTTGCCGATGCCTTGGAAGCAGCCGACCACAACCGACCCTGAGTCCATCCATCCAAAAACTCCGAGCTTCCGACCAACCTCTCCAATACAGCCTCCCGAGCGCCATCCTCTGCCGAGCGCCTTCAACCTCGCCCCGGCCGCTGAAAAACGCAAAGCCGAGGATTTCGGGGCCTTCTGCTCCAGAGATTCCAGTTACCACACAGTAGCAGTGGCAGCGAAGCGGGCATTTCAGAAGTTTTCCAGATGTCCCTCCACACTCTCACGTCTGTCTCCATCAAATCAGGATTGTGCACGGTCCTCTATTTGACAGATAACAGACATCATCAGCGAAGTGGCCACGCGCGCTGCCGTCGCACCGCCATCATCTCCTCCCCTTCCTTGAGGGATTATGATGACTATTTTATTGAGGGACTAAGAAGTGTGGGCACGTGGCCAAGTGGTTAAGGCACTCATCTAGCGAACTGAAGGTCATGAGTTCGAGACCCAGCCGAGGCAACGTGTTGTGTCCTTGAGCAAGGCACTTAACCACATAGTGTTCTGTGATGACACTGGTGCCAAGCTGTATCAGCCCTTGCCCTTCCCTTGGACAACATTGGTGTTGTGGAGAGGGGAGACTTGCAGCATGAGCAGCTGCTGGTCTTCCATACAACCTTGCCCAAGCCTGCGCCCTGGAGAGTGAAGACTTTCCAGGTGCAGATCCATGGTCCCGCAGCACTAACAGATGCCTTTGACCTTTTAAGAAGTGTAGATAGAGTCTATGAAGGGGTGGTTAGCTTCTGTACCCACATCTCTCTGTAGTTGCTGTACCAAGCTATGATGTTACCAGACAGGATGCTTTCAATGGCGCATTGATAACAACTGGTGAGGATCAAAGGAGACATGCCAAATTTCTTCAGCCTCCTGTGGAATTAGAGATATTTGGTGTCAATGTGGTCAGACTGGGAAGACTATTGGTAATGTACGTTCTTAGGAACTTGAAGTTCTCAATCTCAACACCATGTCGGTAGTCAAGAGCATGGGCACCAACTACTCCCCGCCACCACCACCTTTCTGAAGTCAACGGTCAGTTCCTTTGTCAGGAGAAAGTTGCAACCATGACACCATGTCACAGAGCTCTCTATCCCCTTCCAATACGCTGACTCATCATTATCTGAGGTGTGGCCCGCTACGGTGGTGTCATCTGCAAACTTGTAGATGGAGTTAAAGCAGAATCTGGTCTGGCCGCACAGTTGTGAATGTACAGGCAGAGGATGATCCAGTGCTGTTCCACAGGAGTCAATATTGGGATCAATTCTTTTTACGTTACATGTCAGTAATTTGGAAGATGGATTGATGGCTTTGTTGAAAAGTTTGCAGACGATATGAAGATAAGTGGAGGGCAGGTAGTTTTGAGGAAGTACAGAGGCCACAGAAGGTCTTAGACAGATTAGGAGAATGGGCACAGAAATGGCAGATGGAAGATAATGTTGGAAAGTGTCTGGTCATGCACTTTGGTAGAAGAAATGAAAGGGTAGACTGTTTTCTAAATGGAGAGACAATACAAAACACAGAGGTGCAAAGGATTTTGGGAGTCCTTGTGCAGGATTCCCTAAAGGTTAATTTGCAGATTGAGTCTGTGGTGAGGAAGGAAAATGCAATAGAACATAGAACATAGAATAGTACAGCACAGTACAGGCCCTTCAGCCCACAATGTTGTGCCGACCCTCAAACCCTGCCTCCCCTATAAGCCCCCAACTTAAATTCCTCCATATACCTGTCCCATGGTCTCTTAAACTTCACTAGTGTATCTGCATCCACCACTGACTCAGGCAGTGTATTCCACGCACCAACCACTTTCTGAGTAAAAAACCTTCCTCTAATATCCCCCTTGAACTTCCCACCCCTTACCTTAAAGCCATGTCCTCTTGTATTGAGCAGTGGTGCCCTGAGGAAGAGGCGCTGGCTATCCACTCCATCTATTCCTCTTATTATCTTGTACACCTCTATCATGTCTCCTCTCATCCTCCTTCTCTCCAAAGAGTAAGGCCCTAGCTCCCTTAATCTCTGATCATAATGCATACTTTCTAAACCAGGCAGCATCCTGGTAGATCTCCTCTGTACCCTTTCCAATGCTTCCACATCCTTCCTATAGTGAGGCGACCAGAATGTTAACATTCATTTCAAGAGGACTAGAATATAAAAGCAAGAATGTAATGTTGAGACTTCATAAGTACTGATGAGGCCTCACTTAGAGTATTTTGAGCCATGTTGGGCCCCATATCTTAGAAAGGATATGCTGACACTGGAGAGGGTTCAAAGGAGATTCATAAAAATGATTCCAGGATTGAATGGCTTGTCATATGAAGAACGTCTGATGGCTTTGTGTCTGTATTTGCTGTAATTCAGAAGAATGAGGGGTAACCTCATTGAAACCTATCGAATGGTGAAAGGCCTTGATAGAGTGGATGTGGAGACAATCTTTCCTATGGTGAGAGAGTCTAAGACCAGAGGACACAGCCTCAGAACAGAGGGGTGTCCTTTTATAATGTAGATGAGGAGGAATTTCTTTAGCTACAGAGTGGTGAATCCAGGGAATTCTTAGCCACAGGCAGCTGTGGAAGCCAAGTTTTTATGTACACTTAAGGCAGAAGTTTTAAGATTCTTGATCGGTCAGGGCATGAAGGGATATGGGGAGAAGGCAGGAGACTGGGGCTGGGAGGAGAGTAGGATCAGCCATGACGAAATGGTGGAGCAGAGTCGATGGGCCAAATGGCCTAATTCTGCTCCTATACCTTATGGTGTTACGGTCTTATTGCTGATTACTGTCCATTGGCCAGGAAGTCAAAGATCCATTTGCAAAAGGAAGTGTTGAGTTCCACTCTAGGAATTTGGAGGTGTTTGCTTGGAATTATGGCATTGAAAACAGAACTGTCATCAATAGAGAATAGTCTGACGCAAAAGTCTTTACAGAGGCCTAGGTTCTGTAACCTGTTAATCAGGATTGTGGGAATGATGGTGTTAAATGCCGAACTGTAGTCAATAAGCAGGATCCTGACATAGGTGTTTGTGTTGTCCAGGTGATTTGAGGCCAGTGTGAAGAGCCATTGAGATTGCATCTGCTGCAGACTCATTGTGGTGACAGGCATATTGTAGTGGGTCCAGGTCCTTGCTGAGACAGGAGTTCAGTCTAGTCATGACCAACCTCTCAAAGCATTTCATCACCATAGATGCGAGTGCTTCTGGGTGATAGTCATTAAGGCAGCTCACGCTACTCTTCTTAGGCTCCAGTGTAATTGTTGCCTTTTTGAAACAGGTAGGAACTTCTGACCATAGCAGTGAGAGGCTGAAAATGTCCTTGAATATTCCTGCCAGTTGGTTGGCACAGGTTTTCAGAGCATTACCAGGTACTCCATCGGGGCCTGCCACTTTGCGAAGGTTCATCCTCCTTAAAGGCAGCCTAACATCGGCCTCTGAGATAGAAATTACAGGGTCAGTGGGTGCAGCAGGGATCTTCACTGCTGTAGTTATATTCTGCCTTTCAAAACGGGCATAGAAAGTGTTGAGTTCATCCGGTAGTGAAGCATCGCTGCCATTCATGCTATTGGGTTTCGCTTTGTGGAAAGTAATGTTGATGTGCTTCCAATGTCGCCTCCAATTTTGCTCAGAATTGTCTCTTCACCCTTGAGCTAGCCCTCCACATGCCATTGCTGGTTTTCTTGTACAGACCTGGGTCACCAGACTTGAATGCCACAGATCTAGCCTTCCCAGACGATGTACCTCCTGGTTCATCCACGGCTTTTGGTTTGGGAATGTACAGAAAGCCTTTGTGGGAATATGCTCATCCACACAAATTCTAATGAAGTTGGTAAGAACTGCAGCATACTCACCCAGGTTGGAAGATGAATCCCTGAATACAATCCAGTCCACCAAATCAGAGCAGTTCTGTAGGCGCTCCTGTGCTTCCCTTGTCCATACCTTCTTGGTCCTCACTACTGGTGCTGCATTCTTCAGTCTCTGCCTATACTCAGGGTTAGAAGTACAGCCAGGTGATCAGACTTTCCGAAGTGAGGCCATGGAATAGCACGGTAGGCATTCTTGATGGTGGTGTGACAGTGGTCCAGTGTGTTCTTTCCTCTGGTACTACAAGTGACTTGTTGATGGCAATTATTTAGGGATTTTTTTTCAAGCTGGCCTGGTTAAAATCCCTTAAGATGATGGTGAGGGTGTCAGGGTGTGCTGTTTTGTGCATGTTGATCACATCGTTCAGATCATCTAGAGCCTGTTTGACATTGGCCTGAGCTGGAATGTACACTGTTACCAAAATGATTGCTGAAATCTCCCACAGCAGGTAAAATGGATGGCATTTAATTGCGAGATATTCCAGGTCTGGTGAGCAAAATTGGGACAACGCTGATATATTTGGGCACCAAGAGGAGTTGATCGCGAGGCATACTCCTCCACCTCTGCTTTTGAGAGACTCGACAGTCCTATTCTGAAGGTGTATAGTGAACCCGTCAATCTGAATCGATAGAGATTTGATAGAAGCATACAAAATTATGAGGGATATAGATAGGGTAAATGCAAGCAGGCTTTTTCCACTGTGGTTGGGTGAGACTACAACCGGGGTCATGGGTTAAGGGTGAAAGGTGAAGTTTAAGGGAAACATGAGAGGAAACATCCTCATTCTGAAGGTCATGAGAGTGTGGAATGAGCTGCCAGCACAAGAGGTGCATGATTTCAATGCTTAAGGGAAATCTGGATAGGTACACGGTTGAGAGGGGTATAGAGGGCTATATTCCCAGTGCAGGTTGACGGGAGTAGGCAACTTAGATGGTTTGGCATAGACTAGATGGCGGAATGGTTTGTTTCGGTGCTGTACTTCTCTATCTTATATTCAATATTCTATCATTGTTTTACATATAATTATAGATTCAAATAAACTTTCCACAAGTGATTTTTTTTGTCTCTGATATATTCAATGTTTTGGAAGATCAGGGGAAATTACTATTATTTAAAAGTAGATCTGTCATTATTACTCAAAATCTCTTCTGAGATAAAACAAAATTAATGAAGTATATGTTAAGAGCACGAAGAATGTACTGACTGGTTGCAACATAGCCTAGTATCAAAGCATCAATATCCTTGAATAGAAAAGGCTACAAAAAGCCCTGTATATGGCCCAGTCCATCACGGATAAAGCCCTATCCACCATTGAGCACATCTACATGGAGGGCTGTCATTGGAAATCAGCATCCACCATCAGGGACCCCCACCACCCAGGCCATGCTCTCTTCTCACTGCTGCCATTAGGAAGGAGGTACAGGAGCCTCAGGACCTGCACCACCAGGTTGAGGGACAGCCATCAACCATCAAGCTCTTAAACCAGAGTGGATAACTTCACTCAACCCAACACTGAACTAATTCCACAGCCCAGGGACTCACTTTTTGGGACTTTTCAATTCAGTTCTCAATATTTATTTATTTGTTGTTTTTTTTTATATTTGTACAGTCTGATGTCTTTGACATACTAGTTGTTTGTTCAACTTTGTCGTGTGCAGTTTTTCATTGGCTTGATTGTTTATTTGTACTTACTGTGAATGCCCGCAAGAAAATGAATCTCAGGGTTGCATATGATGATGTATCTGTACTTTGATAATAAATTTACTTCGAACTATTTCTTCAGGAACTGTCAAATAATAGAAATACAAGAGGTTGTAAATGTTGCGATCTGGAGCATTGCATACACTCTGGACCTGTCAACTGCCCATTTCCCTCTGCAGGCGCTGCCTCACCTGCTGAGTTCCTCCAGTGTTTTGTGTGCATTATTGTCAAATAATGTTCCTAAGATTAATCACAAGTAATAAGTTCCAGTATTTGCACATAGGTTGTTAATCAGTCTTTGTTTGTGTATAGTTTTTCATTGACTCTGTTGTATTTCTTTATTTTTCTGTGAATGCCTGCAAGAAAACAAATCTCAGGTACGGTGACATATACATTCTTTGCTCATAAATTGACTTTGAACTTTGAACTTTTGAAATGTCACTTTTCATTTGTTTCTGACAGGAACCGGTAAGAAGAAGGAAGAGCCAAGACAATGGGTCATTGCAATTTTCTGAGGAATAAGTGACATTCCAGGTGAGGCATTAGATTGGAAGAGTTTGAACGATGTGACCTCCTGTCACTGTGAGTATGGTGATTTGCTAGTTTCTTTACAGCCCAAGGTTTCTATTCCACCCACAAATCCGCCCCTCCATAACCCCACCACCACCACTTTATCATTTCCTGTCTCTTTATGTCTCGATGCTTCATAGACATACAATCAGCCGATGCATAGAAGCTATCTCATGTGTTTATATTTATTGTGTGTTTTAATTATCATGTTCTTTATCTTATTGCGTGTTTTTTTGTGCTGCACCCAATCTGGAGTTATAATTATTTTGTTCTCCTTTACAATCATCTACTGGAAATAACATTAAACAATCTTGAATCTTGAATCTGGAGGCATTTTCCATATACTGATGACCCTCAGAGTGAAAACATTGCCCATCAGGTGCTGATTAAATCTCTCCCCTCTCACCTCTAGTTCGTAGAACATAGAACATAGAATGGTACACCACAGTGTGGGTCCTTCAGCCCACAATGTTGTGCTAACCCATAGAAACACACTCCATGAGTATCAGTTCCTGATTCCCCAAAGGATGATAGAAAAATAGAGGGCTATACAGGAGAGAAGGGTTGATTAATCTTAGAGTAGGTTAAAAGGACAGCACAACTTTGTGGGGCTGAAGGGCCATTTGGAAGTTACACCATGACCCAGGTCAGCCCCGTCTCTCTTTCTTTCATTCAGGTGATATCCCAGTACCTACAGATAGGTGAACTGTGTCTAAAACGAGAATGAGTTGGCTGATCAATACCTTCACCCACTAACCCACCCCTTCACACCCACAACCACCACTACTTTATCATTTCCTGTCAGGGTTGCCTTATGAGCAGACACTCCTGTACCTCAGGTCACTTTATGGACGTGCAGTCAATCTATGCATATTTTAAAATTTATTCATTGTGGGTGCCGCCAGCTAAACCAGCATACATAAGCTATCTTATGTATTTATTATTATTGTGTTATTTATCTTATTGTCATTTTCTTTTGTGCTGCATCGGATCCGGAGTAACAGTTATTTTGTCCCCCTTCACACTTGTGTACTGGAAATGACATTAAACAATCTTGAGTCTTGAATCTTGTTTGTCCAGCCTAGGTTTAACCATATGGGTTTACGGCTCTATGCTGCCTCTAAGTGGTAATTCTTAGGGCTGTAAATACTGCAAGTAAGACAACAGCACTTTTTACACGTCCCAGGGAGCCGGTGATATTTATGTGAGACTAGGAATGAAGAAGTTGAAATTTATAACCACCAAGATAAATACTACAAGGGACATCAGAATATTTTTAAAGTTCTGGCAAAATGGTATGGCAGTCATAATGAATTATGAAAAGGTTTACTGAATAGTAACATAACATAGATGAAGCTGGAATACATGGAGCTGATTAACTTCCAAGCACACGGACATTTTATGAAAAGAACTATAACCTACTGCAGTTTTGAGTTCAAGAGCCGTGGAGTAACATTGCAGCTCTATAAAACACTGGTTAGACCACATTTGGAATACTGTGTTCATCCCATTATAGGACAGGTGTGTTGAAAGACGCATGGCCAAGTGGTTAAGGCATTCGTCTAGTGATTTGAAGGTCGCTAGTTCGAGCCTTGGCTGAGGCAGTGTGTTGTGTCCTTGAGCAAGGCACTTAACCACACATTGCTCTGCGACGACACTGGTGCCAAGCTGTATGGCTCCTAATGCCCTTCCCTTGGACAACATCGGTGGCGTGGAGAGGGGAGACTTGCAGCATGGGCAACTGCTGGTCTTCCATATCCATCAAAAGTAAATTTTAAACCCTGTACTTGTAGCTTTTGGCACGCTTGTTCTCCAATGCCAGTCGGAAGGGTCTCAGCCCGAAACTTCGGCTGTTTATAGACGGTCCCTGACTTGCTCATTTCCTCCAGCATTGTGTGTGTGTGTGTGTGTGTGTGTGTGTGTGTGTGTGTGTGTGTATGTGTGTGTGTGTATTTTGTGTGTGTGTGTGTGTGTGTGTGTGTGTGTGTGTGTGTGTGTGTGTGTGTGTGTGTGTGAGACTGTGTGTTGGCAAACATCTGACGGCACTGGAAACCTGAGAAAATGCCAGAAGCAGTAACCGTGGAGACGTCCAACAAAGCGTCAGTGGTATGAGAGACTGATTTGTTATCTAAAATATAACACATTATGGTGGTACAAAGGGAAGGGTAACAGCAGAACGCAGAAGGTAGTTTTACAGTTGCAGTTACAGAGAACGTGCAGTGCAGGTAGACAAATAAAGTACAAGGGCCATGACATGGTTGTTTGAAAGACTCTAACCCTGACCCTAACTCTTCATCATACAAGGGGATCAGGATCACATTATGATGGCATGCAAAGCAAAGATTTTCACTGTATCTTGCTATGTGGAGAATGGACAAAAAAGTGGCCGATGGACTATAGTGCAGGGAAGTGTACGGTCATGTACTTTGGTGGAAGGAATAAAGGTGTAGACTATTTTGCGCATGGGGAGAAAATTCTGAAATCAGTGGTGAAAGGGGACTTGGGAGCCCTCGTGCAGGATTCCCTAAAGTTTAACTTGCAGGTTGAGTCGGTGGTAAGTATGGCAAATGCAACGTTAGCATTCATTTTGAGAGGCCTAGAATATAAGAGCAAGGATGTAATGTTGAGGGTTTATAAGGGTTGTAGGATCAGACAGCATAGCTGCAGAATAGAGGGAGGTTCTTTTGGAACAGAGATGAGGAGGAATTTCTTTAGCCAGAGGGTGGTGAATCTGTGGAATTCATTGCCACAGACAGCTGTGGAGGCCAAGTTATTGGATATATTTAAAGCAGAGGTTTATTAGTTCTTAATTAATCAGGGCATGAAAGGTTATGGGGAGAAGACAAGAGAATGGGGTTAAGATGAATAATAAATCAGCCATGATGGAATAGCAGATCAGACTAGAGGGGCTGCATGGCCTAATCTGCTCCTATGTCTTATGGTCTCGTATAATATTAAGCCAATTACCAGACAGCAGTTACTAAGCTGTTTGGTCCAATGATCTTTGCTTCATCAAGTGCTCTCAGCTGTTACTTTGTAGGGAATGGAATGAGTTTGAAGCCCGGCTTCATGCTGGTGAAGAATCTCAGGAGTAGGCTGAAAATGATTGAATGCTCCAGCCTTACCTTGTCATTGTTGAGGATGGGGATGTTCCTAGGGGTTCCTCCCATGGGCTGTTTGATTGTCTACCATGCAACCTTTATAACTGGGCCACGGTTTTGCCGTTCCCCAACTCGGAGAAGAAGTAGCAGATTCTGATAATTTTGTGAACCAAAGGCTCTTTGGAAGTCAAGAATGAGGCATAAAACTTGTTGCTTACAGCCATTTTATTAAATGTTACAAGAATGGAAAATGAACAAAGAGAGAGCCCAGAGAACAAAGAAAAGATAAAGGGGAGAAAGCAATTGTATTCATCTCACACTCAGAAGAGAGATAACACATATTTCACTGATAACAGTACGACATCATTACAGACAGCTCCTTCATGGCCACTAGCCTCCCCAGCATCACGTACACCTTCAAAAACGCCATACCGCATAAAGGTGGCATCCATCATTAAGAAACCTCATCACCCGGGACATGCCCTCTTCTCATTGTTATCATCACGAAGGAGGTACAGGAGCCAAAAGACACACACTCAATGTTTCGGGAACAGCTTCTGCCATCATATTTCTGAATGGACAATGAACACTACCTCTGTATTTTTCCCTTTCTTTTGTACTTCTTATTTTACTTAATTTTCTTTATTTGTATATACTTCATACTGTAATTTATAGCTTCTATTATTAAGTATTGCCCTGTACTGCTGCTGCAAAACAACAAATTTCATGACATATGCCAAAGATACAGAAAACAAAGAAATTTCTAGAAAAAAAATACAGAAAGAAGTTAACCATCACTGAACAATTGCCTGTATACTGTACATGATTAGATAAAAACACAAGCAAGCATAAGAAAATTGAACTAGAAGGGAAATAACTGTCTACACCCGAATCCAACGCAGGCTGGAAGAAACCTCAAGATACTTCACAAGTGAGATTTTAACAGGCTCAGTGAGCCACCATGTGCAGAGTTCAGCCAGGTTTTATAATGTGGGGTGCAGTGAAGACAGAACTTCATTACGATATTCAAACTCAAAAACAGCTACATTATAAAACTGTTAATTCCATTTTACGCATGCTTTTGGATCCTAAGCTTGATCACAGATGGATCTCAATGCTGTAATGATTCTTTTCCCCATGGTTAACTTCAATTAAAAATTTCCAGCTAATTTTTCTACGCACGTTCAATCAGCTCTTTATTACCACTCAATAATGTCTCTATCAGAATCCTGTAATGCAAGCTTCTTTTTAGTTAATGCTCAGATCATAGACATCCACTACGATGATCACTTCCACAAATAGCTGTAAGACAGAATAACCTCCTCTATGATCTACTGGGGACATGAAGTAGGGCTTTCCTCCTTCAGCTTGTAGGTAGATCACAGCACACGAGTCTCTTTGTTCCTCTATATCAATCACAAGAACTAGTGCTTTTAAGAACAAAATAGTTCTTATTAGTTACATGTACATCAAAACATCAAATCCTACAGTGTAATACATCGTTTTCCTTCAATGACCAACGCAATCCGAGGATGTGCTGAGGGCAGCCCACGTGTGTCAGCAAGCTTCTAGCGCCAGTGCAGAATGTTCACAACTAACCTGTATGTCTTTGGAATGTAAGAGGAAACCAGAGCACCCAGAGGAAACCCACATGGTCACAGGGAGAACGTACAAACCCTTTACAGACTGAACCCCAATTGCTGGTGCTGTTAAGTTTTATGCAGGACTCTATGCTATCATGCTGACCCATGCATTGGATGTGCAGACTTCTTGTTAGGAGGGAGGAGAAGATGGCGACGCATGCAGCGCGTGCGGCTGTTCCAAATTAATATTGTATGTGTTAACTAGGGGGCCATGCACAATCTGGATCTGATGGAGACAGCCGTGAGAAGCACGGAGGAACACCTGGAGAAACTTCTGAAATGCCTGCTTCGCTGCCGCTGCTACTGTGCGATCAAGAATCTCTGGAGGGGGAGGCCCCAAATCCTCGGCTTTGCCTATTGCCTGTTGCCGGGGCCGGGGTCGAAGCGCTCGGCAGAGATGGTGCTTGGTGCTCGGTGTCAGAGATCTGGTCGGAGGCTCGGGGTTTTAGGACGGACTCGGAGTCGGACTGTGGCCGGATGCTTCCAGGATGCTGCATCGGCAAGTTGGCAGCGCTGGAGGTCTAACATCTGCGTGAGATGATGGGACTTTCAAGAGACTTTGGGACTTTTACCATGCCATGGTCTGTTCTTATCAAATTACAGTATTGCTTTGCACTGTTGTAACTATATGTTATAATTATGTTGTTTTTTGTTAGTTTTTAAGTCGGTTTGTCATGTATCATTCTGGAAAAACATTGTATCATTTCTTAATGCATGCATTATTAAATGACAATAAAAGAGGGCAGCGTGTCCTCATAATCTAACCTAATTTACATTTATACAGTACAGTTAACTTGGTAAAATAACCCAAGGTGCTTTGTATGAGTGTTATCAAATGATATGGACACCAAGCCACATAAGGAAACATCAGGGCAGATGGTCAAATGCTTTGGTCTAAGGATAGGCTGTAGAGATTGCCTCAGAGAGAAATGAAAGATAGAGGAGAGTGGCACGGAAATTTAGAAAGGAGAGGGCTGAGAAATCCTTGACAGCTGAAGGGATGGCCACCAATCGAGAAGCATTTAAATTTCAGGAAGTTTAAGAGATTGGGCAGGAGCTCAGAGCCTTCTAAGGATGTAAGGCTGGGGGAATTCACTGAGTTAGAGGGCAAGATGGCAGGGAGAGATTTTAATGCAAGATTTCAATCCAGGATAGAATATGAAGAATTGGACTTTTACTAAGTCTTAGATGGCACATCATCATCATCATTATGTGTCGTATCATATGATGTGGGCGATCATGGTCCATGGCCATGACTGTCCTTGGCAAATTTTTCTACAGAAGGGGCTTGTTATTGCCTTCTTCTGGGCAGTGTCTTCACAAGAAACATGACCCCAGCCATATCAATACCCCAAACTTATACCTCCTTTGGTAGCGATGTATTGCCACCCCGCAACCCATTAGAAAGCAGAGAGGTATTAAGCAGGAAGGAGTGAAATTGGATTGGTCTTCATGGGGTTTGATAGGCAAAAACGTACAAAAGATGTAAAATGGGAAGCTTGCCTGGAGTGTGGTGAAACAGGCATGTCCAGAGGACACAAAGATATAGGTGAACATTTCAACCTCAGATAAAGTAAAGTCTAAGGGAATTAGGCAATCTTAGTGCTTAGATGGACATGTGGACCAAAGCAGACAGCACACCTCACTTTATCTACCACTACAGTCAGAAAGAATAGGGGCAGAGGAATGGAGGTGTGAAAGGTAATGAGTCCAACCTTCCTAATATTTGAAAGAACTTCCTGCACATCAATGCCAGATAAACTGCAAAACAATGTGGTTGCAAGAATTGATAGTGAGTTAGAGATAGGTATTGTCAGCTTACAACTGCAAACTAATGGTGTTTGTGAATGAAGTGGTTGGGCATGGCGTGATCATTGAAAGTACGACCGGGTGAAAATTAGATCCTTGGATGGTGCTATGGTAATTCTGCCGGAACGGTGATAATTCGCTGCGGCCGATTGGATGAAAATGGACCTGAGGAAATGTCTGGAGGATGTTGGACGGGCCTTGGAGGAGAACGGTGAGCTCACTAGGGCAACTGGTGGGCCAGCAGGGTTGTGACAGGGCAGTTTATCTCTGAGCCATTTTCGTCATGTTGATGAGGTAGAGGGATTCTCATGTGATGTTTGCTTGCCTTCTACTCCTTCAGAAATAGATAATGATGTGGCCCAATATCAACCATCATCCACAACTTGTAATGGAAAGTCTCCCCTGAGTGTTAGAAATTGGACCCATGCACTTACCTCTCACTGTGTAAGAAAAAAAACAAACTCTGACATGCCCCTTATACTTTCCTCCATTGACAGAAGTTTTTTATACACAGTTGTAAAAAAAATTGGTGTGTGCATGAAAGGTCCTGCCAGAGGCAGATACATTAGGGACATTTAAGAGACTTGTAGATAGACACATGGATGATAGAAAAGTGGAGGGCTATGTAGGAGGAAAGTTTAAATTAATCTTAGAGTGGGTTAAAATGATGACATAACATTAAATAATTTACTTATTGACATATAGCGTGTAATAGGCCCTTCTGGATCTACAAGCCACACCATCCAGCAATCCCTTGATTAAACACAAGCCTAATCACAGGGCAATTTACAAAGACCAATTAACCGAGCAACCGGTACATCTTTGGACTGTGGGAGGAAACCAGAGCACCTGGAGGGAACCCACACAGTCACGGGGAGAACGTACAAACTCCTTATAGGCAGTAGCGGGAATTGAACCCGGGTCACTGACACTGCAAAGCGTTGTGCTAACCACTACGCTATTGTGTACCCATTGGGCCAAAGGTCCTGTACTGTGCTGTAATGTTCTACGTTGCTTGTGTTCTAGGAAGATGTCAGGACAGACTGCAGCAGGTGATCTGAGTTTTGCCTTTATCTCTGCAAAGAAGATCAGAGAGACAAATTAGATGGGGAGAAACAAATTCCAAACTGATCAAATAATACTGGACAAAAAGGAATGCTGTTCTTAGCTCAAGTGTAAAACCTCCAGGAATTCATTCCTTAAACTTTTAGGTCTTGTAACTCAATTCTCGTCTCTATACGAAACAAAAAAAAAGATTCTCCTTATCCCACCATCACAATGTTCTCTTATACCTTGTGAAAGGCTGGGTTAAAAACAGATCTATCCTGGGCCCAACACATTGATGCAATCATGAAGGACGAACACCAGCAGCTCCACTTCATTAGCAGTTTGAGGAGATTTGACTCTTTGACCAAAGACTTACAAGTTTCTGGTGGAGAGCGTTCTGACTGGTTGCCTCACTGCCTGGTACAGACACCAATATGTAGAGTCAGAGGGGGCTGCAAAGGGTTATAGAGTCAGGCTGCCCCATCACTGGCACAGCCCTCTCCACCGTTGAGGACATCTTCAAAAGGCAATGCCTCAAAAAGACAGCATCCATCATTAAGGACTCCCATCACCCAGGACATGCCCTTTTCTCAATGCTACCGTCAGGAAGGAGGTACAGAAACCTGAAGACCTATGTTCAATGTTTCAGGAACAGCTTCTTCCCCTCTGCCACCAGATCACTGGATGGACAATGAACTCTTGTACACTATCTCAATTTTTTTGCACTACTTGTTTAATTAAAGTTTTAAAAAAAATACATTTCTTATTATAATTCATAGTTTTTTATTATTATGTGCTGCAATGGCAAGACAACACATTTCATGACATATGCTGGTGATGTTTAACCTGATTCTGATTCTGATAGTAACAGGAAGGCAGATGGGAACTCGCTGTCGTTGCAGTCATCATCTTGGACACCAGGTGGCAGTAAAATAGAGCTGATGAAACTGTGTGTAATGACCAGAGGAAGCAGATGAGGAGGGTCACAGTGAGTGGCATGATCCATGACATCAGAGCCTCGTTACTGGGATGGTGGACTGGAAGGGGATGCTGAGTCTGACTTCAAATGGATTTGTGGCCCAGAGTCAGTCAGCTCTGCCCTGCAGGTCCCATTGTTCTGACACAGACAGAGGTGCAGAATTAGCCCATTCAGCCCATCGAGTCTGCTCCACCTTTCCTTCAAGGCTGATTTATTATCCCTTTCAACTCCATTCTCCTGCCTTCTTCCCGTAAACTTTGACACCCTGACTAATCAAGAACCTATGAACCTCTGTTTTAAATATACCCAATGACATGGCCTCCATCTGTGGCAACGAATTCCACTCCTTGGCTAAAAGAAATTCCTCATCTCTATTTTAAAGAGATGTCCTTGTATTACCACTGTAATGAAATCTGTTGCTTTGTGGCTGCAGTACAGTGCAAGACACAAGAAATTACGAAAAGTTACAAAAGACCAGTAGGTGAATAAACTGTTCCTAAAGTGTTGAATGTGGGTCCTCAGGCTCCTGTACCCTCCTTTCTGACAGCGGTCATGAGAAGAGGGCATGTTCCCGATGGCTGCCCTCTTGGGTGCTGAATGCTGCCCTCTTGAAACACTGCCTTTTGGAGATGTCCTCGACGGTAGGGGAGGTTGTGCCTCTGATTCAGTTGGCGGTGTCTCCAGCCTTCTGTAACTTTTTCCATACCTGTGCAGTGGCCCCTCCATGCCAGGTTGTGATACACCCAGTTAGAATGCTGTTCATGGGACATCTGCAGGAATCTACTAGAGTCTCTGATGTCATACCAAATCTCCTCAAACTTCAAATGAAGTAGAGTCGCCTTCTTTCTTTCCACAGATGCTGCCTGAGCTGCTGAGTGTTTCTGGCATTTTTGGATTTTATTTCGGATTTCCTTTTACAATGGCCTTGTCAGTGCTTTGTGGACCTCCCTGTGCAACATCCCCACTGTCTCCCAGGAATTTTACCCTGAGCCGAAGGGCATGTATTGTGCTGTAATGTGCTAATACCTGGCTGCGGCAGAGCAGGAGTCGGCAGTGAACACCGTACATCGATGCATTGCACCTTGTACAGACAGTGAAGCGAGGTTTCCCGACTCCTGGGAACACCTGGCTGAAGCAGAGCAGGAGATAACCACAAAACACAGAACACAAGAGATGCTGGAAATCCTGAGCAACACACACAAAATGCTGGAGGAACTCAGCAGGTCAGGCAGCAAATATGGAAATGATTGAACAGTCAGCATTTTGGGCCGAGACCCTTCATCAGATCTCCTGAATCAAATGAATCATGATGAGTCCTGGTGAAGGGTCTCAGCCCGAAATGTCGACTCCTCTGTAGATGCTGCCTGACCTGATGAGTTCTTCCAGCATTTAGTGCAGGACTACTCATGTTGGCAGTGATATGTACCATGGGTCCATACATTGTGCCTTGTGGAACGAGCCCACCTCTTCCCAAATTACCCACCCTGCACTCCCAAAAGGCACTCTGCCCAATCGGTGCGAGAGTCCATCAGATCAATTTTGTTCCAATCAGTCACTTCCGAGCCAATAGAACAGGTGAGCAAGCAAAGTTATCTCTGAGCCTCTGGAGTCGTCTCAGAATGAAATAACTTATTGCTTCCTGGAGAAACTTGGATAGCCAGAGACATTTTCACAGGATGGAGGTAGCTAATATGAGCAGGTGTAAGCTTAAGCTGATTGGAGGAAAGTTTAGAGAATGCTAGAGGTAAGTTAATTACACAGAGAGTGGGGGGTGCGTGGAACCTGCTGACAGGGGTGGTGGTAGAGGCAGATCCATCAGGGGCACTTAAGAAACTCTTAGATAGGCACATGGATGATAGAAAAATGGAGGTCTGTGGAGGAGGGAAAGGTTAGATTCATCTTAAAGAAGGTTAAAAGGTCAGCACAACATTGTGGGCCGGAAGGCCCGGACCGTGCTGTAATGTTCTATGTTCTAAATTATCACTGAAGTAGCTTATAATTGTTTGCAGTTTCCACAACACTAGGGTTCAGAGTTCGATTCTGGCATACTCTGTAAGAAGTTTGTACATCCTCCCCGTGAGTGCGTGGGTTTCCTCTGGGTGCTCCAGTTCCCCCCACAGTCCAAAGACGTGCCGGTTAGTAGGTTAGTTGGTCACTGTAAATTGCCCCGTGATTGGGCTAGGGCTAAATAAGTGGATTGCCGGGTGGTGCAGCTCATTCGGCCAGAAGGGTCTGTTCCATGCCATGTCTCTAAATAAAATAAAAATAATCTCAGCAGACCAGGCAGCATCAATGGAGATGAACAGTCAACGTTTGGCGCGCACACCCTTTACCGTTCCTGATGAAGTATCTTGACCTGAGTGTGGACACACACACTGTGCATTCCCCTCGTAGATGCTGCCTGACCTGCTGAGTTCCTCCAACATTTTGTGTGTGTGTGTGTGTGTGTGTGTGTGTGTGTGTGTGTGTGTGTTTGTGTGTGTGTGTGTGTGTGTGTGTGTGTGTGTGTGTGTGTGTGTGTGTGTGTGTGTGTGTGTGTGTGTGTGTGTGTCTGTGTCTGTTACTGCAGATTCCAGCATCTGCAGAATTTCTCATGCTGTTATCTGCAGGCCTGGTTTTATTTACTGTAGGTAGTCCAGTGCCATCTGGTGGTAACCGTGTTGCTGGGCCTCGTGCAGGCTTTGATAGAGCCCTCCCTAATTGCTTTAAAGCAGAGTCACAGCACATCAACAACACAGCTTTACTTGGCTGTGATGTTATGCAAGAACTTTTGATTTCATAACTGCCTCCACTAAAACAGCAGTTGCATTGGAAGGCCCTCGCTAATCTTATCGATCTCCGTCATAGACTCCCTTATTCACGACTGGACAGTCCATGATGAATTGTGGATCTGAGAAATGAGTCTTCAGTCAGGGCCCTTCTACACTCTCTGCAGAAGCTGATTTAGAGAGAATCTGGACGGGCAAATCTCGAACCAGCTGATGGTGTGTGAAGAGGGAAGGAGACAAAAGATACCAAATAGTGAAAAAAAATACAGGAAATCTGAAATAAACACAAAAAATGCTGGTAACACTCGGCAGATCAGTCAGTATCTGTGGAGGGGAAAGAGAGTGAACATTTCAGAATGGTTCTGATGAACCATCTGATGATTCTGATGCATCTGCCTTAGCTCACTGTCTCCTTGCACAGAAGGGGGTGCATGGGATGTCAGGGAGGGGTAGCACCTCTGGTGGGGGAACATGTCGCGTCCTTTTCAGGGCAGTTTGTCCACTTTTGGTCCCCACCTAGCGCTCAGCTCTCACCTGTGGTTCCCCGTAGCTGTTTGCATGTTGAAGCACCTTCAATAATTCCAAAAGACTGAAGTAAGGTAAATATTGAAAGGCTTTTATTCACAGTAAAACATGACCTCCATGCTGAGTGTCTGCCCCTGGTCTGAGGGGGAGAAGCAGGGCGAAATTGCCCTTATTCAGGGGTCTGTGGAAGGAGCCACAGGGGCAGTCAGCAGAGGGGCATGTCCAGACAGTTAACCCAGTTAACATATATATATGGTTTACCACACATGCGACAGTGGCCACACCCCGGGCAACAGCTTCGACAAGCCGGCTAAACCAGGTGAGGGTAGCCGACGGGTCTCAAACCCTCGGTGAGATAGGGAACTGTCTGTCCCGGCACGTGAAGACAGACTCCGGCGGATTGAGCGGACGAGACCAATGGAAGGTCCAATGGTCAAGAAGGTGGTCTCTGCAAGTGTCGTTTAACACGTAGAGCACAACAAGACACAGAAGACGTCCTGGTCATCCCCCATGCCTAGTCATCTCCAGCCGTCTCAACTCTTGTCTTGCCACTGGATCCAGATGGGAATTGGGAAGAGAGAGTGAGGGTGACGCTGCGCAAGACCCCCTCAGTTAAATCCAAATCACGCGCTAGTCTCAGCACCATAAGAAGCCGGCTGGTGGCGCAGTGACATCAGCGCCGGACTCCGGACCGAAGGTTCCCGATTTTGAATCCACGCTCTCTGTCTGTGCGGGGTTGAGTGTCGAGCTAGCAACTCGACCTCGTAAAAAGTACTAATGGTGTCGAGGTCTTCATCGATGATGATGAATGAACCTTGCACAGAAGCTGCATCCTGAGACTGGCATACTGGTGAGGTTACAAAGAAGGCACAACAGCAGCTATATTTCAGCAGGAGTTTGAGGAGATCTGGTGTGACTCCAGCAAATTTCTGCAGGTGTACCGTGGAGAGCAATCTAACTGGCTGCATCACCGTCTGGTATGGTGGGGGGCGTTGCACAGGACCAGAAAAAACCGCAGAAAGTTGCAGACTCGACGAGCTCCATCATGGGCACCAGCCTCCCCAGCTTCAAAAGGTGATGCCTCAAAAAGACGGCATCCGCCACTGAGGACACCCATCACCCAGGACAAGCCCTCTTCTCATTGCTACCATCAAGGAGGAGGTACAGGAGCCAGAAGACCCACACTCAATGTGTCTTTAGGGGAACAGCTTCTTCCTCTCCACCATCAGATTTCTGAATGGACAATGTACCATAGAATTAGGTATTATTTTTCCCTTTTGCTTTCTTTTTGCATTACCTAATTATGTATTTATATATATTTCTTATTGTAATGTATTATTTATTATTATTATGTATTGCAATATTCTGCTGCCGCAAAACAACAAATTTCATGACGTGTGCAAGTGATATTAAACGTGATTCTGATTCTGACCTGAGTACATCCTACTTTTTCTGTGTCAGTGGGACCAGACAAGCTGGTCCACACATCAAGACAAAACAGTGAGAAGAGACGGGTGCGTGTGCTGCTGGAGGGAAGAGGGTGTGTGTGTGCTGTGAATGGGCGGTATCGGATTGGGTCCACGAGCTGGAGAATGGACAGAGGATTGTTGAGAATGAACCTCGCGTGGGACAAGGGGACATTAGTTGGATTGTTCGGAATGGATGGAAAGGATGTTTCCTATAGCAGGAGAGTCTAGGACTAGAGGGCACAGCCTCACAATTAGAGGGATGTCCCTTTAGAACAGTGATGAGGAGGAAGTTCTTTAGCCAGAGGGTGGTGAACCTGTGGAATTCATTACCACAGACAACTGTGGAGGTCAAGTCATTGGATACAGTAAAGCGGAGATTGATAGTTTCTTAATTAGGGAGGGCGTCAAAGGTTATGGAGAGAAGACAGGAGAATGGGTTGAGAAGGAAAATAAATTATCCATGATGGAATGGTGGAGCCCTCTAGGGGGGCCAAATAGCCTAATTCCTATGGTTTTGTGATGTCATTGTTCAAAACCAAGAAAGGAGAAGCATGTCTCTCCAGTAAGGTGGATGAAATGCTCCCCACAATGACTCCAGGAGATGGAGATTGTGGCTCGTGTTATACTAGGCGTCAACAACTATTACTCTAGAGTGATTGTCCCTTTAATGATGGTGATTATTTATTTTACTTCGAGATACAGCACAGCAGCCGGCCCTTCCAGGCCCAATGATCCCTGCTGCCCAGTTCCACCTATGGGGCCAACCGCTACATCTTTGGAATTAACCTACTAACTGCTACATCTTTGGAATGTGGGAGGGAACCGGAGCACCTGGAGAAAACTCAAGCACTCACAGGGAGTTAGTACACATTTCTTACAGACTGAGGCAGAATTGAACTTGGGTCACTGGTGCTGTAATCGCACTAATAGACCAATAGTGCTAGTCTGATGAATTCCTTGTCCCGTTAGCAAAGGTGACTCAGCTGGTATCTTTGTATCTAAAATGCGTGACCCAGTGTTTTGAAATCCCCTGCAATATCTTACGTCAACGTCGTTCTATATTTGCTCATCTGAACATTCGTGTTTATTTCAGCATCATTCATACTCAATGCTGTTACCACTGTCCCAGCAAACACCATCCCATTTACCCATCAAACCTCGTCTTACTGAACTAAACAATCACCTAATTAAGTGACCTGCTGATATGCAGTTTTTGATTCTTGTTTTCAAATCCCTTCCTTCCTCTCTATCATTGTCTAATTGAGTCCTATAAATATATAAGAAATCACTCCGTTCTGAATCTGACCTCTAGCCTATTTCCAAACTAACTATTCATACCATGTCTTCAGCTCCTGTGGTCAAGAATTCCCTCCCTGATAAGCATCATCTTCATAAATTGCTTATAATTTATTATTATCCTTTTTTCTCTTCTCTGCACAGTTTGTTGTCTTTTGCACACTGGAGTTTGTCCATCCTGTGTGTGCAGTCCTTCTTTGATTCTATTGCATTTCTTTGTATTTATTGTGAATGCCTATAAGAAAATAAGTCTCAGGATTGTATATGGTGACATAAATGTACTTTGATAATAAACTTACTTTAAAATTTGAAGTATGTTTTGAAACATACTTCTCATGAAACGTACCTCGCGACCTCTCTTTTGCCACTCCCGCAAACCAATCTCTTCAGCCGAGCTTTTGACCATTTGCTCTAATGTGACTCACCATTGCTCTTCCTGTGAATTGTTGATGCAAGAGAAAAGCATATTCCTGTTTAAGTAATGAATCAGTATGTAGTTAAAACTTCACAGTTAAACTCTTTACCCAGTTAAAATCTTACTGGTGCTCAACAGACTAACTATTCGCACCACGCCTTCAGCTGCTGTGGTCCAGGATTCTCTTCCTGATAATCACCACCTACATCAATTTCTTAATAATTTATCATTTTACTTTTTTTTCTCTTTTTGTATTTGCATCAGGTGCTTTAGAAAGCAAGTGGAATATATGTATATTCTACAGTATTTCACATATCATTATATTATATGTCTACAGGAAGTGATGGATACAGTCTAGTCCAAAGCCCTTCCCACCACTGAGCACATCTACAGGAGGGCTGTCACAGGAGAGCAGCATCCATCATCAAGGACCCCCACCATCCAGGTCATGCTCTCTTCTCACTACTGCCATCAGGAGCCTCAGGACCCACACCACCAGGTTCAGGAACAGTTATTGCCCTCTAACCTTCAAGATCCTGAACTAGCGTGAATAACTTCATTCACCACAACACTGAACTGATTCTACAACCTCCAGACTCACTGTCAAGGCCCCTACAACTCGTGTTCTCAGTATTATTTAGTTATTTTATCTGCACAGTTTGTCCTCTTTTTGTCCTAATGCAACACCAGCACCAGCCTACCTGCCATCAAGACAATACTGTATATACAGAAAGGTGCCAGAAAAGGGCAGTAACATCATGAAGGATCCCACCCACCCTGCTCATGGACTGTTTATCCCACTCCCATCAGGGAGGAGGCTACGTAGCATCCATACTAGGACCACCAGACTCAAAGACAGTTACTTACTCCAAGCAGTAAGGCTGATCAACACCTCCACCCACTAACCCACCCTTCCACACCCCCGACCACCACTACTTCATCATTTCCTGTCCTTTACGTGCAGACACTCCTGTGCCTAGTGTCACTTTATGGACATACAATCAATCTATGTATATAAGCTAGCTTATGTATTTATCTTCATCATGTTTTGTTTATTACTGTATTCTTTAACTTTTTTGTATTTTTCTGCTGCATAGGATTCAGAGTAACAATTATATTTCGATCTCCTTTACACTTGTGTACTGGAAATGACATTAAACAATCTTAAATCTTGAATCTTTTTGCACATTAGTTGTTTGTCATTGTTTATGTATCATTGTTCATAAATCTATTGTATTTCTTTATTTTCCTGTAACTGCCTGCAAGAAAGTAAATCACAAGGGAGGGTATGGTGACTTATATATGTAATTTATGATAATAAATTTACTTTGACTTAGACTAAACACTGCCTGAGCCAAGACACTGGAAAGCTCCTCATTGTGAACAGTGGATTCCAGTAATGGCCTCAAGCCTTGGGACCGACATCAGAAAACAAACGTTCACAGGGAGTTCAAGGTAACAGCAGAAACTATAGCAACTTACCCCAATAAAACAGATTTTTTTCTGCAGAAAAGCCTTATGCATAACATCAGTTCCAGCCACTTTGAGCAAAACCACTAACAGTTTGCCCTAATGGGGGAAGTGTCTAACCACCCTCACCCTGTCCATGGATTTCCCCTTATTTGTAACACTCATTAATTCTAGTTCATTAGCAAGATCGACAGCAGGAAAGCTGTGTTTGCTCCAGTTGTGGATAAGGCCCACATGCCTCAGCGTCACCTGTGAAGGAGATATTAGAGCCGGCTGTGTGCCTCTGGCTCTCATACTGGGTTTGAGGCTGGCTCCTCCCATCAGTGCTACCCTCCAGTTTTCACTCAGTGCTGCCCCTAGTGTTTGCTCGATGGAAAAGCAAGCTGTACCAGCTTAAATCAGGGATTTCAGTTATTTTTTGTGACTTTATATTTTTCTGAAATTGTTATGATATGTGCTATTTGTGCTATGTGCAATGTGCTGTTGGGATTGTATTTTGCACCTTGGCAAAATAATAGTAATAGTGGCCAGAGGACCTATGGTAACAGAGGAACTGAAGGAGATCCGCATCAGGCACAAAATGGTGTTAGGTAAACTGATGGGACTGAAGGCTGATAAATCCCCAGGGCCTGATGGTCTGCATCCCAGGGTACTTAAGGAGGTGGCTCTAGAAATCATGGACGCATTAGTAATCATTTTCCAATGTTCTATAGATTCACTATCAGTTCCTATGGATTGGAGGGTAGCTAATGTTATCCCACTTTTTAAGAAAGGAGGGAGAGAGAAAATAGGCAATTATAGTCCAGTTAGTCTGACATCAGTGGTGGGGAAGATGCTGGAGTCAATTATAAAAGATGAAATAGCGGCATATTTGGATAGCAGTAGCAGGATAGGTCCGAGTCAGCATGGATTTACGAAGGGGAAATCATGCTTGACTAATCTTCTGGAATTTTTTGAGAATGTAACTATGAAAATGGACATGGGAAAGCCAGTGGATGTAGTGTACCTGGACTTTTCAGAAAGCCTTTGATAAGGGCCACAAAGGAGGTTAGTGGGCAAAATTAGAGCAAATGGTATTGGGGGTAGGGTACTGACATGGATAGGAAATTGGTTGGCAGACAGGAAACAAAGAGTAGGGATTAATGGGTCCTTTTCAAAACGGCAGGCAGTGACTAGTGGGGTATCGCAAGGCTTGGTGCTGGGACCACAGCTATTTACAATATACATTAATGATTTAGATGAAGGGATTAAAAGTAACATTAGTAAATTTGCAGATGACACAAAGCTGGGTGGCACTGTGAAATGTGAAGAGGATGTTATGAGAATGCAGGGTGACTTGGACAGGCTGGGTAAGTGGGCAGATGCATGGCAGATGCAGTTTAATGTGGATAAATGTGAGGTTATCCACTTTGGTGGCACGAACAGGAAGGCAGATTACTATCTGAATAGTGTCAAATTAGGAAAAGGGGAAGTACAATGAGATCTAGGTGTCCTTATTCATCAGTCACTGAAAGTAAACTTGCAGGTAAGTTAATGGTATGTTGGCCTTCATAACAGGGGGAGTTGAGTATAGGAGCAAAGAGGTCCTTCTGCAGTTGTACAGGGCCCTAGTGAGACCACACCTGGAGTATTGTGCATAGTTTTGGTCTCCAAATTTGAGGAAGGACATTCTAGCTACTGAGGGAGTGCAGCGTAAGTTCATGAGGTTAATTCCCGGGATGGCGGGACTGTCATATGTTGAAAGATTGGAGCGACTGGGCTTGTACACACTGGAATTTAGAAGGATGAGAGGGGATCTGATTGAAACATATAAGATTATTAAGGGATTGGACACGCTAGAGACAGGAAACATGTTCCCGATGTTGGGGGAGTCCAGAACCACAGTTTAAGAATAAGGGGTAGACCATTTAGAACGGATTTGAGGAAAAACTTTTTCACACAGAGGGTTGTGGTTCTCTGGAATATTCTGCCTCAGAAGGCAGTGGAGGCCAATTCTCTGGATTCTTTCAAGAAAGAGTGAGATAGAGCTCTTAAAGATAGCGGAGGTCAAGGGATATGGGGAGAAGGCAGGAACGGGGTACTGATTGTGGATGATCAGCCATGATCACAGTGAATGGCGGTGCTGGCTCGAAGGGCTGAATAGCCTACTCCTGCACCTATTGTCTATTGGCCCCGGAGGAATTAAGCTTCATTTGGCTGAATGATAATTAAACTTACTGAATGATAGTTCACGTATGGTTGAATCCTGAACGGAGGAGCAGCCATTGTAAACAAGAATCTTGAGAATCTGGCTGAAGATTTCAGTTCAAGTTTATTGTCATCTGACTGTACGTATATACAACCAAATGAAACAAGTTCCACCAAATCATGGTATACCCACAAAACATATATTACACACAGCACTTAAAACAAACTATGAACATAAATACTGTAAGTTAATAAAATATTATTCAAAATGCATGTAGAATTCAGTACAGGTGAATAGTAGACAGCTCACTGTCGTCGTGATGAGACCTCGGTGGTGGCAGGATATTCATTAGTCTCACAGCCTGAGGGAAGAAGCTGTTACCCAGTCGGACAGTCCCTAGTCCTGATGCTCCTGTACCTCCTTCCTGATAGTCGTGGGTCAGAGGTTGTGGGGTGGCCGGTGGGAATCCTCAACAATGCTTTGGGCCTTTTGTATACAATGGTCCCGGTAAATGTCACAAATAGCTGGGAGAGAAACTCCGGTCATCTTCTCAGCGGTTTAACTATCGTCTGTAGGGTCTTGTGGGTCCGATGCCTCGCAGCTTCCGTTCCACACAATGATGCAGCAGGACAGGACACTCTGGGTGGTGCTCCTGTGGAAAGCTGTTAGACTGGGGATAGGGGGAGACGAGGGGGGGGGGAGGTCACCCTCCTCAATTGTTGCAATCCTTTGGGCAGGTGATCTCACGTTGTTGTTTGCAAAGGGGATCCAGAATTCCAGAAGGTAAAGGAACATTTCCACATTGGGGTGAGGTTATGCACGTTGGGAACCCGCAGGTGGACTTCCACACCTGTTTGCCTTGTCTTTGGTGGTGAAGGTCACAGGTTCTGGAGGAAGTATCAGAGTAACTCGACAAGTCACTTCAGTGAGTTTTGTAGACACTCCATAGGAGAGGAAATGAAAATGAATGTCTAGGGAGGTTGAAAAGGTGACACAATATCAAAAATTCTAAGTAAATTTATTATCAAAGTTTGAGGCATGCAAGGCTTCCCACCCCCATTTGAACTTGGTTATTGTCATCCTCCAGAACCATTTAGTGCAGCAAGGAGAGGAAGCAAGATAAAAATATCTCAGGTGTTGATTCAGTACCGTGCAAAAGTCTTAGGCTCCCGAACTACAGTACACACAGCACGTGTGACTTTCACACTGTAGTGTATTTATTGATTTTATTTGCACAGTTTGTCTTCTTCTGCACATTACCGGTATGTTAGTCTCTGTGTATAATTTTTCATAACTTATATTGTATTTCTTCATTTTCCTGTAAATTTACAAAGACAGGTGTGCAAAAAGGGCCTGAAGGATCACTGGGGACCCATGTCACCCCAACCACAAACTGTTCCAGCTGCTACCATCCGGGAAACGGTACCACAGCATAAAAGCCAGGACCAACAGGCTCTGAGACAGCTTCTTCCACCAGGCCAGCAGACTGATTAATTCATGCTGACAATTGTATTTCTATGTTATATTGCCTGTCCTGTTGTACCTACTACTTATTATAAATTACTTTAAATTGCACATTTGTGATGTATTATAAAGATTTTACTTCTCATGTATATGAAGGATGTAAGTAATAAAGTCAAGTCAATTCAATTCAATTCAATAAATGGCTGCAAGAAAATGAATCTGAAGGTGGTATATGGTGTTGGAATCAGGTTTTTTTATATACTTAGTTGAATTAACGCAGGGACAAAATCGTAGTTTTAATCACAGATTCTATTTATGGACTTTTGTATTTTTAACAATTTGTATCTTTAACAAACTTGCGTATATTTTCACAATATGTGATGATTTGTCTCCATTCATTGGTAGAACACAGTATAGCAGTTACGTTACAGGTTGTCACCTTTTTATTTTTAATTGGCAGTGTTGGCACATTATACAAGTACGATGATTGTGTAGCCTTTGATTGGTTTATTCTTATCCAAGGGATTTCTGTTATCTGGACTATAAAGGTGATAGATTTTTGCAATAGCTCCATCTTTTTTTGTAATTTATTTTTTATTGAAGTTCATCATCAAACCAACATTTCCATAAGATGTATTTCAGATAATTTTCCTCTGCTTTGTATCACCATTACTTTGTCTGTTTTGTATCTGTTCTTTTGTTTAAACTTTAAATAAAAGATGATGAAGAACCAAAGTTTCTCACACATTCTTAAACTCCTAAAAAAATCTAAGGATTGAAAACTACCAAGCTCTGACAATGGTGATGTACCGTATATGTACTTTGAAAACACATTAATCTGAAACACAAACACAAGGAAATCTGCAGATGCTGGAATTTCAAGCAACACACATAAAAGTTGCTGGTGAACACAGCGGGCCAGGCAGCATCTCTAGGAAGAGGTACAGTCGACGTTTCAGGCCGAGACCCTTCGTCAGGACTAACTGAAGGAAGAGCTAGTAAGAGATTTGAAAGTGGGAGGGAGAGGAGGAGATCCAAAATGATAGGAGAAGGCAGGAGGGGGAGGGATGGAGCCAAGAGCTGGAAAGGTGATTGGCAAAAGGGATACGAGAGGATCATGGGACAGGAGACCCGGGGAGAAAGGCAAGGAGGAGGGAACCCAGAGGATGGGCAAGGGGTATAGTCAGAGGGACAGAGGGAGAAAAAGGAGAGTGAGAGAAAGAATGTGTGTATAAAAATAATTAACAGATGGGGTATGAGGGGGAGGTGGGGCATTAGTGGAAGTTTTTTAAAGAAAGGGGCTTCCCTTCCTCCACTATCAACTCTGCTCTCAGACGCATCGCCCCCATTTCACACATATCTGCTCTCACTCTATCCTCCTGCCACCCCACTAGGAATAGGGTTCCCCTCGTCCTCACCTACCACCCCACCAGCCTCCAGGTCCAACATAATATTCGCCGTAACTTCCGCCACTTCCAACGAGATCCCACCACCAAGCACATCTTTCCCTCCCCCCACCCTCTGCTTTCCGCAGGGATCACTCCCTACACTACTCCCTTGTCCATTTGTCCCCCGCCATCCCTCCCCACCGATCTCCCTCCTGACACTTATCCGTGTAAGCGGAACAAGTGCTACACGTGCCCTTACACTTCCTCCCTTACCATCATTCAGGGCCCCAGACAGTCCTTCCAGGTGAGGTGACACTTCACCTGTGAGTCGGCTGGGGTGATATACTGCGTCCGGTGCTCCCGATGTGGCCTTTTATATATTGGCGAGACCTGACGCAGACTGGGAGATCGTTTCACTGAACACCTACGCTCTGTCCGCCAGAGAAAGCAGGACCTCCCAGTGGCCACACATATTAATTCCATATCCCATTCCCATTCTGATATGTCTATCCACGGCCTCCTCTACTGTAAAGATGAAGCCACACTCAGGTTGGAGGAACAACATCTTATAATCCGTCTGGGTAGCCTCCAACCTGATGGCATGAACATTGACTTCTCTAACTTCCGTTAATGCCCCACCTCCCCTTCGTACCCCATCCATTATTTATTTATATACACACATTCTTTTTCTCTCTCTCCTTTTTCTCCCTCTGTCCCTCTCACTATACCCCTTGCCCATCCTCTGGGTTTTCCTCCCCTCCCCCTTTTCTTTCTCCCTGGGCCTCCTGTCCCATGATCCTCTCATATCCCTTTTGCCAATCACCTGTCCAGCTCTTGGCTCCATTCCTCCCCCTCCTGTCTTCTATTACTTTGGATCTCTCCCTCCCCCTCCCACTTTCAAATCTCTTTCTATCTCTTCTTTCAGTTAGTCCTGACGAAGGGTCTCAGCCCGAAACGTCGACTGTACCTCTTCCTAGAGATGCTGCCTGACCTGCTGCGTTCACCAGCAACTTTTATGTGTGTTACATTAATCTGAAAGTTGCCTTTCCTGGTCCAATCAAGTACCTACGTTTATTGTTTTTTTTAACAGTCTTGACTTCTCAATAGTTTCATGGGACAATTTTTTGTTGAAGCCATGACACATTTTTGTGGAAACCCCTTGCATGTGCTGTACCTAAAACTCCAAAAGACATTCACCTAAATTGTAAACAGTTGGACTGTTATTTGAAGAAACAGAACTATGTTAAGTGCGGGGAGTAGATGGGAAAGTTCCCAATGAACAGAACATGAAAGGAAATTGGAGAGGAGGTATTTGTCAGGGTCTGGGTGTAGGGGAATATTGTCAGGATCTGGAGTGGCAGGCGCTAAGGTTCAAGATTGAAGTTCGTTTAATGTCAGGTGTAACAGGGAACAAAATGATCGTTACTCCGGATCTGATACAGCACAAAAAAAAACACAAAAGATAAAGGACACAGTAATAATAATAATACTGAAATACACCAGAAATATGCTGAATTAAAAGAGGAAATTGAAAGAGCTTGGAACATGAACAGGGTATACATTGTCCCAGTAGTAATATCTGCAACTGGCGCCATCATAAAGTCACTACACAATTAGAGCTACACAACAATATGTAAATATCCAGAGAGCCACAACATTAAACACCACTAGAATAGTCCAAAAGTTCCTAGCAATTGAGAAATGAATGTGCTTGGTTATGCCTGTACCTCAGGTTTTACCAGCTTGAGTTGAGAAAAAATAAATAAAAACAAATAAACACATAAGATAGCTTACATATGTACACCGATGTAAACGGGGGTGTGAGTGGTGATCTGCTAGATGTTTATAAGATTACAAGAGGCAAAGATGGTGTATTGGGCTCCGGGTAGCAGAGCAGTTAGTGCAACTGTATTACAGTTTGAGGCTTTGGGTTCTGGAATTCAATTCTTGGCGCCATCTCAGAGGGGTCTGTGTGCCCTCCCTGCGGAACGCATGGGTTTTCCCCAAATGTTTCTGTTTCTTCCCACATTCCAAAGACATAGCAGGAGGGTTTATTGGTCATTGTAAATTGTCCTGTGATCAGCTGAGGGTTAAACCGAGATGACACAAAGGGGTGTTTAAGAGGGTCTTAGGCAGACATGATTATGCAGAGAATGGAGAGATATGGATATTGTGTCAGTAGAAAGGATTAGTAAGACATTTAATTACCAGTTTAATTAGCTTAACACAACATTATGGGCCAAAAAGTAGCTTCCCTTCAATGGATTCTGTCTACTGTTCTTGCTCCCTCTTCCTTCCCAGTCTTGATGAAGGGTCTCAGCCGGAAACACTGACTGCTTATTCCTCTCCAATACGTGCTGCCTGACCTGCTGAGTTCCTCCAGTGCTTTGTGTGCGCTGCTCTGGATTTTGAACACCTGCAGAATCCCTTGTGTCCACCAAGTAAGCATTATGCGAGTTAAAGAATTTGGCTGTGGCTCACGTTTTATTCAACATTTTCCACACACACGTGCTGGAATGCTCTTCGCAACTGCTTGAATACAAGGCAAAGAAACCAACAGAGTAATATTCATACTTCCTTTGCTTAGAAGAAATCATTAAAATAAGAGACTTGGATAAACTTAAGTAGGAGGAAAACCTTCTTACATTGTATGGGTTGTCGATTCTCATTTTGATTTATTAATTTTCTAGGACTATACACATTTCCAGTACCCTTCTAAAGACTGGATTCCCCACACAACATCGTTATTATTTCCTAAAATCCCAGATACATGCTGGTAGGCTTTTAGAAAGTTTCCTCAGTCGTTTGAGTTACAGGAACAAAGAGGAGACAGGTCAGAAAATTCCACTGTGTGCGTGAGCCCTGAGGCTGTGTGAGCAAATATCAACGAACTATCTTGTAACTTTCATGTGAAACCCTTGTGGTCTTTAGTTGTCATGCATGGCATTATACATCTTTATAAATAGTTTGATATCTTTATCAACTAAGTTGCAGATTTCAACCCCTTCTAGGTCCACAGTAGTAGATTATAAACATTACCACCATCCTGCCTGGTTTGAATTTTTTGTGTCATTTCTGGACTGTCGTTACTCACAAAATCAATGACTAAACTCACGAAGGATCATCACTGTTCCTTGGCTCTTCACCATTTTAGAACATTTAAGAACATCCGAATCAGATTTAATATCACTGGCATATGTTGTGAAATTTCCCGTTCCCAATCCGACTTGTCAGTCTATGGTTTCCTCTTCTGCCAAGATGAGGCCACCCTCAGGCTGGAGGAACCACACCTTCTATTCTGTCTGGGTAGTCTCGATCCTGATGGCAAAAACGTTGGTTTCTGCTTCCTGTAATTTTTTTTCCCCTCCCACTTCCCTCTTCTTCAATTCCCCACTCTGATCTCGTATCTCTTCTCCTCACCTGCCCATCACCTCCCCAGATGCCCCTCCTCCTTCCCTTTTATCCATGGTCCACAATCAGATTACTTCTTCTCTAGCCCCTTACCTTTCCCACCCACCTAGTTTCACCTTCTAGCTATCCTCATTTCCCTCTGCCCCCTCATTAATATTCTGGCATCTTCCCCCTTCCTTCCCAGACCTAATGAAGAGTTTTGGCCTGAGATGTTGACTACTTATTCATTTCCACAGATTCTGCCTCACCTATTGAGTTCCTCCAGCATTTTGTGTGTGTTGTGAAATTTGTTTTGTGACAGCAGTACAGTGCAATACATATTATAAGTTATAATAAGAAATACATATAAAAATAAATTAATAGTTCCAGAAGAGAGCAAAAAAAGAAAAAAAATATTGAGGTAATGTTCATGTGTTGATTGTCCATTCAAAAATCTGATGGCAGAGGAGAAGAAGTTGTATCTGAAATGTTGAATGTGTGTCTTCAGGCTCCTGCACCTCCTCTCTGATGGTAGCAATGAGAAGAGGGCATCTCCTGGGTGATGGGGTCCCCAACCTTTTTGAGGCATCACCTTTTGAAGGTGCTCTGGATAGAAACATAGAAACGTAGAAAATCTACAGCACAATACAGGCCCTTCAGCCCACAATGCTGTGCCGAACATGTACTTACTTTAGAAATTAGCTAGGGTTACCCATAGCCCTTTATTTTTCTTAGCTCCATGTACCTATCCAGGAGTCTCTTAAAAGATCCTATCGTATCTGCCTCCACCACCATCGCTGGCAGCCCATTCCACGCACTCACCACTCTCTGCATAGAAAACTTAACCCCTGATATCTCCTCTGTACCTACTTCCTAGCACCTTAAAACTGTGCCCTCTCGCATTAGGGTTAGGGTTGGGGTTAGCCATTTCAGTCCTGGGAAAAAGCCTCTGAATATCCACACAATCAGTGTCTCTCACTACCTTGTACACCTCTATCTGGTCACCTCTCAACCTCTGTCACTCCAAGGAGAAAAGACCAAATTCACTCAACCTAGTCTCATTAGGGATGCTCCCCAATCCAGGCAACATCCTTGTAAATCTCCTCTGCACCCTTTCTATGGTTTCCACATCCTTCCTGTAGTGAGGCCACTAGAACTGAGCACAGTACTCCAAGTGGAGTCTGACCAGGGTCCTATATAGCTGCAACATTACCTCTCGGCTCCTAAACTCAATCCCACAGTTGATAAAGACCAATGCACCTTATGCCTTCTTAACCACAGAGTCAACCTATGTAGAAACTTTGTCCTATGGACTCAGACCCCAAGATCCCTCTGATCCTCCACACTGCCAAGATTAATACTATATTCTGCCATCATATTTGACCTACCAAAATGAACCATCTCACACTTATCTGGGTTGATCTCCATCTGCCTCTTCTCAGCCCAGTTTTGCATCCTATCAATGTCCCGCTGTAACCTCTGACAATCCTCCACACTATCCACAACACCCCCAACCTTTGTGTCATCAGCAAATTTACTACCCTATCTCTCCATTTTCTCATCCAGGTCATTTATAAAAATCACGAAGAGAAGGGGTCTCAGAACAGATCCCTGAGACACACCTCTGGCCACCGACTTCCATGTAGAATATGACTTGTCTACAACCATTCTTTGTCTTCTGTGGGCAAGCCAGTTCTGAATCCACAAAGCAATGTCTCCTTGGGTTCCATACCTCCTTACTTTCTCAATAAGCCTTGCATGGGGTACCTTATCAAATGCCTTGCTGAAATCCATATACACTACATCTACTGCTCTACCTTCATCAATGTGCTTAGTCACATACTCAAAAAATTCAATCAGGCTCATAAGGCACGACCTGCCTTTGACAAAGCCACGCTAACTATTCCTAAACATACTATGTCTCCCCAAATGTTCATAAATTCTGCCTCTCAGAATCCTTTCCATCAACTTACCAACCACTGAAGTAAGGCTCACTGGTCTATAATTTCCTGGGCTAACTCTACTCCCTTTCTTGAATAAGGGAATAACATTCGCAACCCTCCAGTCCTCCAGAACCTCTCCCGTCCCCGTTGATGATGCAAAGATCATCACCAGAGGCTCAGCAATCTCCTCCCTCACCTCTCACAGTAGCCTGGGGTACATCTCGTCCGGTCCCAGTGACTTATCCAACTTGATGCTTTCCAAAAGCTCCAGCACAATCTCTTTCTTAATATCTATATGCTCGAGCTTTTCAGTCCACTGTAAGTCATCCCTACAATCACCAGGATCCTTTTCCTTAGTGAATACTGAAGCAAAGTATTCATTAAGTACCTCTGCTATCTCTTCCGGTTCCAAACACACTTTTCCACTGTCACACTTTATTGGTCCTATTCTCTCACGTCTTATCCTCTTGCTCTTCACATACTTGTAGAATGCCTTGGGGTTTTCCTTAATCCTGTCTGCCAAGGCCTTCTCATGGCCCCCTTGTACACCACGATTCCTGTACCCTACCATCCTTTCCCTGTCTTATTGGAATGTACCTATGCAGACTCCACACAAATATCCCCTGAATATTTGCCACATTTCTGCCGTACATTTCCCTGAGAACATCTGTTCCCAGTTTATGCTTCCAAGTTCCTGCCTAATAGCCTCATATTTTCCCTTACTCCATTTAAACGCTTTCCTAATTTGTCTGTTCCTATCCCTCTCCAATGCTATGGTAAAGGAGATAGAATTGTGATCACTATCTGCAAAATGCTCTCCCACTGAGAGATCCTGACACCTGACCAGGTTCATTTCCCAATACCAGATCAAGTACAGCCTCTCCTCTTGTAGGGCTATCTACATATTGTGTCAAGAAACCTTCCTGAACACACCTACCAAACTCCACCCCATCTAAACCCCCTGCTCTAGGAAGTTGCCAATCAATATTTGGGAAATTAAAATCTCCCACCATAACAACCCTGTTATTATTACACTTTTCCAGACTCGGTCTCCCTATCTGCTCCTTGATATCCCTGTTACTATTGGGTGGTCTATAAAAACACCCAGTAGAGTTTTTGACCCCTTCCTGTTTCTAACTTCCACCCACAGAGACTCAGTTTTCCTCCTTTTCTACAGCCGTGACACTATCTCTGATCAACAGTGCCACGCCCCCACCTCTTTTGCCTCCGTCCGTATCCATTCTGAAACATCTAAAGCCTGGCACTCTAAGTAACCATTCCTGTGCCTGAACCATCCAAGTCTCTGTAATGGCCACAACATCACAGCTCCAAGTACTGATCCACGCTCTAAACTCATCTGCTTTGTTCATAATACTCCTTGCATTAAAATAGACACATCTCAAACCATCAGTCTGAACGCATTCCTTCTCTGTCTCCAAACTTTCTCTATTTGTGAGCCAACTGCCCTTTCCTCCGAGGCTTCAGTTTGATTCCCACCCCCCAGCAATCCTTGTTTAAACTCTCCCCAATAGCCTTAGCAAACCTCCCTACCAGGATATTTTTCCCCTTCAGATTCAAGTGCAACCCATCCTTTTTGTACAGGTCATGCCTGTCCTGAAAGAGGTCCCAATGATCCAGAAATCTGAATCTGAATCCCTGCCCCCTGCTCCAATCCCTCAGCTACACATTTATCCTCCACCTCATTCTATTCCTATACTCACTGTCACATGGCACAGGCAGTAATCCCAGTAATCACAACCTTTGTGGTCCTGCTTCTCTACTTCCTTCCTAACTCCCTGTAGTCTGCTTTCAGGACCTCCTCCCCTTTCCTACCTATGTCATTGGTACCAATATGTACCACGACCTCTGGCTGTTCTCCTTCCCGCTTCAGGACTTCCTGAACGCGATCAGAAACGTCCTGGACCCTGGCACCTGGGAGGCAAACTACCATCCGTGCTTCTTTCCCACGTCCACAGAATCACCTGTGGCCGGTGTCCACAGAATCACCTGTGACCCCCTGACTATAGAGTCCCCGATCACTACTGCCATCCTCTTCCTTTCCTTACCCTTCTGAGTCACAGGGCCAGACTCTGTGCCAGAGGCGTGGCCACTGTTGCTTCCCCCAGGTAGGTCGTCCCCCCAGCAATATTCAAACAGGAGTTCTTATTGTTAAGGAGGACAGCCAGAGGGGTGCTCTCTAGCAGCTGCCTCTTGCCCTTCCCTCTCCTGACTGTTACCCACTTACCTGTCTCCCCAGGCCCCAGTGTGACTACTTGCCTAACACTCCTCTCTATCACCTCCTCACTCTCCCTGACCAGACGAAGGTCATCGAGCTGCATCTCCAGTTCCCTAACCCGGTCACCAAGGAGCTGCAGCTCGACGCACCTGGCGGAGATGTGGCCATCCAGGAGGCTGGGAGTCTCCCGGACTTCTCACATCTGACACTCAGTACAGAACACCGGCCTCACACATATACTTCCTGTCTCTATTCTACACAGGCAACCTACCTGACCTCGACCTGTTATCACCTAAGCCCCATTGAGTCAAAGCCCTCTGTTTTGCCACCGACTCTATAAATTTGTCTTCTTTTTAAACTCTTCTCACTGTTCTAACTGGCTGATGTCCATGCGCTTGTGCAGTTGTGCCTCGATCTGGGGAAACAAGTGCCTATGATGGAGCTGGTTGAGTTTACAACTTCCTGCATCTTATTTCAATCTGTACAGTAGCCACCCCCCCAATACCAGACGGTGATGTGACCAGATAGAATGCTCTTCACGGTACATCTGGAGAAATTTGCGAGTGTCTTTGCTGACATACCAAATCCCTTCAAACTCCGAATGAAATATACCATAGCTTCTGTCGCACCTTCATTGTAACTGTATCAAAATGTTGGGCCTGGGATGGACCCTCAGAGATAACTGTGTCGAGGTAATAAACAAATAAATGAGTCTGAGATTATTTTAATGCAATAAAGTGCACATAAAAATACTTCTGAAATCATTGGTACTGGAGTAATTTCTTCAGTATCAATGTCATATTATTATATATCGTACAATATTGACTCCTTCATTAAGGAGTGAAATTATTACATAGAACAGTACAGCACAACCCAAGCTCTTTAGACCATGATGTTGGACTGATCCTACAACCTATTCTAAAATTAATCTAACCCTTCCCTCCTACGTAGCCCTCCATTTGCCCATCATCCATGTATCTATCTAAGAATCTACCACCACCTCTGGCAGTGTGTTCCACACACCCACCACCCTTTCTAAGAAAACTTCTAACATTCTCCCCCCACCCATACTTTCATCCTTAAAATTATGCCCTCTCGTATTAGGTGAATAAACTGTTCCTAAAATGTTGAGCGTGAGTCTTTGGGCTCCTGTACCTCCTCTCTGATGGTGGCAATGAGAATTGGGCATGTTCTGAGCGAGGGGGGGGGGTCCTACATGATGGATGCTGCCTTTTTAAGGTATCGCCTTTTGCAGGTGTCCTCGATGCTGGGGAGGCAAGTGCCCATGATAGAGCTGGCAGAGTTTTGAAATCCTCTGCAGCTTCTCCCGATCCTGCGCTGTGGCCTTTCCGTAACAGACGGTGATGCAGCCAATCAGAATGCTCTCCCTCGAGCAGCTGCAGGAAACCCACGTGGTCACGGGGAGAACGTACAAACTCTTCACAGTGGCGGAAGTTGGACCGCAGCCACTGATCATTTGTGCCGCAGTAGCATTGCGCTAAATGCTAGGCTACTGTGCAGCTCCAGTCGGTAGAAATTATGTCATCGTCGAGGCTATCCCTTGAGGTTGAGGATGATGGCCTTCGTTCTGAAGAAGTGGCCCACAGAGTGAAGACGCCTGTGCGTGTATTTGTTTAATGTGTACTTAATGTTGCACTCCAAGAAGCACACGATACTTCACAAATCAACCAACTGATCCCAATGGCATGGAAACCACGACGACTGGAGCTGATGAATCTGTTGCAGCCTTCATCCGTCTTCACAGCCATTGAGTTCGAAGTAACTTCGTCTGCCTGTTCCACCGTTGAGGTCTTGGCTGGATTGTTCTTTGTCAGGGACCTCACCCTCGACCTTACCGCCATGGGTGACCCTACCAGGAGCACAGCTCCAGACGGCATCGCTCTCGGGATCGCAGGACCACACAAGCTTCTCCACCACGACAAGGTGACAATCCACGGAGAAGAGAAATTATGTATCACAACTTGACTCATTGAGCAAGAGGATGAGATGTATGTACCTGTTATGAAATTTAGTGATTCCGCAAATAAACAACTGGAGGCAGGCTTGTGTCTGCAGATAGGTGGTGTACTACAGTTATCTCAGTCAATGAGAAAGAAGTTGTGTCTTCTGACCCAGGCATTAAAAAAGGAACAAACATCTATCATCACTTTCTACTGCTATTTTGCTGGGTTAGTTTCACGGTCCTTCCTTATTTTTAGATAAACGTTTGTATCCACGGAGATGTGTGGAAATACCCGTCTGCATAAGCTAATTTGCATTTGTGGCATTAACTTCTTTTCTTCACTGTAAACACAGTTTTCAGGGACTAGCTCCTCTGTTCTGCTTCTGGGATGTAGCTACAACATTTGTAACTTTTTGAACATCGGGGAGGAGGCACAGGAGCCTGAGGATACACACTCAACATTTTAGAAACAGCTTCTCCCCCTCCACCATCAGATTCCTGAATGAACAACAAAATCCAGCTCAATATTTTTTCTCTCTTTTTGCACTACTCTCTTAATTTTATTTTTTGAATATATTTTTATTGTAATTCATGTTTTTTTTTAAATTACGTATTGCAATGAAATGTTGCAAAAAACAACAAATTTCATGCCATATGTCACAGATAATTAAACCAGGTTCTGATTCTGGTTCTGACTGATAATTTCACTAAGGGTGAGGTTTGAGTGAAGACTAGCAGCGTGTTCAGCTGCTGGCTGGTTAAGCTGATCGGGAGGGTGGGTGGTGTGTAGGTGGGACCGAGCTGTCCTCCGAGTTGTTCATACTGACCCGGCACCATAGCAAGCCCAAGGAATTCTGCAGATGCTGGAAGTTCAAGCAACACACATCAAAGTTGCTGGTGAACGCAGCAGGCCAGGCAGCATCTCCAGGAAGAGGTACAGTCGATGTTTTGGGCCGAGACCCTTCGTCAGGACTAACTGAAAGAAGAGCTAGTAAGAGATTTGAAAGTGGGAGGGGGAGGGGCGATCCGAAATGATAAGAGAAGACAGGAGGGTGAGAGATGGAGCCAAGAGCTGGACAGGTGATTGACAAAAAGGATATGAGAGGATCATGGGACAGGAGGCCCAGGGAGAAAGAAAAGGGGGAGGGGAGAAAAACCCAGAGAATTGGCAAGGGGTATAGTGAGAGGGACAGAGGGAGAAAAAGGAGAGAGAGAAAAAGAACGTGTGTATATAAGTAAATAACAGATGGGGTATGAGGGGGAGGTGGGGCATTAGCGGAAGTCAGAGAAGTCAATGTTCATGCCATCAGGTTGGAGGCTACCCAGACGGAATATAAGGTGTTGTTCTTCCAACCATAACAAGCCTCAGGGTTTCTGATCAAGCACGGTTCAAGTGCCACTGGGCGGCTACCAGTTGCTGCCCTGCCCTCCCTCAGCTGAAGAAATATATCTCCTCCATTTTACTGAGGGGATCAGGAGCACAGGCTCTTACTTTTAGACCGTAAGACCATAGGCACAGGAGCAGAATTAGGCCATTCAACCTATCAAGTCTTCTCCAACATTTCATTCCTCTTTCAATAAATGCCCCTGATTTATTATCCCTCTTAACCCATTCTCCCTATAATCTTTGACGCCTCGACTAATCAAGAACCTATTAACTTCCGCTTTACGTATACCCAGTGACTTGGCCTCCACAACTGAATGCGGCAATAAATTCCACAGATTCACCACCCTCTGGCTAGAGAAATTCCTCTTCATCTCTGTTCTAAACAGATGTCTTCTACTCTAGTCCCAGACTCCCCCATTATAAGAAGCATCCTGTCCACATCCGCCCTAACTAGGCCTTTCAATATTTGATAGGTTTCAATGAAATCCCCCTTCATTCTTCCAAACTCCAACAGGTGCAGGCCCAGAGCCATAAAACAATCCTCATGTGTTAACCCTTTCACTGCCAGGGTCATTCTTGTGAACCTCCTCTGGATCCTCTTCAGTGGCAGCACACCCTTTCTTCAGACATGGGGCCCAAGTGAGCTGTCATTACTTTTCCTGCAGACTGCAAGTTCAGTGCCAGTTCCTCAAAGACATTCTTTCAGATCAATGGTTCTCTTCTTCATTTTTGGGCCATCTCTGTATTGTTATCAGTATGTTCTCTCAGTATGGGCTTCCCCCGTCTCAGTTGGGTCCCCGCCTGTTGTTTCTGGAACCAGCAATGTGCTGGTGGGTGTTTGGTAGTGTGGGCCTGCCACTCTGGTTATGACAAAGCTGGGCTGTTAGTAAAGTCCCTGGGTGGCCTGACTTGGTTTTATGTGTTCTTTCCACACCACTTCAGGCTCAGAAATATCCCCCCTCCCCCAAACACTCAGTACGTGTCCACAGATCCAAATCGTGTTCTGCTACATTAGTGATGTCTTATGAATTTATGGTTACTTTTTTTGACAGTAATGTCTTAATCACCCTGGCTATATATTCAGTGTGTGCCTAAGACTTTTGCACTGTACTGAATACTGAAAGAACTGAGTTGCAGAATTCTTAAAAGTGAGTCTGTAGGTTGTTCAATCAGTTCAGAGTTGAAGTGAGTGATGTTATCCACTCTGGTTCAGGAGACTGATAGTTGAAGTGTAATTACTGTTTCTCTCCCTGGTGGTGTGGTTCCTGAGGCTCCTGTACCTTCTTCCTGATGGCGGCAGTGAGAAGAGAGCATGGCCTGGGTGGTGGGGGTCCCTGAGGATGGATGCCGCTTTCCTACTACATCACTCCACGTAGTAGGTGAGGACAACTTTACCCGTGATGGACTGGGCCATATCCACTACTTTTTTGCAGGCTTTTCCATTCCTGGCCATTGGTGTTTTCATACCAGGCCGTCATGCAACCAGTCAGGATGCTCTTCACCGTGGATATATAAAAGTTTGCCAAAGTTTTGGATGACACGCCGAACCTGCACAAACTGCTAAGAAAATGCCTTCTTTGTAAAGGCACTTACTTGCTGGACCCAGGGCAGATCGTCTGAAATGGTAAAGCCCAGGACATTAAAGTTACTGACCTTTTCCACCTCCAGTTAAACTGGCGGTGGATAGAGGCCTGCTGAATTGTTCCCTCTGTGTGCCATAAGCTGAACCCAAACAATGAACACACCTTCCCCTCATGTGGTTCTCCATTTCAGAGCGGAGAGAGGGAAGCAGATGAGTCTGTGGATCACAAGGGAGTCAGCAACGGGGGTGGGCTTGAGAATCAGTTCTCTGTCACACTGAGAATTGGCTCTTGCACAGGTCCTGCTGGGGCATAGTTGCAGGGAAGGTGGCCATGGCTCCTGCTGGGGTCCAGTACAGACTTCATCATGTTAAGGTCACACACATACAATCATCTGGAGTATTGCATACAGTTCCGGTCGTCCCGTTATAGGAATGATGTTGAGGCTTTGGAGACGGTACAAAAGAGGTTTGGCAGGACGTTGCCTGGATTAGAGGGTGTGTGCTCCCATGAGAAGTTGGACAAGCCAGTGTTGTTTTATCTGGAGCGGCGGAGTCTGGGGGGAGATCTGTTGGAGGTTTATAAGATAATGAGAGACATTGATAAAGTAGAGAGACAGTATCATTTTCCAAGGGTTGAAATGTCTAATACCAGAGGGCATTCATTTAAGGTGAGAGGGGGTAATTTTTTTAAAGGAGATTCCAGAGGCAAGTGTTTTGCTTAGAGGATGGTGTGTGCCCAAATGCAGAGCCTGGGGTGGTGGTAGAGGCAGCAACATTGGAGAGTTTTAAGAGCTGTTTACACAGACACTTGAATGTGAGGAAAATGGACAGACGTGGACACGGTATAGGCAGAAGAGATTAGTTTAGTCGGCCATTAGGTATGTGAAAAGGGAAAAAATAGTTAAGGCCAAATTTGGGCCCTTGAAGACAGAAGTGGGTGAATTTATCATGGGGAACAAGGAAATGGCAGACGAGTTGAACAAGTACTTTGGATCTGTCTTCACTAGGGAGGACACAGACAAACTCCTGGATATAATAGTGGCCAAAGGACCCAGGGTAATGGATGAATTGAAGGAAATTTATATTAGGCAGGAAATGGTGTTGGATAGGCTGTTGGATCTGAAGGCTGATAAGTCCCCAGGACCTGATGGTCTGCATCCCAGGGTACTTAAGGAGATGGCTTTAGAAATCGTGGATGCATTGGTAATCATTTTCCAATGTTCTATAGATTCAGGATCAGTTCCTGTGGATTGGAGGGTGGCTAATGTTGTCCCTCTCTTTAAGAAGGGAGGAAGAGAGAAAACAGGGAATTATAGACCGGTTTGCCTGACATCGGTGGTGGGAAAGATTCTGGAGTCAATTATAATAGATGAAATTACAACACATCTGGACAGCAGTAACAGGATCGGTCCGAGTCAGCATGGATTTACGAAGGGGAAATAGTGCTTAACTAATCTTCTGGAATTTTTTTGAGGATGTAACTATGAAAATGGACAAGGGAGAGCCAGTGGATGTAGTGTACCTGGACTTTCAGAAAGCCTTGATAAAGTCCCACATAGAAGATTAGTGGGCAAAATTAGGGCACATGGTTTTGGGGGCAGAGTACTGACATGGATTGAAAATTGGCTGGCTGACAGAAAACAAAGAGTAGCGATTAACGGGTCCCTTTCGGAATGGCAGGCGGTGACCAGTGGGGTACTGCAGGGTTCAGTGCTGGGACCGCGGCTGTTTACAATATATATTAATGATTTAGATGAAGGGATTAAAAGTAACATTAGCAAATTTGCAGATGACACAAAGCTGGGTGGCAGTGTGAAATGTGAGGAGGATGTTATGAGAATGCAGGGTGACTTGGACAGGCTGGGTGAATGGGCAGATGCATGGCAGATGCAGTTTGATGTGGATAAATGTGAGGTTATCCACTTTGGTGGTAAGAACGGGAAGGCAGATTATTATCTAAATGGAGTCAAGTTAGGAAAAGGGGAAGTACAATGAGATCTAGGTGTTCTTGTAGATCAGTCACTGAAAGCAAACATGCAAATACAACAGGCAATGAAGAAAGCTAATGGCATGCTGGCCTTCATAACAAGGGGAGTTGAGTATAGGAGCAAAGAGATCTTTCTGCAGCTGTACAGGGCCCTGGTGAGACCACACCTGGAGTACTGTGTGCAGTTTTGGTCTCCAAATTTGAGGAAGGACATTCTTGCTATTGAGGAAGTGCAGCGTAGGTTCACAAGGTTAATTCCCGGGATGGCGGGACTGTCATATGTCGAAAGATTGGAGCAACTGGGCTTGTATACTCTGGAATTTAGAAGGCTGAGAGGGGATCTTATTGAAACATATAAGATTATTAAGGGACTGGACACGGTGGAGGCAGGAAGCATGTTCCCACTGATGAGTGAGTCCAGAACCAGAGGCCACAGTTTAAGAATAGGGGGTAGGCCATTTAGAATGGAGTTGAGGAAAAACTTTTTCACTCAGAGAGTGGTGGATATATGGAATGCTCTGCTCCAGAAGGCAGTGGAGACCAAGTCTCTGGGTGCTTTCAAGAAAGAGATGGATAGAGCTCTTAAAGATAGCAGAATCAAAGGTTATGGGGATAAGGCAGGAACTGGATACTGATAGTGGATGATCAGTCATGATCACAGTGAATGGCGGTGCTGACTCGAAGGGCCGAATGGCCTACTCCTGCACCTATTGTCTATTTGATTACTAATTTGATTGGGCTGGCACAACATTATGGGCTGAAGGGCCTGTTTCTGTGCAGTACTGTTCTATGTTGTCTGCTCTAATCACTGAACTGGCATCCAGCCACATATGTAGCAATGCATTGTGAATCACACACCTGCGTGATTCAATGTGGTAACGTGTCAGACTCATGCATTCATTGCAGACTTTTCAGCCCACGCAATAGATCCCTGACACACTTTAACAAAAGGAAGTTGTCATAGGTTACAATGGACTCAAGCTCAAGTTGAAGTTTACTGTCACTTCACTGTACATATATATAACCAAATTAAATAATGTTCCTTTGGAACACTGTGCATCCACGAAACACATCAAACACAGCACATAAAACAAAAAAAAAATTACCAAACATAAGTTAATAAACTAGAGTTCAAAAATCATGTTATATACAGCACAGGTAAACAGTAGACAGTAAACAGCTCGTTGTCCTAGTGACGAGACCTCGGTGGTGGCAGGGTATTCGTTAGTCTCACAGCCTGAGGGAAGAAGCTGTTACCCAGTCTGACAGTCCTTGTCCTTTGGGGGACAAGGAAGTTCATTTTAGATGGTCAAATTTGAAGACAGAGATCAGGGTTAACGGCAGGACTCTCAGCAGTGGGGTGTAACTAGGGTCATGGCCACGCCGTAGATCCCACAAAGTTGCCATTCAAGTTGATATGGTGGTTCAGAAGGCATATTATGTGTTGGCCTTCATCAGTCAGAGGATTAAGTTCAAGAAATATGAGATAATGTTGCAGCTTAATGAAACTTTTGATTAGACCACACTTGGAGTATTGTGTTCAGTTCTGGTTGCCTCATTATAGGAAGGATGTAGAAGTTTCCGGGAGGGTTCAGGGGTACCCCTTTAACAATACGTTAATGGCAAGAAAACTATTCTCATCTATTGTCTAATCGCGAACAAGCGAAAATCTCCAGATGCTGGAAATCCAAGCAACACACACAAAGTGCTGGAGGAACTCAGCAGGCTAGGCAGCATCTGTGGAAAAGAGTAAACAGTCGATGTTTCAGGCCGAGGCCCTTCATCAGATATGGACGAAAAGATGAGAAGTCGGAGTAAGGTGGGGAAGGGCAGGAAGAAATACAAGGTTGTAGGTGATAGGCGAAATTGGGGGCAGGGGTGAACTAAAGGGCTGGGAGTTCGATTGGTGAAAGAGAAGGGGGAATTTGATAGGAGAGGACATAAGGCCATGGAAGAAAGGAAAGGGGAGGAGCACCGGGGGGAGGTGGCAGGCAGGTAAGAAGATAAGGTAAGAGAAGGTAAGAGAAGGAAATGGGAATGTGGAATAGTGTGGGGGGGGGGTCCATTACCAGAAGCTCGAGAAAAGTCCAACTAGACTGGCACTCAATCAAAGCTCTCGGTGAGACATCAACAGGCAACGACAGCCCATATAGTTGCAATAACCAGAAGCTGTCACAGCTGCTTAATGCTGATGAGAAGGAGTTTGAGAAGGGAAGAGAGAAACAGATTGGAAACTTGGCCAAAAGCTGGTTGGGATGCCAAAAAGTTCAAAACACGCCCCCACAGGCACCAAAGCCCGTTGTCACCATGGCAAAGAGTGCATATTGACCTTGCTAGGCCATTGATGGACTCCATGTTTCTGATTGCTGTGGATGCTCTTTCGAAGTGGCTGGAGGTCATACCAATGAGACCAAGCACCTCAGCTAAGACTGCCTCCATTCTGAGGACCCTCTTTGCTAGAAATGGCTTACCCGAACAAATTGTAAGTAACAACAGACCACAATACAGGTCAGAAGGAAAATGGCATCAGACATTTCAAGTCAGCTCCTCACCACCCAGCAATGAATGGTTTAGCTGAAAGGTTTATCCAAACCTTCAAGAAGTCCATTAAAGTGCTGGACAAGCAGAACATTTCTATACAGTGCAAGGTGGACAACTTCCTTTTTGTGCATCGGAAATCTGATACAGAAATCAAGTGCATTGCTGTTCATGAACAGGAATCTGAGATCTCCCATAGGTCACCTGAAACCAAACCTACGGATGGAAGTATGGAATAAACAGTTCAACCTGTTGCCAAGTGAGGCAGCAAGGTGCTTTGATATTGGACAGGTAGTCCTAGCACATGATTACCAAGACGACGAGTGGACATGCGGTAGAATAGCTACAAGAACTGGGCCACTGTACACAGTAGACATTGGAGCTTAGATATGGAGACGTCATGTGGATCAGATACTGGATGCTCAACCGAAGAACGCACCTGAGTCGGCGACATCCAACAAGACGAACACATTACAGCCACCAGACTTGCCTGTCAGTGATGATCATGTCACTGACGGCAACGTGACACTGGAAACCGAGAATGTTATCGTTGACAAGACACCTGCTAAACCTGATGCCTCTCCACAGTCCACAGGCACTAACCTGAAAGAAACAGAGCACCACCCTAAAGACTGAATCTTTAGAACTGTGAAGTTAGTGATAGACCATTATTGTGAAAACATGTTCATTTGGAAAATGGGTTTATGGAAGGGAAATTGAATGTTTTGTACATGGACAGTTTTATGTTGCATTAATCTAAAGGAGGAGGAAGTGTAATATATGGATCTACTTCCTCTAGAACAATGATTCCCCCACCCCGTACTATGTATTGATCTATTGTCTATGCATGGGCATTGCTCTCTCTCACTGCAATGTGAATACCCCAGTTAAAGCCATCTCCCGCGTGAGTGTTTTTATTTTAATACATATGTAGTTGTGCACAGACGCGACAAGGTAATCAGGACAATTTACAGTGACTAATTAAACTACTACTGGTATGCCTTTGGAATGTGGGAGGAAGCCAGAGTACCCAGAGCAAATCCTTAAGTTCACAGGGAGGGACGTACATCTTCCTCACGGGCAACACTGGAATTGAACTCTGAACTTCGACATCCCGCATGTATTGCATCACGTCGACCATTGTATCGATGATGCCTGTCACAATCACTTGCGTTTATGATGCGCGGTCTGAAGTTACTGCAGGAGATGACGCAGACAGTTCGCAGTAAATGCAACCCCCATGCAATGTTGCCCGGAGGGAGTTAGCAGTAGTGAATGCAACCCCCACGTAACGTTGGCCAGAGGGAGTTCACAGTAAGTACAATCCCCGTGCGTCGTTGCCCAAAGGAAGTGGTGAGCTAGTTACTCAATATTTAAATCCCCCTTGCAATCTGACTAGCCACGGCTAAAAGCAGTGCTCTCTTCCTGTCTATCACATCAGACAAACTTCCTCTGAGCTTCCAAAGTCTATTATAGTCTCATCCTCTGCTCGTAGAATTAACCTAGAGATGAAAAACTTCCCAGCTTCAAGGGTTCAGGGTTTTTCTCGTTTTCATGCAAATAACCCAGTGTAAGGTAACCCAGCATGGAGGTTGATGTCATTGTAGAACAGGTTCACACTGGATGCTGATGGACAGTTACAAATGACCCCTGATACAGTTCACAACTCTCAGCAGGAGCAAGCTCCAGATCCCAGCATCTATAGTCACGTGTCCCCTGACTTTGCCCAATAGCCTGGCATCCCTCACCGCTTCACATTTCACCAATTACCTTGGGCTCCTGTAATGTGTGGCCTCAATTTGCCCAACAGCCTGGCATCCCTCACTGCCCCTCAATCCACCAATCACCTTGCTTCCCTCTCTCTCCACTACCCTAACCATAAACCTAACCATGATGACCCATCTCTCCTCCTCGCTCTCAGTCCTGATACAGGGTTTCTACCCGAAATATCGACAATTCCTTCTCCTTGCCCCTTCAGATTTTGCTCGGCCCGCTGTGTTCCTCCATGAGATTCCAGCATTTATAAGAAACCTTCTTTGTACAAGTGTCTAGAGGAGAACCTCTGTGATATTCAGTAACTAGATCCAGATCGGATTAGTTCATTGTCATTTACTCCAGGGTGCAATAAGGGTAGGTAATAGACTGAGCTGGGTGACACAGTAATACAGCCATTAGCGAAATGCTTTACAGTGCTAGCTGTCTGTAAGGGGTTTGCGACCGTCTGGGATTCCTCCGGGTGCTCCGCTTTCTTTCCACATCCCAGAGATGTACAAATTATTAGATTTGGTCACGTGGCCAAGTGGTTAAGGCATTGGACTAGCAACCTGAAGGTCGTGAGTTCGAGCCCCAGCCGAGGGAATGTGTTGTGTCCTTGAGCAAGGCACTTAATCACACATTGCTCTGCGTCGACACTGGTGCCAAGCTGTATGGGTCCTAATGCCCTTCCCTTGGACAACATTGGTGTTGTGGAGAGGGGAGACTTGCAGCATGGGCAACTGCTGGTCTTCCACACAACCTTGCCCAGGCCTGCGCCCTGGAGAGTGAAGACTTTCCAGGTGCAGATCCATGGTCTCACAAGACTAACGGATGCCTTTACGGTGTAATTGGATGGCATGGATTTATGGGCAGGAAGGGCATGTAACCGTGTTGTATCTCTAAATAAAATAAAGCAAGTGGACTGGAAGGTGTGCAAATAACTGACTGGGGTTCATTGGAGCTGCTACTAGAAGTAGAAATGGAATTGGTTTATCTTTATCACATGTACTGAGGTACAGGTCTTGCAGACTTCTCAGTTATGGCACCACGGTAGCGTAGCGGTTGGTGTGACACTCTTACAGCTCGGGGCGCACGAGTTTGGAGATCAATCCCAGCATCCTCTGTAAGAAAGCTTGTATATTCTTCCCAGATACACATGGATTTCCTCCAGGTACTCTGAATGAAATTTTTAAAAAGCAAATCAGTATACAGCGCATTGAGGTAGCACAAGTTAAAACAATAACTTAATGCAAAATGAAGTGTATAGTTACAGAGAAAGTGAGGTACAGTAAGGTGCAAGATCATGACGAGGTAGATTGTGATGGCAAGAGTCCATTTTATCATAGAAGGGAAACATAATAGCTTTATTACAGCGGGGAAGAAGCAGTCGTCAAGCCTGGGTATAATCCACTCCTGTTTACAATGCCACTGCGATCAATCGTGAATTAGCAAGCTTCATCAGATCAAATCCGAGCCCTGAAAGATCGAGTGGACAGCCAGAGTTTTTCCAGGGGTAGAAGTGGCTCATACCAGGGGACGTAATTTTTAAGGTGGTTGGAGGGAAGTATAGGAGAGATGTCAAGGTTTTTCTACAGAGACGGTGGTGGGCGTTGAACAGTCTGCCAGGGTTGGTGGTAGAGGCCGATGCATTAGAGGCGTTTAGGAGACTCTAAGATAGGCACATGGATGATAGAAAAATGGAGGGCTATGGAGAGCAAAGGACACTGTAGTATTCTATGTTCTACGTTCAGTTCATGGGAATGTTGTCGGTTGCCACCTCTTCCCCATCCTATCTCATTCATAAAAGAAAACAAATACGCTCAGTGCCATTCTTCAACCATCGGACTCCTGAAGCAGTACAGGTAACTTTGCTCACCTCAACACTGAACTGATTCCACTACCAATAGACTCACGTTCAAGGACTTTACAATGATTGGAAAGTATTCTAAGAAACCAGATATATGAGTATTTGGCTAGACATGAACTGATTAGGGATAGTCAGCATGGTCTTGTGTGTGATAGGTCATGCCTAACTAATCTTATGGATTTTTTCAAGGAAGTTACCAGGAACGTTGATGAAGGCAAGGCAGTGGGAGTTATCTACGTGGACTTCAGCTAGGCATTTGGCAAGCTCCCACGTGGAAGATTGGTCAAGAAGGTTCAGTCACTCAGCATTCAAGATGAGGTAGTAAACTGGATTAGACATTGGCTTTGTGGGAGAAGCTAGAGAGCGGTTGTAGCTGCTTGACTCTCTGACTGGAGGCCTGTGTCAAGTGGGATGCCACTGGGATTGGAGCTGTGTCCATTGTTGTTTGTCACCTATATCAATGATCTTGGATGATAATGTGGTTAAATGGATCAGCAAATTTACAGCTGACACTAAGATCAGGAGTGTAGTGCACAGCGAGGAAGACTATCAGAGCTTGCAGTGGGATCTGGACCAGCTGGAAAAATGGGCTGAAAAATGACAGCTGGAATTTAATACAGACAAGTAAGAGGTGTTGCTCTTTGGGAAACCAGCCGGAGTAAGTCTTACACAGTGAGCGGCAGGGCACTGAGGAGTGTGGTAGAGCAAAGGGATCTGGGAATACAGATCCATAATTCATTCAAAGTGGCAACACAGGTAGATAGAGTTGCAAAGAAAGCTTTGGGCATATTGGCCTTCATAAATCAAAGTACTGAGTACAGGAGATGAGATGCTATGTTGAAGTTGTACGAGATGTTGGTGAGGCCTAATTTGGAGTATTGTATGCAGTTATGGTTACCTACCTACAGGAAAGATGTAAATAAGGTTGAAAGAGTACAGAGAAAATTTACAAGGATATTGCCGGGACTGGAGGACCTGAGTTATAAGGAAAGGTTGAATAGGGTAGGACTTTATTCTTTGGAAAGTAGAGGATTGAGGGGAGATTTGATAGAGGTATACAAAATTATGATGGATATCAATAGGATACATGCAAGCTGTCTTTTTCTTCTGAGGTTGGGTGAGACTACAACCAGAGGTCATGGCTTAAGGGTGAAAGGTAAGAAGTTTAAGGCGAACATGAGGGGAAACTTCTTCACTCAAAGGGTAGTGAGAGTGTGGAATGAGCTACCAGCACAACTGGTGCATGCGAGCTCGATTTCAAAGCTTAAGCAATGTTTGGCCAGGTACGTGGCTGGTAGAGGTATGGAGGGCTCTGGTCCCAGTGCAGGTCAATGGGAGTAGGCAGATCAAATGGTTCAGCATGGACTAGATGGGCTGAAAGGCCTGTTTCTGTGCTGTATTTTTCTATGACTGTATGACTCTAACACATATTCTCAGTCTATCTAGCTCTACATTTATTAATTATTTTTAAAACATTTGCACAGTTTGTCTTCTTTTGCACATTGATTATCGGTCTTTGTGTGGGTGTATAGCTTTTCACTGATTCTATTGTGTCTCTTTGTTCTACGATGAATGTCTGAAAGAAAATGAATCTCAGGGTAGCATGGTGTGCCACACACTGTACGATATCAGACATCCCACCCTGCAAAAACTCATTTCAGGGAGGTAGCACCATCAATTTGCGGGAGACTCCCAGAACTTCCAGGAGAGGTGGGATGTCTGCGATATGTACTTTGGTAATAAATTTACTTTGAACTTTGCAAAGTTCCCAAGCTCAGAGCATATCGCACTATGTGGATCAGACATAATAGGCAGCAGAGACTAGAACAGGCGCAGGGCAGAAACCATTGAGGGGGGAGGGTTGTGTCCGAAGGTAAAGTGGTGTCCTGAGATGGCTAGGGTGCTCCTAGGCAGATTCTGATATGAGGCAGTCAGGCTAATGGCAGCTCTCTACGTGTTACTCTTTTGGAATTGGTTTGTCTCTGCAGCAGTAGTCACGGTTCAGCTGCAGCACTGAACAGGTTTGGACAGATACACGGGGTGGGAGGGGAATGGAGAGCTATGGCCTGGGTGCAGGTTGATGGAACTAGGCAGAAAAACAGGTTGGCACAGACACAGGAGATTACGCAGAGGCTGGAAATCCACAGCAACACACACACAATGCTGGAGGATCTCCACAGGTCAGGCAGGAATAAACAGTTGGCGTTTTGAGCTGAGACACTTTATCAGGGTCAGATTGGCATGGACTCGATGGGCCAAAGGGCTGTGGTGTTCAACGACTGTGTCTCACTTTCATTCTCATCGGTTTTCCCTTTGTTTTATATACAACAACATTTCTTGCTCATGTGCCCACGGAAGATAAGTCTAAGTCAATGTCCTATTGAATTCCCCCAGGAACTGGGCTAATTGGCTCCAGCCTTAAGGGATATTTTCCTCTGGCTTCCCACAACCTCCCGGATGTCACACTTGGTGACAGTGCTTTGACGTCAAGTGCAGATCCTCTCAAACCACCTCTACAACTTGGTGCTTAAGTCTATTTTGTATTGTTCTCACCAGCACATCTGACACAGACATCTCTGTCCACAGTAAGAACACAGAACATAGGAACAGAATTAGGCCATTCAGCCTATCAAGACTGCTCCACTGTTTCATCATGGCTGATTTATTATCCCTCTCAAGGCATTGGCAGCTCACTTCCCTTCACAAAAGCTGCCTGCCTGACCTGCTGAGTTCCTCTAGCTCTGTGTGTGTGTGTGTGTGTGTGTGTGTGTGTGTGTGTGTTGCTCCAGGGCCTGCAGATCTCCAGGGTCTCAAAAGGGCTGGGGGCAGCTGACCTGGGAGTTTCATTCACACCGACGTTTGGCGCGCGGGTGAAATGGAGCTGCACTAGTGTCAGCCCAGTGGCAAGGAGAGGGGTCGGCCAGGAGGAGGAGGTGAGGCTGGGCTAAAGGAGGGTCGTATCTTTGTGCGGAACACTGCTACTCAGCTGTGTACGTGCGTGTAGGGGGGGATGTCAATGTGTCTGTGTATCAGGGTAGTGTGTATAATATGTCTGCATATCAGGGTAGTGTGTGTAGTGTGTATGATGTGTCTGTATATCAGGGTAGTGTGTTTGGTGTCTATGATGTGTCTGTGTATCAGGGTAGTGTGTGTAGTGTGTATGATGTGTCTGTATATCAGGGTAGTGTGTTTGGTGTCTATAATGTGTCTGTATATCAGGGTAGTGTGTGTGGTGTCTATAATGTGTCTGTATATCAGGGTAGTGTGTATGATGTGTCTGTACATCAGGGCAGTGTGTGCAGTGTGTATAATGTGTCTGTATATCAGGGTAGTGTGTTTGGTGTCTATAATGTGCCTGTATATCAGGGTAGTGTGTGTGGTGTCTATGATGTGTCTGTATATCAGGGTAGTGTGTGTGGTGTCTGTAATGTGACAGTATATCAGGGTAGTGTGTATGATGTGTCTGTATATCAGGGTAGTGTGTTTGGTGTGTATAATGTGTCTGTATATCAGGGTAGTGTGCTTGGTGCATATAATGTGTCTGTATATCAGGGTAGTGTGTGTAGTTTGTATAATGTGTCTGTATATCAGGGTAGTGTGTGTAGTGTGTATAATGTGTCTGTATATCAGAGTAGTGTGTTTGGTGTCTATGATGTGTCTGTGTATCAGGGTAGTGTGTATAATGTGTCTGTATATCAGGGTAGTGTGTTTGGTGCGTATAATGTTTCTGTATATCAGGGTAGTGTGTGTAGTGTGTATAATGTGTCTGTATACCAGGGTAGTGTGTGTAGTGTGTATAATGTGTCTGTATATCAGGGTAGTGTGTGTAGTGTGTATAATGTGTCTGTATACCAGGGTAGTGTGTGTAGTGTGTATAATGTGTCTGTATATCAGGGTAGTGTGTGTAGTGTGTATAATGTGTCTGTATATCAGGGCAGTGTGTGTAGTGTGTATAATGTATCTATATCAGGGTAGTGTGTGTGTGTGGTGTCTATGATGTGTCTTATCAGAGCAGTACGTATGGTGTGTATGATGTGTCTGGGATCGACGCCAGGAACTGGCTGGGGCTCCGCTGCTCCCCCTTTCGGCAGCCGAGCTCCCCTGCGTCGCCACTGCCTGGAAATCCCCGCTGGAAAGTCCGGCGTGTTTTTCCCCTCCTCAGCGGCTTTCTCCTGGCTCCACCAAAGAGAAGGGAGGGGAAGGTAGGAGTGTCCTCAGACAGGCTGCCTGCAGCGCGGCGGCGACCGGGAGCGGAGCCAGCCGCTGGCACGGGTATAGGGTTCGGTGCGGTGCGGCTGAGAGCCGAGTCGATGTCCGGGTTGCGGCCAGCCCCCTGAGACAGTGAGTGTGTGTATCACCGAGCCGGCTCTGCGGGAGATGGCCGCTGACGGCAACCTGCTGCCGCAGTTCCTCTTCGCCAGCAACCTGAGCAAGTACGTAAAGCTCCGGGAGAAGATCCAGGGGGACCTGCTGAAGCCGAGCTGCGCCAAGAGGCTGATCCAGCACTTCAGGAGCCTGCACAGGTACACGGTGGAGCTCTTTCGGCAGAGTCACTTCAGCCCCTCGTTCCGGAATATGGTCCAAGACACTCTCCTGGACCGAGCGCTGCAGAACGCCCTGCAGGGCAGCTGGAACCTCAACTGGTGCAGAGAGGTCAAGAAACTCGTCCCTTTGAAAACCAACGGTGAGAACCTACACCTTCTCTAATCCGACATTTATTGTGGGTTTTTTTGTGCTGCATCGGATCCGGAGTAACAACCATTTCGTTCCCCTCTTTATTATCAAACGAACATTTGTATCACCTTGATAATAAACTAACTTTGAACTTTGAGTTTAAAGGACGGCTAAATGATTGTTACTCCTGATGCGATGCAAAAACTGGTGTACTGAAGAATAACATCGAAGAATAATCGTTCCCTCAGTGAATGCTTGCATTTACAGGGACATTACCTGTAACTGCATATTGCCTTATGATTTATTATGTTTTAAAACTATGAGACAGAGGAGTAGAATTGGGCCATTCGGCCCGTCGGATCTGCTCTGCTGTTCTAATATCCTTCTCAACAACCCCTTTCCCCTACCTTCTCCCTGTAACCTTTGGTGCCCTGTCTAATCAAGAACCTATTAACCTCTGCTTTAAATATACCCAATAACTTAGCCGGTAGTGAATTGCACAGATTCATTACCCTCTGGCTAACTATGACCCTCTGGTCCTGGACTCCCTCACTATAGGAAATATCCTCTGCATTGTAAAGAAACTATCTGCTTTCCAATGTACAGCTTGTTGTTTTTGTTGCATGATGAGAGTGAGTTATATACTGCCATTTCTCCAGTCCAGGGGAGTAAAGAATTAGCTTAATTTTTTAAATTACTCAAAGAGATCCAGTGCAGTGAAGACGTAAGTTATTGTGTAAAGTTGGAATGGGCCGACGGATTTTGTTTTTGGATACGCAGGGAATCGGGGCTTCTGGGGGTGGTTTGGGGAAATGGAGTAGAGGTAGACATGAACATCAGCCCTGATGTCTATGGATGGTGGAGGAGAATACAAAGGTGGGGCAGCCTTCTCCTCCTTCAAGCTCTCCTGTTTACATTCCCTTGGATATTAAAAATAACATCTAAAGAAGGAACACCACGCAATCAATAATGGTTTCAATCTACTTAATTTGTTAGTATTTCCAATGTGCAAATAATTGGTATGGTGCTTTCGCTTCTCAGTGAAAATCTCATGCTACATTTCCAAGGTGGGCATATTTTGTGGTAGACACTGTTTGACTTTTCGTTCAGGTTGGTTTAGGATCCAGGTATTGGAATGCTTTCTAAGTTTGTTTCGTGTTAGTCAATGAAATTTGTTTTTCCATCATTTGTGGTAATTCCACCTGATTTCAGTAAAATCCACAGTGTGCATGCACAGGATTTGAATGTGTTTTTTGAGCACGCTTACTGCAAAATTTTAGGCCTCATTTTTAAGCAAATGTACAGGAATGTGCTCAATACTGAATTTTCTCATGAGACTGTAAGACATGGGAGCTGAATTAGGCCATTCAGCCCATCAGGTCTTCTCCACCATTCCATCATGGCTGACTTATATTCCCTCTCAAGTCCATTCTCCTGCCTTCAGTATACTCAATGATCTGGCCTCCATGGTCGTCTGTGGAAAATTGAAAATAAACCATCTGGGATTATTAGATATAAGTATTAAAAGCCGATGATTTAATTTGAGGATAATAAAGTTCAAACTTTTATGTCCCAATTCATAATTTGTTATTAAATTCATGACAACACTGGCATCTTCAGGAGTATATTGTCCACTAGCTCTGCACAGAAAGCTGGATAATTATTGCTACATAATGTAGTTTCTGAAAAATTGAAATTAACCTTAACACTGTCTCAGGCTAACTTTTACGTAGTTTCATTTTCAGTTTATATAGCAAAGCAGTAAATGACTGGACAGATTTGCATGCACTGCAAACAAAGTATTCGTTGAACAATGTACCGGGAATATTCAGACAATATTCTTTGCCAATCAATATTTACTTTATATCTGCTGAATTTGCTAACATGTCATGCACATATGTCTACATTCAGAAATTTAGGTATTTTTGGTGATTCAGTGCTGACGTGTCTGGGGATGTGAAAATAAAGTCAATGGGGAAGAGCGTAGGTGTCTATTAAAATTAAAACTTCCCCTAAAAGTCCCAACTGTGATTGGTTGTATCGAATTTGACTTGTGTAATGCACAGACATTCCAAGTACCCAAACTCCCCGGCCACCCCCATTTGGAAATTCCACTGCATAAAGCAGGGTTCAGTCAGCCATACTTCACTACAGAGTAATGGTGACTGTCAAGGCAATGTGCAGTATTAGTCAAAGTGCTACTCATTTGGAAATTCCATAGATTACACCGGAATTTTACATTCTTAAAAAGGAAGTCCAAAGATTGAGCTCAGTGCATTCCCTAGTTGATTCATGTCGCAGTCCTTTATGAGAAGGTCCATGTGTATGTGGGTTAAATTTGGTTACAATACTTGCCTGGGTTTTACTATTCCTTCCTCTGTCTTCACCCCCTCTCTAACTCCGCCCCACAAAAAATGTACACATGATTCATTCAGCAAGGTTAATGAAAAGAGCACAGACTGGATAACAGCTTCTTCCCTCAGGCTGTGAGACTCGGAATCAAAATCAGGTTTATTGTCACTGGCATGTGACGTGAAATTTGCTAACTTAGCAGCAGCAGTTCAATGCAATACATAATCTAGCAGAGAGAGTGCACGTGTTATTGAAGTAGGCACTGTCTGCCATATGACCTCCATTATGGTTTATCAGAAAATTGTTCAGCAAGCTGAACAGTTCTTAGCATTGTGTGCTGGATAGAAAGCTCTGTGGTACAGGCTTTATGGTTGAATGATGGATGGTCCTTTGCTTAGGAGGAGGCCATTTGGCCCATTGCCTTTGTGCTATCCCTCTACCAGAGGAACTTGATGGAACTTCCTCCCTCCCCACCCTCTACATCATGTTCTCCGCACATTTCTCTCCAACAAGCATTTATTCAAAATCCCTCTGGCAGGCCAGAGTGGAGCCTGCCTCCGCTACATCTGTGGGGAGTACATTGTGCAATCCAATCCAGACACCCTTTGTCTAGACTCTCAATTTTTAATGTGTCTTGTGAATGAACTATCTTCGACGCAATGTGCGGGGGCAACTTATTGGCTTCAGTTAACTGCCTGATATTAATTCTAGTTTGTCTTGAAGAAAGGTGTCAGCCCGAAATGTCGACTGTTTATTCCTCTGCGTAGATGCAGCCTGACTTGCGGAGTCCCTGCTGGAGTTTGTGATAACTGTTGGTTTACCAGGAGTGTTGTACACAAAGGGCCCAAAGCATTATTGAGGATCCCTGCAGCCCATCCCACAATCTCTTTGACCCAGTACTGTCAGGACGGAGGTACAGGAGCATCAGGACTAGGACTGCCAGACTGGGTAACAGCTTCTTCCCTCAGGCTGTGAGACTCAGAATCAAAATCAGGTTTATTGTCACCGGCATGTGACGTGAAATTTGCTAACTTAGTAGCAGCAGTTCAATGCAATACAGAATCTAGCAGAGAGAGAAAAAACAATAACAAATAAAATAAAACATAATAAATAAACAAGTAAATCAATTACATATATTGAATAGACTTTTAAAAAATGTGCAAAAACAGAAATACTGTATATCAAAAAAGTGAGGTAGTGTTCATGGGTTCAAAGTCCATTTAGGAATCGGATGGCAGAGGGGAAGAAGCTGTTCCTGAATCGCTGAGTGTGTGCCTTCAGGTTTCTGTACTAACGAATACCCTGCCACCTCTGAGGTCTTGTCACTAGGACAGTGAGCTCCTGACTGCAATACACACACTTCGGATTATATTTTATTAACTGAATTGTGGTAATGTTTTTGTTTCACGTGCAGTGTGTTGACTTGCGTTTTGTATGTTTATGCAGGTAACTGGGTGGCTGTCCAGAGAGGGAAGGGTGGTGATTCTGTGGAATTTGTTGCCACAGACAGCTGTGGAGGACCAGGTCACGGGGTGGATGTGAGGTGGAAAATGAGAGATTCTTGATGCCTGACAGGTTGCGGGGAGAAGGCAGGAGAAAGAGATTGAGAGGGAAGTGGATCAGGCATGATCAAAGGGCAGAGCGGACTTGATGGGCCAAATGTCCCATTTCTGCTCCTGTGACTTATGGACTTGTGGAGATTCTGTGGATGTGGAACAGACACCTGGATGTCTCAGATCAGGTCCACGGCGTTCTAAAGGGGGAGGGTGAGCAGCTGGAGGTCCTGATACAGATTGGCACCATTGACATAGGTAGAAAAAGAGAGGAGGTTCTGAAGAGAGAATGTAGGGAGTTAGGTAGAAAGCTGGGAAGCAGGATTTCCAGGGTAGTAATCTCCGGATTGCTGCCTGTGCCACGCACCATTGAGGGTAAGAATAGGATGATTTGGCAGATGAATGTGTGGCTGAAGAACAGGCACAGGGGGCAGGGTTTCAGATTTCTGGATCATTGGGATCTCTTCTGGGGAAGGTATGACCTGTACTGAAGGGGAGGGTTACACCTGAACCCGAGGGAAACCTATATCCTTATGGACTGGTTTGCCGCAGCTGTTGGCGAGGGTTTAAACTAATTTGGCAGGGGGTTGGGAAACAGTGTTTGGACAGAGGATGGGGCAGTTGGTATACAACTAGATTCACTATGTAGTGAGACTGTCAGGAAGGACAGGCAGATGATAGGGGAAAATTGCAGTTAGTGGCATGAGTGGCAGTGTAACATGGGGACAAAATTAAAAAAAGGTGGTGAATATAGGACTAAAAATTTAATATTTGAATGCACATAGTGTATGGAACAAGGTAGTTCATCTAGCACAGTTAGAGATTGGTAGGTATGATATTGTGGGCACTACTGAGTCGTGGCTGAAAGAAGATCATAGTTGAGAGCTTAACATCCAAGGGCACGTATTGTATTTAAAGGACAGGCAGGTTGGTGGAGGGGGTGGAGTGGTTCCGTTGGCAAAAGTGAAATCAAATCCTCAGAAAGAACTGATATAAGATTGGAAGATGCAGAATCCTTGTGGGGTAGAGTTAAGAAACTGCAAGGGTGAAAAGATCCTGATAGGAGTTATATACAGGCCTCCAACCAGTAGCCAGGATGTGAGCTGCAAATTACAACAGGAGGTAGTAAAGGCATGCCAAAAATGCAATGTTACAATAGCCATGGGGGATTTCAGAATGCAGGTAGATCAGGAAAATCAGGTTGGTGCTGAATCCCAAGAGAGAGAATTTGTAGAATACAGACAAACAACAGGAATTCTGCAGATGCTGGAAATTCAAGCAACACACATCAAAGTTGCTGGTGAACGCAGCAGGCCAGGCAGCATCTGTAGGAAGAGGTGCAGTCGACGTTTCAGGCCGAGACCCTTCGTCAGGACTAACGAACACAGACAACAGACAAGATGGCTTTTTAGAGCAGCTTGTTTTTGTGCCTACCAGGGGAAAGTCTATTCTGGATTGGGTGTTGTGCAATGAACCGGATTTGATTAGGGAGCTTAAGTTAAAGGAACCTTTAGGAGGCAGTGATCATAATATGACGGACTTCACCCTGTAATTTGAGAAGGAGAAGATAAAGCCAGATGTATTAGTATTACAGTGGAGTAAAGGGAATTACAGGGGTGTGAGAGAGAAGCTGGAAGGAGAGACTAGCAGGGATAACAGCAGAACACTAATGGCTGAAGTTTCTGAGGGAAATTCGAAAGGTGCAGGATAGATACATCCCAAAGAAGAAGTATTTTAAAGGAAATATGACACAATCGTGGCTGACAAGGGAAGTCATCAACAACATAAAAGCAAAAGAGAGGGCATATAATAGAGCAAAAATTACTGGGAGATAAAGGATTGGGACACTTTTAAAAACCAACAGAAGGAAACTAAAAAGCCATAAAAAAGGAAAAGATGAAATATGAAAGTAAGCTAACCAATAATACCACAGGGGATACCAAAACATTTTTCAGATATACCTTAAAAGAGAGGCGAGAAGAGAGATTGGACCGCTGGAAAATGGCACTGGAGAGGTGGTGATGGGAGACAAGGAAATGGTGGACAAACTGAATAAGTATTTTGCATCACTGTTCACTGTGGGGACACTAGCAGTACACCAGAAGTCAGGAGGCAGAAGTGAGTGCAGTTGCTATTGCTATGGAGAAGGTGCTTGGGAAACTGAAAGTTTCAAAGGTAGATAAATCACCTGGACCAGATGGACTATGCCCTGTTTTCTGAAAGAAATAGTTGAAGAGATTGTGGAGGCATTAGTAATGATCTTTCAAAATTCACAAGATTCTAACATGGTTCCAAAGGTCTGAAAAATTGCAAATGTCACTCCACTCTTCAAGAAGGCATGGAGGCAGAAGAAAGGAAACTATAGGCTAGTTAGCCTGACCTCAGTGGTTAGGGAGATGTTGAAGTTCATTGTTAAGGATGAGGTCTCAGGTTACTTGAAGGCACATGTTAAAATAGGCCAAAGTCAGCGTGTTTTGCCTAAGGTGAAATCTTGCCAGACAAATCTGTTGGAATTCTTTGAGGAGATAACAGGCTGGATAGACAAAGGAGAGTCAGTGGATGTTGTTTACTTGGATTCTCAAAAGGCCTTTGACAAGGTGCCGCACATGAGGCTGCTTAACAAGATAAGAGTCCCTCATAGTACAGGAAAGATACTAGCATGGATAGGTGACTGGCTGATTGGCAGAAGGCAAAGAATGGAAATAAAGGGAGCCTTCTCTGGTTGGCTGTCCGTGATGAGTGGTGTTCTGCAGGGCTTGGTGTTGGGATAACTTCTTTTTACTTTATATGTCAATGCTCTGGATGACGGAACTGATGGCTTTGTAGCCAAGTTTATGGATGATACGAAGATAGGCGAAGGGGCAGTCGTGTAGAGGAAACAGGGAGGCTGCAAAAGGAGTTAGACAGGTTAGATGAATAGGCAAAGAAGTGGCAGGTGGAATACAGTGTCAGGAAGTAAATGGCCATGCACTATGGTAGAAGGAACAAAAACATGGACTATTTTCTAAATGGGCAGAAAATGGATCAGCCACAGTGAACTAGCAGAGCCAAAATGATGGGCCGAATGGCCTAATCCTGCTCCTATCTGTTATGGTTTTGCGGTCTTAAGTGCGCCTTGGTTTGGAGGAACATTATTTAATTTGGTTATACATATGTAAAGTCAGATGAGAATAAACTTGAACTTAAATGTTGTAGTTGTCAAAGTTGTTGGTGAGGATATGTGGTATGGATTGGTGTTGTCTGAGAGGGGTTGATGAATGCTGGGAACACTCAGGTTGTTCAGCATCAGTGGAGGGGAAAGAGTTAATGTTTGGGGACAGATGGGCGTAAGCTACACTGTGCCAGACAGGAAAGCTCTGCAGTGGGTGGTCAAAGCTGCACAAAGCACCATCAGCACCAGTCAAGGGCGTATATGCAGAAACGTGCTGGAAAAAGAGCCAGTACATCATGAGGGATCCCACCCACCCTGCTCATGGGCTGTTTGTCCCACTCCCATCAGGGAGGAGGCCACAAGGCATCCACACCAGATTCAGCAGACTCAAAAACAATTACTTTTCCCCAAGCAGTAAGGCTGATCAACACCTCCACCCACTAACCCGCCCCTACACACCCCCAACCACCACTACTTTATCATTTCCTGTCAGTCACCCTAAGTAGACACTCCTGTACTTAATGGAAATATAATCAATCTACGTAGATAAGCTACCCTATTTAGTTTAATTGTGTTTTTTATAAATTTATTGTTCTTTATCTTATTGCATCTACATTGGATCCAGAGTATCAATTATTTCATTCTCCTTTGCACTCGTGTACAGGAACTGACATTAAACATTAAGTAGTCTTGTGTACACACTCCATAAAGAAGCAAGGATCAGAAGGAGTTAATTTACCTCTTGGCATTTCTCTTGGGATGTGAGTCACCCTATTTGTTTCCTCCATTTGCTTGCAAAGATCATTTTGAGGATTTCTTCAACCTCAGTGTGTCCTGCAAAGGTATTGGATATGCAGTTCCAATTTCAGAACCACAGACACAAAATAATCAAGTTCACGGTGAAATTTGTTGTCCTCGGACTGCACATGTATGCAACCAACCTCCAGATCATGGTGCACCTATGTGTCACGCACAGCACATAAAACAAAATGATACCATAAATAAGTTCATAAAATATAATGCAAAATGCACACCGTAGGTAAACAGTAAACAGCTCGTTGTCCTGGTGATGAGACCTCAGAGGTATTCATTAGTCTCACAGCCTGAGGGAAGAAGCTGTCCTCGGCCTAACGACAGCAGGAAATGCTCTCGATTGGTCACCTCACCTTTAGCCATTGGATTGTCACATGGAAGAATTGGAGAACTGTTGCAGTCTTGGTTACCAGATGTTGCGGAGATTTGAGGGCCTGAGTTATAGGGAAAGTTTGAATAGGTTGGGACTTCACTAGGAGCATGAGGAAAGATTAGAGAGAGGTTGCCAAATTATGAGGGGCATAGATAGGGTATATGCAAGCAGGCTTTTTCCATTGAGGTGGGGTGAGACTACAACCAGATGTCGTAGGTTAAGAGTGAAAGGTAAAATGTTTAAGGGGAACATGAGGGGGAGCTTCTTCTCTGAGAGGGTGGTGGGAGTGTGGAACGAGCTGTCGGCACAAGTGGTGGCTGTGGGTTTGATTTCACCATCAGAGAAATATAGAATGGGCACAAGGCTGGGATGGGTATGGAGGGCTATGGTCCATGTACAGGTCAATGGGATGGGGCAGATTAATGGTTGGGCATGGACCAGAGGGGCCAAAGGGCCTGTTTCTGTGCTGTTGTGTCTTATGACTCCATGACACTGAATGATCTGGCAAGTAGTAGCATTACGGGGAATACCCCTCACGTGTGGAGTTATCAAACAGTGCAGCCTGGATTACAGGCCCTTCGGCCCAACTAGTGATTGCTGACCATGGTGTCCACCCAGCTAGTCCCAAAGTCCCGCATTCAGCCCGTATCTCTCCAAGCCCCGCCCCTCCACGTGCTTTTTAAATGACACTCGTACTTGCCTCAACCACTTCCTCTGGCAGCTGGTTCCATATCCTCGCCGCCCTCTGCTTGAAAAAAAATTCCCCCGCTGGTCCCCTTTAAATCTTTGTCTCTCTCCTCCTAAACCTATGGCCCCTAGTTTTAGACGTCTCTACGTCTCCAGGAAAAGACTGTCACCGTCCACCTTATCTATGCCTCTCATCATTGTGTGCGTTTCATCAGGGTTGCCCCTCGCTCTCCTGTGTCCCAAGGAGTACAGACCCAGCCGACCCAGCCGACCCAGCCTAGCCAGCCTCTCTCTATAACTCAGGTCCTCTCATCCTGGCAACATCCTTGTAATGCTTCTCTGTACTCTTTTCAGTTTAAACACGACTCTCCTATAACAAATGGACACCGCCCCCCCCCACTCCCTCAACGACCTATACAACTGCAATATGTTGTCCCAATTCTGGGCCTCAGTGTCCTGATTGGCAAAGAGCATGAAATGTTAAAAGCCATTTTCGCCACCTTGTCTGCCTGTCTACACAACAAACTCCTCAGTCCCTCTGTTCCATTTCACTCCCTAGTGCTCCGCCGTTCATAGTATAAGTTCTATACTGGTTTGACTTCCCAAAATGTCTCATCTCGCACTTACCTGCATTGAATTCTGTTTGCCACGCCTTAGCCCATTTCCCTAACTGATCACGATCTTCTTGTAATCTGCAATAGCCTTCTTCAGTCTCAACAAGAACTTTAAACATTAGGAAGTTCTTGGAATTCATGTTGCGTGTCATTATTGTACTGCAGTCAAATTTGTAACCTCTGATGAAATCGTTGTCTTTTGTATACTGCTGACAGTTGTAATTACCCCAGTGAAATCAATTCAGCTTCTGTGTGGGTGAACAATGTTCTCTGGTGTTTCTTATAGGAAAATGAAAAGCCGATTCTTGCGAATGATTGTACTGGTGTTAAGCTCACCCGGCCGACTGTACTTGGGAGCTGCACTACCTTTACCAAAGTAGTTTCAAGACCCACCTTGAACTCCTCTCCTTTCTGTTTCTGCGGCAGGTGACGGGAACTGTCTGCTACACGCTGCGTCCCAGTTCATGTGGGGAATCCAGGACATCGACCTCACCCTGCGCAGGACCCTCTGGGAAGCGCTGACCGAAACGGACACCAGAAACTTCAAATTACGTTGGCAGGTTGAATCGGTCCGCTTACAGGAGTTTGAGGCTACAGGCCTCCGTTATGACACCAAGGTGAGTGAGCTGGGACTTTCGGTACTGGGTGGCTATGCTCTTAATGTTGGGTGGATTGTGGATTATTTATCAAGTTACAGTGGTTTCCAGTTAATTGGGTCATCGGTTAATCGGGGCAGCCACTTATTTGGGACAACTCTTAAAGACCGAAAATTAATCGAGAAAATAACCAGGATTCCCTTTTGTTTATTTGGGACACTTAATTAGGACAAGACAGTGTTGTTGGACAGTTTCTAACTAGCATCATTAGCGTGCATGTTGTGTGGCTTTGATAGTTATAATACACAGCAGCTGAACAAAGAATAGAGTAATACTACATGGAATACTTCCTGTACCCTTTACGATGTCCTCTGTTGAGAGAGAATCACAAAGGATGTGGTTAACAAGTTTGGAACAGTTACCTTGCTCCATGTCGTATCTGACATAACATTTTTCTTCTGTAGAACTGGGACGAAGAATGGAAAAAAGTAGTTAAAATGGCCTCTGTATCTTCAAGTTCAGACCAGCTTGGACTATCGTATGATTCGCTGGAGGAAATCCACATATTTGTACTTGCCAATATACTTCGAAGACCAATCATCGTCATTGCAGGTGAGTGTTGAATGGGCCTTTAAAAACAGCCTCAGAAATTATTGAGAGATTATATCATTCTTTGGAAATGTGGAGACAAAAACACCACACTTCTGTTCTAAAGGACGTCCCTCTAGTCTGAGGATGTGTCCTCCGGTCCTGGACTCACCCACTATAGGGAACATCCTCCCCACATCCACTCTATCCAGACCTTTTAATATTCAATAGGTTTCAGTGAGATTCTCCACCCCCCTCATTCTTCTAAACTCCAACAAGCACAGGCCCAAAGCCATCAAATGCCCCTCGTATATTAACCTTTTCATTCCCAGAATCGTTCACCAATTGGATCCTCTCCAATGCTGGTACATCTTTTATAACATATAACCATATAACAATTACAGCATGGAAACAGACCATCTTGGCCCTTCTAGTCCGTGCCGATCTCTTACTCTCACCTAGTCCCACCGACCTGCACTCAGCCCATAACCCTCAATTCCTTTCCTGTCCATATAGCTGTCCAGTTTAACTTTAAATGACAACATCGAACCTGCCTCAACCACTTCTGCTGGAAGTTCGTTCCACACAGCTACCACTCTCTGAGTAAAGAAGTTCTCCCTCATGTTACCCCTAAACTTTTGCCCTTTAACTCTCAACTCATGTCCTCTTGTTTGAAACTTCCCCCACTCTCAATGGAAAAAGCCTACCATGTTGACTCTTCTTAGATAAGGGGCCCAAAAGTGCTCTCAATATTTCAAGTGCAGTCTGACTAATGCCTTATAAAGCCTCAACATCACATCCTTGCTACTAACTCCTAGTCCTCTCAAAATCAATGCTAACATTGCGTTTGTAATGTGGAGATACAGACTAATGATGTGGCGATGGTTGTACAAATCTCACTGAGGTACCTTTCATTAAACCAATTTGGAGTTAAAATAATAGTGTTGGTCACGGTTACCATGGAATTAATTTTTTTTTATGGAAGGAACTATACTAACTTTCTTAATCTGGCCTGAGTGTCATTACCAGGGCCACCACAATGTGGTGAGTACTCTTGAAGTGGGTGAACAAACCATTCAAGTTGAGGATACTTCTTGAGGGGCCATAAAATCGGTCCATGCCAGGGTATTGTTAAAGAAAGTATGCTTCAATGTCATTTGAGAAACATTGTTGCCATCCCTATCACCCACCTCACAATCTCCTTGACCCCCTACCATCAGGAAGGAGGTACAGGAGCATCAGGACTAGGACTGTCATACCGGGTAACAGCTTCTTCCCTCAGGCTGTGAGACTAATGAATACCCTGCCACCACCGGGGTCTCCTCACCAGGACAACGGGATGTTTACTGTTTACTTGTGCTGCACACTGCCTGCATTTTCCAATTATATTTTATTAACTTATTTGTGGTAATATCTTGTTTTATGTGCTGTGTGTGGTATATGCTTTGTGGGTGCATCACAGTCCGATGGAAAGTTGTTTCATTTGGTTGTGTATGCGTCCAGCCAGATAACAATAAGCTTCAACTTCACCTTGAATCTCCAAAGCTTTCCATGAGCAATTTGTGGTGGTTTTATCTAGAACAGGTTTGGTGAGGGAGAAGGAATTTGGATCACCCCTTTTAGATTTCACATTGCGATTTTGGAACGTGTGTGTTTAGGAGGTTTCGCCTGTTCCTATGGAACAAAGTTCTTCTCTCATAATGTTGACTCTAATGTGCAGCTATTTCTTCCTACAGACAGAGTGCTGAGAAGCTTTGACAACAACACTAGCTTGGCCCCCTTGCACTTTGGAGGGATTTACTTGCCGTTGCACTGGCCAGCACACGAGTGCTACAAGTACCCCATCGTACTGGGTTACGATATGCAGCATTTTTCTCCACTCGTTGCTATCAAAGACAGGAATCTAGGTATCTATTATCTTATTTACTTTGATCAACTTAAATGTTCTTCTTTCAATGGTAGCGAAACTTCCAAAGAGCTGGAAAAGGCGATGTATGTTAGGACATCTTGACCTGACCCAATATTCAGTGTTGATGTACCAATGGTGCTGTGCAATATCAGAGTTAAAATGTTTATGCATATTTTGTAAGCCAGGACGGATAAGGTGACGTGAGGATCAGTAGAGTTCACGATTTCCTGTTTGCTTCAGAAAGGAACTTCCATTTCCTCAGCAAAATGCACAATAAGCATGCAATGCACTATTGATCTATTGTGTATTATTAGTTGTGAACATTGATGTGGCTAATCCATTACTCATTTGTTGCTTCAGTAGAAAATTGAAGTAAATAATTTGACTTTTAAAATAGTTTAATAGTTACTTTCCTCAAGCAGTAAGGCTGATCAACACCTCCACCCACTAACCCACCCCTACACACCTCCAACCACCACTATTTTATCATTTCCTGTAAGTCACCTTATGTACAGACACTCTTGTGACGAGCATCACTTTATGGACATATAATCAATCTATGTATATAAGCCGTTTTATGCATTTAGATTTTTTCTTATTATGGTGTCCTTTAACGGGTGTTTTTGTTGTACTGCATTGGATCTGGAGTAACAATTATTTTGTTCTCCTTTACACTTGTGTACAGGAGATGGTATTAAATGATCTTTTAAGGTGGTTGGAGGAAAGTATAAGGATGTCAGAGGCAGTTTTTTTTACACAGGTGTGTGGAACGCCCTGCCGGGGGAGGTGGTAGAGCCAGATACATTGGGGGCATTAAAAAGACTCTTAGATAGGCACGTGGATGATAGAAAAATGGAGAGTTATGTATGAGGGAAAAGTTTGATTGATCTTGGAGTAGGCTAAAAGGTTGGCACAACATTGCTGGCTGCAGGGTCTGTGTGTGCTGTAATGTTCTATGTTCAGCCTGTAGTTCCTGATGAAGGGTCTCGGCCCAAAACATCAACTGTTCATTCATTTCCATAGATGCTGCCTGACCTCAGAATCAGAATCAGGTTTATTATCACTGGCATGTGACGTGAAATTTGTTAAATTTGGCCTGCTGGGTTCCTCCAGCATTTTGTGTGTGTTGCTCTGGATTTCCAGCATCTGCAGAATCTCTTGAGGTTATAATGTTTGTCACCTTTTTCCCCGTCCCATCCCATCAATAACACAATATAAATACAGGCAGTGCCACTCTGCAGCCAAGATGATTCAAACGCTGATAAAGGGCTCCCAAAAGAGCCGTAATGGTCTACGTTCTAACTCTGACCTGGTTTCCACAAACCTGTACAGTGAGTTTTCCTTCCATTGGAAGATGTTCAGAACACATTGCTTAATGGAACATTTTTTGTGCTCAAACAGAAATCTCTGCTATTCCGTTGGTCCACAATGGAAGGAGAAGATTTGAAGATTTCACCATGCACTTTTTGATACCAAACGAAGAAGAAAATAAAGATAAGCTGTTGGAAGAATACTTAAATCTGGTTGAAATTCCCGTACCTGGTCTGGAGTTCGGAACCATTCACCTGATTAAAGCTGCAAGGTGAGTGAATGTCCTGTTCGTTAATCGGTTACTCCCAGTTGTTGATTGGAAATTGCTTTGTTTCTGCTTGTGCCTGTGTTGCACAGAAGTGAAAAGGTTAATGAATCAGGAGCGTTTGATGGTTCTGGGACTGTAGTCACTGGAGTTTAGAAGAATGAGGAGAGGTCTCATTGAAATCTATCAAATATTGAAAGGCCTTGATAGAGTGGATGTGGAGAAGATGTTTCCTTCCGTGGGGGAGTCTAGGACCAGAGACGCAACCTCAGAAAAGAGGGACATCCATTTAGAATGGAGATGAGGAGGAATTTCTTTAGGCTGAGGGTGGTGGAATTCATTGCCACAGGCAGCTGCGGAGGCCAAATCATTGGATATATTTATGGAGCAGGTTGATAGATTCTTGGTTAGTGAGGGCATGAAAGGCTACAGGGAGAAGGCAGGAGAATGGGATTGAGAGGTCAGTGGATCAGGCATGATCAAATAGGGGAGCGTACTCGATGGGCCAAATGGGCCAATGTCTTATAATGTCATGGTCATATCAGTACACACTGGGCAACTTAGTGTGAGTGTAATAAGTCGAGTCCGCTGAGCAAGATAAATGCACACTCAAGAGCCCAGGCCCAAAAGAGAATCCTTCCCGTACGTAGGAGGCCCAGTTGGTTCACCGTGTGATTGATCATCCACATGCAATCTCACCACATCTCCTGGTTCGGTTCACAAGTGTGTAATTTTTGTTCTCGATGGAGTAAATGTGGGGCAAGTATTAATCATGTAATTAGAAAAGGTGGCATCCATCATTAAGGACTCCCATCACCCAGGACATGTTCTCTTCTCATCAATACCATCAAGAAGGAGGTACAGGAATCTGAAGACACACACTCAACGTTTTAGGAACAGCTTCACCCCTCCGCCATCAGTTTTCTGAATGGACAATGTATCCATGTACACTTCCTCATTACATTTTGTTGCACTGCTTGTTTTATTTAATTTTTTCATATATATGTTTTTCTTATTGTAAATTATAGGTTTTTATTCCTTTGTTTGTCATGTACCATGTCGTATGATATGGGTGATCATGGTCTTTCCATGACCATGATTGTTCTTTGCACTTTTTTCCTCAGAATTGGTTTGGCATTGCCTTCTTTTGAGCCGTGTTTTCACACAAGACAGGTGGCCGCAGCCATTAACAATGCTTTTCAGAGATTGTTTGCCTGGCGTCAGTGGTCGCGTAACCAGGACTCGTGATGTGCACCGGCTGCTCATCCGACCATCCACCACCTGCTCCCATGGCTCCCGGTGACACTGAATGGGGGCCTAAGCAGGTGCTGCACCTTGCCCAAGGGCAACCTGCAGGTTATCGGAGGGAAGGAGTGCCTTGCACCTCCTTTGGTAGAGACGTGCCTCCTTCCTGCCAAGCGTAGTTTTTTAAATTATATATTGCAATGTGCTGCTGCCACAAAACAATGAATTTCACCATGTATGCCAGTGATGTTAAACCTGATGCTGATTCTCATTCTTCATCTTCTTTCAGGCTCGATGAAGGCAATCTCCCTGAAGACTTGAATTTAGTGGAGGATTACTATCAGCTGGTGAACCACGTGTACAAACAGTGGCAGAAGAACCCGCCCGAGAAAAACCGACCCTTTCACAACCGTGTGCAAATAAATGGCACCGTATACCAAGGGTCTCTCATAGAGGAGAAGTGCTCCACGCAAGGGTGTCCCTTTTACTGTTCTGTGGAGACGAGGCCATTTTGTCACGAGTGTTTTGAACAGGCCAAGGCCACAAAGGGCGAGGGCAAACCGAAAGCTCAAGTGCAGCAGAAAACGAAGGGGTGCTGCCCTCCTCGGACTGAGCTAGTTGTCGGTGTGACGTCCCCGGATCCTGAGCGCGCGTCGCGGCCTCGCTCAGCACCCCCGACGGCGCCCAGTCTCGCCCTCTTCAGCGAAACAAATGCTATGAAGTGCAAGGTTCCCAACTGTCCCTTTACGTTAAACGTTCAGCACAACGGATTATGTGAACGCTGCTTTAAATCAAGGACTGTGAGGGCAGGCAACGCTCCTGAGAGTCGAATTTCTGAGGTGAATAAACAGTGTCACACAGAGCTCAGCTCTGAGAGGTTGGGTTCTCCACAGGAGAAGGCCAGGACTAAACAAGTTACCGGTGAGCCTTCACACCAGGAGTACACCCAGTGTAGTCGATGTCTTCAGGACACTGTAACCACAATCAATGGACTGTGTAATATGTGTTTGTTAAAGACATTTCAAGGAATCGCTTCGTCTTCGCATGAAGACTCTGGATCTCAATTTTCTGGGCATGAGAGATCGCATTCGGATCCAAGCCAGGCTGCAAGGAACACAGGTCACACGTCGGCCGGCGATCAGCACCAGACCCCCAACGTTTGGGGTGCTGCTGGTGGGGCACAGCTGCCTGAGACCACAATACAAAACCGAGCCACCCTCGGTCCCGAAGAAGCACACAGAGCCCACCAATCGTGCAGGAACTCTGGATGCCAGTTCTTTGGAACAAAGGAAAACTATGGTTACTGCACCATCTGCTATATTGCCTACAGAGAAAATGGTAAGCTGTGTAGTGTTTACAATTCAAAGTAATATTCCAATGTTTCTGTGCCTTGTGTCACTTTATGGACATACGATCAATCTAAATATATAAGATACCTTGTGTAGTTATATTTATTGCATTGTGCTTCTTTTAAATTATTGCATTCTTTATTTTAATATTATTTTTATACATATGCTGTATCAGGTCCAGAGTAACAGTTATTTTGTTCTCCTTTACACCTGTGTACTGGGAATGATGTTAAATAATCTTGAATTTTGAACCTTATCAAAGTACGTAAGTGTCACCATATACAACCCTGCAATTCGCTTTCTTGCAGGCAGTCACCATAGAATCAGTGAAAGCTACACGTAAGCAAAGCCCGACAAATAGCTAATGCGCAAAAGAATCTAAACTCTGTAAATAATAATAATTTAATGAATTAATAATACTGAGAACATAAGTTGTAGAGGCCTTGAAAGTGAGTCCATAGGTTGTGGAATCAGTTCAGTGTTTCCTAGGTCCTGATGAAGGGTCTCAGCCCGAAACGTCATCTCTTTATTCTTCTCCATAGATGCTGCCTGACCTGCCGAGTTCCTCCAGCATTTTGTGTGTGTGTGTGTTACTCTTGTTGACAACAGTGATTAAATAACATTTGAGTTTGCGTCGGTAGTGCCCAAGTGAAATGTGTGACATCTGCTGTGCCTTTACACCAGTCTGTTGTACTGCATTCATTTCCTGTCGGCAACTTCACTTTCTCTCTGGTTCACTCAAAGAGAAGTTAAGAAAACTCCTGAGATGCACCGTGCTGTAGCAAGCAATCCCCATTATCTGTCATTACATCTCTCTGATATTTCGGCCTCAGATTATGGGGCAGGGAAGTCTTCTGCTTGCCGTTCAGTTGAACTTTGGTTCAGGTGAAAAAACGTCATCAGATTCAAATCAAAATACGTAAGAGAGGATACCTGTTTGCTGTCCTGTTCCTTAGATACTCTGCATTGGAGTTGTTCAATTGTCCCACTAATGACTAAGCAGTAGTGTTAGTCTCCAAAAGTTACAGAATTTTTACCTCAAATGTTTCTAAAGACACAAGTATTATCAGTACTCAGTGACTGCCTAGGGGTCTTATTTATTCAGAATGCAACTAACAAGAAAACTTTTTTTAAGAAGAATGAGGAGGGATCTCATTGAAATCTATCAAATATTGAAAGCACTCAATAGAGAGGATGTGGAGAGGATGTTTCCTCTAGTGGGTGAACCTAAGATCAGAGGACACAGGCTAAGGATAGAGAGACGTCCATTTAGAATAGAGATGAGGAATTTCTTTAGTCAGAGGAAGGTGAATCTGTGGAATTCATTGCTACATGAGGTTGAGGAGGCCAAGTCATTGGGTGTATTTAATATGGAGGCTGATAAGTTCTTGATTAGTCAGGGCGTCAAAGGTTACGGAGAGAATGGGTTTGAGAGGGATAATAAATCAGCAATGATGGAATAGGAGAGCAGACTTGATGGGCTGAATGGCCTAATTCTGCTCCTATGTCTTATGGTCTTAATACATGTAGTTTAATTTTTAGTTTTTAAATTTGTTTTCTGTTTATTAGGCTGTGAATTGTGCAATGCTGCTACTTGTATAAGGCTGTTTAATGCTAGAGTTAAAACAATATTTAATATTCATCTTTCTCTCTCCGTTTTTTACAGGTGAAAACTCTTCGGCTAACCTTTCGCGCCGGAATTCTCACCGCCCGCCTCAGAGTGACCTGAGATTCCAGAATATGCCTCGTTGTCGCGGCCAAGACTGCAGCACATTTGGAAACAGTCACTTTGAAGGATATTGTCAAAAATGTTTCATAGATACACAATATCAAAGATACAGGGAAGCAACGGGGTCTAAAGACAATCCCGGCACTGTAAGTGGATGATATTTACTGCAATTGAATGTAGAACATTAACCTGCACTTTGAAATGATGATTCAGAAGGTGATTTGGTCTTTGCCAGTCAGGGTTTAAATTCAACAACTGCGAAGTAATATTGGAGCTTGGGTTTATTATCACTGACAAATAAGTCCATAGGTTGTAAGCCATTTGGCCCATCAAGTCTGCTCCACCATTTCATCATGGCTGACCAATTTTCCTCACACCCCAATGTCCTGCCTTCTCCCGGTAACCCTTCATGCCCTCACTAATCAAGAACCTATCAACCCCTGCCTTAAACATACCCAGTGATTTGTCTTCCACAGCTGTCTGTGGCAACAAATTCCACAGACTCACCACCCTCTGGCTAAATAAATTTCTCCTCATCTCTGTTCTAAATGGATTCCCTCTATTCTGAGGCCGTGCCCCCTGGTCCTAGACTCTCCCACTCTAAACATCTTCTCCACATCCACTCTGTTGAGGCTTTTCAATGTCCGGTAGGTTTCAATGAGATTCCATCTCATTCTTCTGAATTTCAGTGAGTACAGGCCCAGGACTATCAATCGGCCTTCATACGGAAACCCCTTCATCTGCCAAATCATTCTCGTGAACCTCCTTTGAGCTCACTCAAATATCATAAAATTAGTTTTGTGATAATACATCAAATATAAATTAAAATAAGAAATAAAAATAAATTCGTATTGTAATGCTATAAATCTCTGGTTAGACCACACCTGGAATATTGTAAACACAAGAGATTCTGCAGATACCGGAAATCCAGAGCAACCCACAGAAAATGCTGGAGGAACTCAGCATGCTGAATATTGGAATACTGTGTTCGGTTCTGGTCACCTTGCTATAGGAAGGATGTGGAAGTTTTAAAGAGGGTACAGAGGAGAGTTACCAGGATGCTGCTTGGATTAGCGAGCATGTCCTATGAGGATAGGTTGAGTGAGCTAGGGCTTTTCTCTTTGGAGTGAAGGAGGTTGAGGGAGTGACTTGATAGAGGTGTACAAGATGACAAGAGGCATGGATCGAGTAGACAGCCGGAGACTTTTTCCCAGAGCTAAAATGGCCAATATGAGGGGGCGTAATTTAAAGATGATTGGAGCAAAGTATAGGATATGTTATAGATATGTTTTTTTTTAATACAGAGAACAGTGGGTGTGTGGGCCACACTGCCAGGGGTGGTAATCGAGGCAGATACATTAGGGACATTTAAGAAACTATTAAGTAGGCACATGGATGATAGAAAAATGGTGGCTACGTGTGAGGGTCGGGTTAGATGGATCTTGGTGTGGGTTATACAGTCAGCATAACGAAGAGCCTGTGCTGTGCTGTAATGTTCTATAAATGAAATGCATGGCCCCAAGACACTCTTGAATCTTCTGTTGCACATGTCCTTCCTGTCCCTCGTCAGGTCTCCCTGAGCACACGTCCACTCAACAGACGTTCCCACTGCCTCAGCCTGTCCCAGTATTTGATTATTGATCACATTTACATCTGCACTACCCCTGCCTTTGACCTCAGTCCTCTTCATGAAACTGCTTCAAAGCAAAGTAGAAGTTCTGACAACTCTGACGTCATTAGTTGTCATCACTGAGACCACCTTCGACTATGTCTTTAACCCCGGCCTCCTGCCTCATCCTTCTTATCACTGAGGCCCTCGTCCATGCCTTTGTTACTCTACACCTGACTACTCCAACCCAATCCTCAGTCTGCTTTACGTCATTTAAACCTTCGGATCCAGGATCTCAGTGGGACTGTCCCAGTTGAATGTTTCCCTGGTGTTTGCTGGTGTGTTTTCACCCCTAGTTCCGCAACCTCTCAATCTGAAAATTGCCAGCCTTATTTCTCAATCTCCTCCATTGTTTTCTAATTCCTCCCATTGGACTCTCCTTCCAGCCACATAACACTAACATATCTAACTTCAACTTTGGCCTGTGGACCAAAGCAGGATTTGGTATCTCCACAGTCCTTGGCTGTACCTTTTGCTGCCAGTACCTGAAGTTCTGGAATTCTCTCCAAATTCCCCCTCATCTTCCCCTTAGATATTTCACCTTTCACTCGTAACCTATGGCCTGTAGTTCTAGTTTCATCCAACCTCAGTGGAAAAACCTGCTTGCCATTACCCTATCTATACCCCTCACAATTTTGTATACTTCTATTAAATCTCCGCTCATCCTCTTACATTCAACGGAATAAAGTACTAACCTTTCTGTGTAGCTCAGGTCCCGAAGTCCCAGCAACATCTTTATAAATTTTATCTGTATCCTTTCAATCTTATTGATATCCTTCCTGTAGGTTGGTGACCAGAACTGCACACAGTACTCCAAATTAGGCCTCAACAATGTTGATAGAACTTCAACATAACATCCAATACACTTATGAAGGCCAATGTGCCAAACGGTTTCTTTATGACCCTACCTACCTGTAACACCACTTTCATGAGGGTAGTGAGGTGTTTGTGCATTTGTTGTAGTGTTCAGAGTTAAATGATAATTTATTTGAACTTGTACCTTTGTATCTTCAGCCTGCAGATCGCAACGAGTTGAATAATCAGAGGATTAAATGTGCAAGAAGCTCCTGTGATAACATTCTGACATCCAATGACTATGAACTTTGCCTAAAGTGTCGGCAGGACAACCATGGCACCCCCCGAGATCCCGCCTCCAAACACCCTTCAATACTGCGCTGCCATGTTACGGGCTGTGAACATTTCGGCAACGAAAAGTGTAACGGATACTGTAATGAGTGCTACGCTTTCATTTCCAGTTACCAGAGAAAATAGGTTTCATTGCCAAGCCTGGAGACAAAGGGCAGTTCTTGTCCAAGAGGACTTGCTGCTTTTGGAGCCCTTCATGGGAATTAAAACATCAAATGAAAAGCTTTCTGAAAAACTTAATAAAGTTGTTTGATTTGTAATTTGATATATTTATTATATTAATAAATTCTTTTTACAATTGTATCCTGTTTGAAGTAAAGCATAAATTAGTTTTCATTCCTCCATACTTTATAATAAATAGAATTAATTTTGATTGATTGAAAACTCTAATAATGTTTGCACATGGAAAAGCAACTTCCGAATAAATTATTACTTATTTACAAAGCACGCGCAAACTTTTTTTGCGGCTTGGAGTTTTTAGTTATTTGATTTTAAAGGTTGTTCTGCTTTGTTACACAGAATATCTCAATGTGTCAATACATTAAATTTCATCATTCACATTTCATAATTAATGTTTGTCTCACTGGAATGCTTTATTTAAATTGTATGAACTGGGTGTGGATCATATTCATAGAATGAGGGATAGGTCAAACTTTTATCACCTACCTCTGTCCTCATAAAAGTCACACAAGGCTGTCTTGAACTCCAGTCAAAATTCAAAGTAAATTTTTCATGAAAGTACATAGACTGTCTGTTGCTATATACCACCTTGAGATTCATTTTCTTGCAGGTATTTGCAGGAAAACCAAGAAATACAATAGAATTTATGAAAAACTATACATAGGAAAGACCGGCAAACAACCAATGTGCAAAAGAAGGCAAATCGTGCAAATAATAAAAAAGTCAATAAATAATACTGAGAACATGTGTTCGTAAAGTCCTTGAAAGTGAGTCCACAGGCTGTGTTCAGTGTTGAGGTGAGTGAAGTTATCCATGCTGGTTTAAGAGCCTGGCAGTTGTAGGGTAATAATTGCTCCGAAACCCTGCGCTGTGGGACCTTCCCAATTGTAGTAGCAAGAAGAGAGCGTGGTCTGGATGGTGGGGGTCTTTGATAACGGGTTCTGCTTCTGGGGGAGGCACTCCTTGTAAATGTCCCCAGTGTGTCGGGAGGGTTTTGCCTGTGATTGACGGGGGCTGTAGACTTCTCCATTCCAGGGGATTGGTGCTTCTATTCCGGGCCATGAGAAGACACATCTTCACTAGGATTCGTTTTCAGCTTTGACGAAGTCTATAGTGCAGCAGTCAGTGCAATGTTATGACAGTTTGGGGTGTGCCGGAGTTCGGGGTTCACTCCTGGCGCCATCGTTCTCCCTGAGAAGTGAGGGATTCCTTTGGGTGCTCCGGTTTCCTCCCATGCTCCAAAGATGTACTGGTTGGTAGGTTAATTGGTCATTATAAGAGAAACCCTGATGGTCCTCTCAGCATGAGTTATGCATTATCCCAACAAAGTAATTAGGCTTTGAACTTTAAATATTTTCCCAAGTTTGTATGAAGAGCTGGAAACAATGGAGGAATCGTCACCATCACCAGCACCAGCCTACCCACCATACTGAAAGCTGCCAGATGAACGGCAGTAACATCGTGGAGGATCCCACCCACTCCGCTCATGGACTGCTTCTCCACTCCCATCAGGGAGGAGGCTATATAGCAACCATGCCAGGACACTAGGCTTAAAAACAGTTACTTTCCCCAAGCAGTAAGGCTGATCAACACCTCAACTCTCTAAACCACCCCACCACACCCCCAAACACCACTACTTTATCATTTCCTGTCAGAATCGCCTTACATACAGACACTTTATGACATATAATCAATCTATGTATATAAGCTATCTTCATTTATATTAATTGTGTTTTTTATTATTGTGTTCTTTATCTTATTGTGTTTTATTTGTGTGTGCTACATTGGATCCAGAATAGTAAATATTTCATTTTCCTTTACACTTGAATCTTGAATCAATTAATTGTGTTGTGATTGGTGGGAGACAGTGAGAGGAGAGGGTACACCTTTGAATTGCTCTAACATTTGATGTATTCAAACCTTGCAGTTAGCAGACCGGTAAGACAGAGTCCTTAAGTTTCCACTGCTCCTGTGGCACAATGTATTAACATACTGAATTAAATATGTGAAATATAGTGGCATTTCAACCACTTATACAAAATAGTTCATAGATTCAATTTTATTCCCCCATGTTTTAGTTGGTGTAGCCTATGGTGCACAAACAAGTAATGCACATGGTGTGTATCCTTGGTCAGTGGTGGTAATGTGGAATACAGGGGTAAAGATAATGGATTTTTTTTTACTGAGAGAAGAAGTGACAGCTGCAATAAAATAAAATCCCAAATCTGAAAATACAGACCAGATTTCAAAGAGGAATTGTGTTTGGTTCCTGTTGCCTCATTAAAGAAAGGATGTGGAAGCTTTAGAGAGGGTGCAGAAGAGATTTACCAGGATACTGCCTGGATTAGAGAGCATGTCTAATGAGGATAGGTTGAGTGAGTTGGGGCTTGTCTTTCTGGATGGAAGGAGAATGAGAGGTGACTTGATGGAGGTGTACAACATGACTGAGTGGGCAGACAAAGACTTCTTCCCAGGATGGAAAGGCTAATATTAGGGGGTAAAATTTTAAGGTGATTGGAGGAGAGTATGTGGGGGGATTTCAGAAGTAAGTATTTTACACAGAGAGTGGTGAGTGTGTGCAGTACCTTGCCAGGGGTGGTGGTAGAGGCAGGTACGTTAAGGACACTTAAGAAATTTCCGGTCAAGATAGCACCTATGTACAACGCTCCCTTGATTGACATCTTCTGGATAGATCACAAAACTGTTTGTTTTGCTTCTTTCACATCTGCTTTTCATCTTAAATATGTCCCTGGAGCTGTTAGAGCATGTGATTTACAGGTTGGAGATTGTTTGAGTGATCCAACACTTTGCTGTCTCTGAAAGATTCCAGGAAGCGAGCACAAGTCTTGAGGCAAAGGAACTACGAGCCTATGTTCGACTCCGTTTTGTTGATTAAATCTTACATTATTTGCCAATTAAAGCAACAAGGAAGATTGAAACGTCAAGGCGAACGCAGAAGGCGAGCAGGAGTTCAGCGGCTTTTGATCGCGGATGGGATCCCTCTGCTGCAGAAGAAGAAGCCTGTGAGTGGACTATCGGCCTCTACATTCTAGTGGTGTCTCTCTCTTTCAATGATGTCGGAGGATGTTACCGAGGTTCTGCATTTATGGATTTGGACTTTGGACTTTTTCAGTCTTATGGTTTTTATATTCTGTTTTATTGCCCATTCTTTCTCGCTGTTTATTTCATGCGGGGAAGGGGGTTTTGATGATAGTGTTGCAGTTCTTTTTTTGTGCAGGGGGATGAGAGGCTTGTTGCTTCTCTTTGAACTTATGTCCATGGTTTTCTTGGTTTCCTGGCTACCTGGAGAAGATGAATCTCAGAGTTATGTACTGCAGACATACTTTGATAACAAATGAACCTTTGAAATTATTAGATAGGCACGTGCCCGATAGAAAGCTGGGGGGATATGAGAGAGAGAAGAGTTAGATTGCTCTTAAAGTAGGTTATGCAGTTGACACAACATCATGGGTCAAAAGCCCGTACTGTGATGTAATGTTCTATATGCAGGAAGGCCACATTTTAGATAGAGTAGGTAAAGAAAACTATTTTCACTCCAGAGCTGAAAGGTAGGGCATCATAAAAAAGCAATGGAGAGCCTGGCAGAAATTTCTTCACAGAATTGGCAGAAGACTCTGAAGCATGCAAAAAGAATCAATGTGAAATCTTCTGAACCTGATCCATATCAGAGATTATAAATACTTAATACAAAGAAATTTAGAGAATATAAATCTCTAGTGTTTATAATTTGCTACTCCAATGCGAGGTCTCCTCGAGGGATGCCTCCCCTGAGGAAGTTTACATCATCTCTTCATCGGGAGTTCAGTGAGACCATCTCTCACTGCACACCCTCTGATCTGTACTGCCCTCTGACTCTTCGACCGTGTACTCCATATATCACCTTCTAGCTGGTCGTCCTGCCTCTCCAGGCACCATTTGGTTCTGGCATCTTCCCCCTTTCCCTCCAGTCCTGAAGAAGGGCATTGGTCTGAAACATCGAATGTTTACTCCTCTCTATAGATGCTGCCTGACCTGCTGAGTTCCTCCAGCATTTTGTGTGTGTTGCTCTGGATTACCAACATTTGCTTCTGCACAGTCAAGTTTAAAGAAAAATAAATAGAGTTGAAACTCGTAGGCTAAAACTAATGTTTCTAAACAAAATATTACTGGAGTAAAATCATTTAAATGTCCTGGAGATGATAACTGTGCCATCTAATATAAACCCAGCTTCCCGTCCTAGAGACGATAACTCCATTAGTATACACCTGGCTGCCTGTCCTGGAGATGATCACTCCATCTAATATAAAACTGGCTACATTATTCTCCCAGAGGGTAACCTGGCATTCCATAAGACCATAAGACAAAGGATCAGAAGTTGGCCATTTGGCCCATCGAGTCTGCTCCGCCATTTTATCATGAGCTGATCCATTCTCCCATTTAGTCCCACTCCCCTGCCTTCTCACCATAACCTTTGATGCCCTGGCTACGCAGACACCTATCAATCTCTGCCTTAAATACACCCAATGACTTGGCCTCCACTGCTGCCCGTGGCAACAAATTCCATAGATTCACCACCCTCTGACTAAAAAACTTTCTTCGCATTTCTGTCCTGAAAGGACGCCCTTCAATCCTTAAGTCATGCCCTCTCGTACTAGACTCCCCCATCATGGGAAACAACTTTGCCACATCCACTCTGTCCATGCCTTTCAACATTTGAAATGTTTCTATAAGGTCTCCCCTCATTCTTCAAAACTCCAAGGAATACAGTCCAAGAGCGGACAAACATTCCTCATATGTTAAGCCTCTCATTCCCAGAATCATTCCAGTGAATCTTCTCTGTTCCAGGGGACTATGCAGTCCTGCCCTTGCAGGTAAATATTTCTTTGGAAATGAAACCAGAAGTGTGAATAATGTTCCTGGTGCAGTCTCAATGGTGTTCTGTTTAACTGGAATAAGGTATCTCTACTCTTGCACTCAAATACACTTACATTGATGTCCAACAAACAAATTTCTTTCTGAATTAATTACTGTACCAGTAAGTTTCTTTCAGATATTCTTTTGTAATGGCACCTAGGTCTCTCCAAACACACACAACTTCTAGTCTGACTTTAAATTTCATCTGCCATGTCTTTCTGTTATCCTGGCTATATTCCTCTAAAATCTCACTGAGACATTCTTCCCATCTAGTTTCATTCTATTCATTCTTTAATCAACTTTATGAAATTGAGGAAGACACTTCGTTAAAATAGTGATTTAATTGGGAAACTTTAGTTAGTTCGGTTGATGTTACAACATAAAATTGTTTTAAAGTTAGCTGTTGATATGAAAGCTGTAATGTATGGATCTATTTCTTTTAGAGCAATGATCACCCTGCAACACTACGTATTGATCTGTTGTTTGTTGTCTGCACATGTGCTGTTGTCCACACGTGCACATTATTCTCATTCTCTCTCTCTCCCTCCCTCCCTCTCTCCCCCTCTCCCTCTCTCCCCCCTCCCTCTCCCTGCAATGTGAATACTCCAGTTAAAGCCATGTCCCATGTGCATGTTTTTACCTAATATATATGTAGTTGTGCACAGACGCACCAAATTGGCGATGAGAATGAACCTAAATCTATAATACCACGAACTGCACCAACAGTTACGGGACTAAACAGCGGGAGCTAAACAGCATGAGAAGGCCATCACAGCCACTAACAAATGCATGAGGTCAGTGCATAATAACAGTGAAAGATGCACTGAATTTAAAAGGAAAATAATGTGTCGATAGCTTCAGTCAGAGAGTTGATGAATGTGATAGTGCTAATGAAGTCTGGGAGTCATATATAGAGAGAGGATTGAACTGTATTGTAACTCAACAACATGGAGGAGCAAGAGTTTCTTAGTTTAATAGGTGAAAGAACCTAATCTCTTATGCAACCTACTAGCAGCTGAAAAGCCAGCAAGCAAGACGTTCAACAAAATTGTTACAACTTTACAAAATCACTTGAACCCTAAACCATTGGTAATAACTGAGAAATTTAGATTTTACAAAAGGAACCAGTCAAAAGATGAAAGCATTTCTGAAATCATTACAGAATTGCGCAAACTTTCCCAGTACTGTAGCTTTAGAGATGGACTTTCTGATGTTAAGGAATAGGCTTGTGTGAGGCATGCATGGTCAAGGCACTTAGAAGAGTCTACTATCCTAGAGAGACCTAACCTAACCTCAGAATGGGCATTGGCCATTGCAACATCATTAGAGTGTGTAGCAAAGGTTGCGCCAGAACTGCAGAAAAGGAGTTTAGAATGTGAAATGCATTAAATGTCCTTGAATGGTGCAAAAAGCCAGAAATGTTATCGATGTGGCAAATACTCCCATGATGTAAGTGACTGTTGGTTCAAAGAAAACATTTGCAAGAAGTGTCACAGAGAGACAAAGCAGACAAAAAGCACAAGCAGGTGAAGTCTCAAACACAAAACTAAGCAAATGCACAAAGATTCTGAATGTAAAACAGAATCAGAGAATATAGAGTCTGACAAAGGTGATCTGTCATGCCTAGAACTGCTTAGTATTACTGAAGCAGATCACAATAGAAGTGTCTGGTGTAAAATTGAAAATGGAGCTGGATACAGGATCAGCTTTGTCTATAATTCCAGAGGCTGACTACAACAGACTGTTTTCTAAGATACCATTAGAGAAGACCTCAGTGATGCTAAGGACCTATACAGACAAAACAACTGTCTCCAAAAGGCAAACTGAAAGTGAATGTAACATATGGAGGCCAAACACAGTAGTTAGAGCTTTATGTATTGAAAACTGGGGGGCCAGTACATTTTGGACATGAATGGTTGAGAAAAATCCAACTAGACTGGCACTCAATCAATGTTTTCTGTGACACCAACAGGCAACAGCAGCCCAAATAGTGGCACTAACCAAACACTGGCAAAGCTGCTTAATGCTAATGAGAAGGTGTCTGAGAAGAGTATTGGTAAATTCAAAGGCATAGAGGGCAGAATTGAACTGGATGAAAAAGCTACGCCAAGATTCTATCAAGTTCATCCAGTGGATGCTGAACTGCAGGACTTGGAGGCACCTGGAATTCTCTTGAAAGTTGAGTAAGGTGATTGACCCACACCAATTATCCTGGTGGTCAAGAAAGGGAAGCCACAGTTGTTTGCATTTCTGGGGATTTCAAAGTGAGCATCATCATAGTGCTGTGTACTGTGCAGTATCCCCTGCCATGAGGTTGTATAAGGCATTGGTGAGGCCGAATCTGGAGTATTGTGTTCAGTTTTGGTCACCAAATTACAGGAAGGATATAAATAAGGTTGAAAGAGTGCAGAGAAGGTTTATAAGGATGTTGCCAGGACTTGAGAAACTCAGTTACAGAGAAAAGTTGAATAGGTTAGGACTTTATTCCCTGGAGCGTAGAAGAATGAGGGGAGATTCGACAGAGGTATATAAAATTATGATGGGTATAGATAGAGTGAATGCAAGCAGGCTTTTTCCACTGAGGCGAGGGGAGAAAGAAACTAGAGGACATGGGTTAAGGGTGAGGAGGGGAAAAGTTTAAAGGGAACATTAGTGGGGGCTTCTTCACACAGAGAGTGGTGGGAGTATGGAATGAGCTGCCAGACGAGGTGGTAAATGCAGGTTCTTTTTTAACATTTAAGAATAAATTGGACAGATTACATGGATGGGAGGTGTATGGAGGGATATTGTCCGTGTGCAGGTCAGTGGGACTAGGCAGAAAATGGTTCGGCACAGCCAAGGAGGGCCAAAAGGCCTGTTTCTGTGCTGTAGTTTTCTATGGTTTCTATGAATAGAAGACATTTTTGTATCTTTGGCAGGCTGGGTTTTCGAAGACTTACTTGTCACAAGCCTATCTGCAAATGAAGATTAAGGAGTCAAGCAGGAAGTTCCTCACTACCAACACTCACTAGGGACTGTTCCAGTATAATCATCTTGTCTTTGGCATCACCTCAGCTCCAGCAACTTGGCAAAGAGCAAAGGACCAAGTGCTCCAAGATATTCAGGTATGCAATGTTACCTTGATGACATAATTGTGACTGGCAAAAATGATGAAGAGCACCTTCACAACCTTGGTGAAGTGCTTACCAGGCAGAGTGAGTATGGTCTGCACACAAAGAGAGAGAAATGTGAGGTTTTCAGAACGAAATCTGATATTGTGGATATGTCATTGACAAACATAATTTACATAAGTCACAACAGAAGACTGAAACAGAGCTACAGGCACCCAAACTGGAAAATGTGTCACAGCTCAGATCATTCTTGAGCCTTGTAGACTACTACCACCGGTTTCTCCCAAACATTGCTACAGGGCTGCACCGATTGATCACACTGTTACAGAAAGGGGCAAAGTGGGAATGGTCAGAAAGATATGAAAAAGCATTCAAGGAAACAAAGAGACTAATTAGATCAGATGAACTGCTCACCCATTATGACCTATCTCTGCCCATCAGACTGGCGTGTGATGCATCCCCTTATGGCACTGGTGCCACTTTGCCACACATTATGAAAGATGGATCTAAATGCCCGATTGTGTTTGCTTCAAGATTACTGACGAGCGCAGAAGGCAACTACGCACAGATTGACTGAGAGGCCCTTACTCTAGTACCTCTACAGACGGTTATGCTGGTGACAGATCACCAGCCCCTTCTGCCCATTTTCAATCCCAGAAAGGGAATTCCAGTGATGTCTGCTACCCGGTTACAACGTTGGGCACTTTTCCTAGGAACCCACTCTTAGGGCATAGAGTTTAAGGGCAACAAACAACACAGCAATGCTGATGGCTTGTCACGTATTCCACTATTGGCAACTGAAGAAGAAAAGTCTTCATACTGTGACCCAGCTGAAGTGTTCCACACCACATTGGTGGACCAGAAGCCGGTAACAAATTCAGAAATACAAAGGGAAACAAGGAATGACCCAACATTGTCAAAAGTCTATGACATCACCATGCAAGGATGCCCAGCTCATAGTAACCCCATGTTTCCAGGGTTCTCAGCGAGACGAGACCAACTGTCAGTATGTCAAAGAACCCTGATGTGTGGATCTTGCGTCATAGTTCTCGCTAAACTGCACACCAGAGTGATAGAAAATCTGCAGGAAGATGAAGGTGAAGCAGCAAGGAGCTTCAAGATTGGACAGGAAGTCCTAGTGCGTGACTACTGAGAAGACAAATGGACACCCAGCAGGATAACTACAAGAACTGGCCACTGATTCCTGCCTGTCATTCCTGCCTGTGGCCATCAAACTTTACAACTCCTACTTTGGAGGGTCAGACACCCTGAGCCAATAGGCTGGTCCTGGACTTATTTCATAATTTACTGGCATAATTTACATATTACTATTTAACAATTTATGGTTCTATTATGGTGCAACTGTAATGAAAACCAATTTCCCCTGGGATCAATAAAGTATGACTATGACTATGAATGTAGGATATCAGACCAAATAATGGATGTTCAACTGAAGAACACACCTGAGTCGAATGGATCCAACAAGACAGATGTATTAGAGTCACAGGACTTAGCTCTCAGTGCTGATGTCACTGACAGCAATGTGACACCGGGAATCAAGAATGTTGTCCTGGACAAGACACCCGCCAAACCTGATGCCACTCCACAGGTCCAGAGGAGCTGTTCTGAAAGAAACAGAGCACTGCCTGAACCTTTAGAGCTGTGAAGTTAGTTATGGATTGTTATTGTGAAAGCATGTTTATTTAGAATATGGGTTTAAGAAAGGGAAATTGAATGTCTGTACATATATAGTTTTATGCTGTGTTAATCTAAAAGGGGGAGGAAGTGTAATGTATGGATCTATTTCTTTTAGAGCAATGGCCACCCCACTTAGCACTACATATGGGTCTGTTCTTTGGGCATGTGCTGTTGTCTCAGGTTGGAACAGCAACACCTCATGGTCCATCTGAGTATCTTCCAACCTGATGGCATGAAAATCGACTTCTTCAACTTTCAGTAATTTATCCCTCACCGTCATCTTCAATTCTGCACTCTGCCCCTTTCTTACCTCATGTCCATCATTTCCCCTGGTGCCCCTCCTCCTTCCCTTTCTCCCATTGTCCACTCTTCTTTCCTATCAGATTCCTCCTTCTTCAATTCTTTATCTTTTCCATTTTTCACTTCCTACCTTCTTACTCAATCCAGTTCTCCAACCTTCTCTCCATAACCTTTGACACCTTGTCTGACCAAGAATCTATCAACTTCTGCTTTAGATATACTCGTGGCCTCCACAACCATCCGTGACAATGAATTCCACAGACTCACTACCCTCGGGATAAAGAAATTCTTTCTCATCTCAGTTCTAAATGGACGTCCATCTGTTCTGAGACTGTGCCTTCTGATTCTAGAGAACCACCACAGGAAACATCCTCTCCATATCCACCCTATCTAGGCCTTTCAATAATCAATAGGTTTTAATGAGATCCCCCTTTCATTCTCCTAAACTCCAGCAAGTATTGGCCCAGAACCATCAAACACTTCTCTTGGGGAAAATGTTTCATTCTTGGAATTATTCTCGTGAGCTCCTCTGGACCTTCTCCAAAGCCAGCACATCATTCCTTAGATAATGGCACAAAACTTCTCACAATATTCCAAGTGCAGAGTGACCAATGCCTTATAAAGCCTTACTATCCAATACTTGCTCGTATATTGTAGACCCATCAAAATGAATGCAAATATTACATTTGCCTTCCTTTTCACCGACTCAACCTACAAGTTAACCTTTAGGGAATCCTGCACAAGGGCTTCCAAGTTCCTTTGCATCTCTGATTTTTGAATTTTCTCCCCTTTTGGAAAATAGTCTATGCCTTTATTCGTTCTCCCTAAGTGCATGACCATTCATTTCCCTACACTATATTCCATCTGCCACTTCTTTGGCCATTCTCCCAATCTGTCCAAGTCCTTCTGTAGACTCCCTGCTTCCTCAACAATACCTATCTCCACCTATCTTTGTATCATATCCAACTTGGCCATCAATTCCATCATCCAAATCATTGACATATCACGCAAAAAGAACCAATCCCAACACCAAAGCCTATGGAACACCACTACGCACCCACAGCCAACTAGAATAGGCCCCTTTATTCCGATCCTTTGTTTCCTGATAGTCAGACAATCTTCTATCCATGTCAGTATTTTTTCTGTAATATCATTCGTTCTTATCTTGCTAAGCATCGTCATGTGTGGCACCTTGTCAAAAGACTTCTGAAAATCCAAGTCAACAACATCGACTGACTCTCTTTTGTGTATCTTGCCTGTTATTTCCTCAAAGAATTCAAGCAGATTTGTCAGTAAGATTTCCCCTTAAGGAAACCATGCTGACTTTGGTCTGTTTTGCCATGTGCCTCCAAGTACCCCAAAACCTCATTCTTAATAATCGACTGCAACATCTTCCCAACTACTGAAGTCAGGCTAACTGCCATATAATTTCTTTTTTCCTGCCTCTCTCCCTTCTTAAAGAGCGGAGTGACATTTGCAAATTTCCAGTCTTCTGGAACCGTTACAGAATCCAGTGATTCTTGAAAGATCACTACTAATGCCTCCACAATATCTTCAGCCACCTCTTTCAGAATCCGTAGGTGTAGTCCATTCTTGTCTATGTGACTTATCTATCTTCAAACCTTTCAGCTTCCCAGGCATCTTCTCCTTAGTAATAGCAACCACACTCACTTCAGTCCTTTGTCACTCCCAAATTTTTTGCATACAGGTGGTTTCTTCCACAGTGAAGACTGATGCAAAATACTTATTCATTTCATCCTTATCCCTTTCCTGCAATAAAAAAGCACACTCTACCGATATCTATAATGAGTTTTCTCACTTTCCCGGTTCTGGTGAAGGGTCCTTGACCTGAACTGTGAACTTGGGATTTCTTTCCTCCAAATCTTTCCGGCTTGCTGTCTGTTCTCTGTCTACATAGAATGTAGAACAGTTCGGCACAAGAATGTTTTGCCAAACCAATTAAATTAGTAATCAAATTGGCAGCTGAACTAACCCCCTCTGCCTACACAATGTCCATACCCTTCCATTTTCCTCCCATTCATGTGCCTGTAAAAACATCTCTGTAACATCTCTAATGTGTCTGCCTCTGCCATCACACAGACAGCACATTCCAGCTGTCTAACACTCCCTGTGTTGAAAAACTTGCTCTTCACATCTCCTTTAAAATTACCCCCTCTCACTTTAAATGCATGCCCTCTGGTATTAGATATTCTGACCCTGAGAAAAAAGATACTTTTTCTTTTAAAATTAAAAATAGATTGCAAGTGTCTGCACACACAATAAAGAACATCCTTTCATGTAGTTCTTTTGTCAAGCATCTTAAATCCTCGTGCTCTGTTGATAACTGCCAAGAATAAGCTTCTTCTTCTACCCTTACAGAATGCATGATCATTTTAAACCGCTGCTGACTGGAGGTCAGTCCAAACTCTTCAGTCAGCCTTCATCCTGATCACTATTCATACTGTTCATTAAAATACCTCTTCCTCGTGACATTCATGTAAGCCTTACTGCCGAGACCTCTGCAACTCATGTTCTCAATATTATTTATTGCTTGTTTACTTATTAATTTGTTTTTTTTTAGTATTTTCATAATCTGTTGTCTTTTGCAAATTGATGTTTGTCCACCATTGTGTGTATGTAGTTTTTTATTGCGCTTCTTTGGATTTACTGTGGATGCCTGCAAGAAAGTAGATGTCAAGGTAGTATATGGTGGCATATATGCACTTTTGATAATAAATTTTGAACTTTGAACCTTATATTTATAAATAATATATGAATCATAGTATGTAAATGAAAAGAAGCAATATAAATCTTAAGCTAATTCACAGTGTGGAAATGGCTAATTCTAAGTGGCATAATTTTAAGGTGATTGAAGAAAAGTATAGAGGGTGGGGGATTGTCAGAGGTAGTCTTTTTATACAGAGAGTGATGGGTGATTGGAACACCCTGCCAGGGGAGGTGGTAGAGGCAAATACATTAGGGACATTCAAGAAACTCTTAGATAGGCACATGGATGTTAGAAAATTGAGGGCGATGGAGGATGGGAGGGTTAGATTGATCTTAAAAGTTTGGCACAACATTGTGGGCTAAAAGGCCTGTACTGCACAGTAGTCTTTCATGTTGTATGTTCTAAAGAGCATCATGCCAAAATTATACGATATTCAACCCTTTTTCACTTCAGGTGGAAATATTCAAAAGGAAAGTTGGTGTCACAAGCATTAATATGGTTTGGTGGGAGTGTGGTGTCATGTACCTTGAAGAATGTGTGATATTTATACTCTGTCTATAAAGGGAAAAGACAGAAGTGTTTGAAAGTGGTTTCTGTCTTTTTTATTTCAAGAGCAGGGTGTGGAGGTTATTCCTCATGGGTCTACTGATATGAGGGTCGTAGAACAAAACTTCACAGAAATGTTTTTACTGGTCTAACCGTTTCAGTGTAATTGTAGGAAAAGAAGCGAGGGAACAGTTAAAGATTCAGAGAATGAATGCTGCCTGACTCACTCCTTTCACCCTTTAGCTGGTTCAAGTCTAACTTCAGACTTTCAGCATGAAACTGAGCCTCTGCCCCAGAGCTGTACTGATGAATGTGCTGCTGACATCAGACCTTGCCTGTCCTTTGCATGGATATTTCCAAAACACAGAGCCGTCTTCCTGGGCCATTTAGTTAAGTGCATTTTGGGGTGTATGGGATAGATGCTGGGCTTCTCGCTCCACGGGTGAGTGCATTTTAGAAGGACTAAAATGGGTGGAAAATGGATGTTCAGTGGGTGTGAAAGAGACTAACTATATCCCGCTAAATGGGTGGAAAATGGATGTTCAGTGGGTGTGAAAGAGACTAACTATATCCCGCATCCTTTTTGCTCTGTTCAAATTCACTGACTCATGTTCTAGACCACAGATGGTGCCAGCCCTGGGTTACAATTGGATTCCACCCATCATGACAAATAAAGCTTGCCGGGCACATACTACATGTCGTTCTGTAGATGTATGTTTGGTAAGGATGGACTGAGTAATTCTGATTAATCATTAGATTTTTCATCCCCTGTCTGAAAGCACGATTTGTATTGGTAATGATATTTGTGTTGACATTCACAGTTCAAAGTTCAAAGTTTTAATATCAAGTACCATGTACAATCCTGAGGTGCATTTTCTTGTAAGCATACATAATAAATCCAAGAAACAATGAAAGACAGCACCTAACAGGATGGACAAACAACCAATGTGCAAAAGACAACAAACTATGCAAATACAAATCATCATCATCATCATGTCATGTCACATGACCATAATTGTTCCTGGCAATTTTTTCCACAAAAGGAGCTTGTCGTTGCCTTCTTCTGGGTAGTGCCTTTACAAGGCGGGTGACCCCAGACATTATCACTATTCGTCAGAGATTGTCTGCCTGGCGCCAGTGGTCATACAACCAAGATTGTTGTATGCACCAGCTGCTCCCATCCCATGGCATCACATCAGCCTGATCAGGGGCTAAGCAGGTGGCCTGCAGGCTAAGTGGGGGCGGGAAAGAGCGACTTACATCTCCTTTGGTAGAGACGTATCTCCATCCCACCACCCAAGCAAATACAAAACAGAAAAAAATAATAATAATAATAAACAAATAAGACCATAAGGCACGGGGGCAGAATTAGACCATTTGATTCATCGAGTCTGCTCTGCCATTCAATCATGGCTGATCCTTCCACATTCCCTCACCCCCTCAGCCCCACTCTGCGGCACCTTTGGTGCCATATCCAGTCAAGAACCTATCAAGCTCAGCTTTAAATACACCCAGTGACCTGGCCTCCACAGCTGCCTGTGGTAATAAACTCCACAAGTTCACCAGCCACTGGCTAAGTAATTTTTTCCACATCTCTTCTTTAAATGGGTGCCCCTCTACCCTGAGGCTGTGCCCTCTTGTCCTAGACTTCCCCACCATGGGAAACATCCTTTCAACATTCAAAAGGTTTCAATGAGCTCCCGTCTCATACTTCTAAATTCCAGTGAGTACAGACCCAGAGCTATCAAACTTTCCTCGAATGACAACTCTTTCATTCCTGGAATCATCCTTGTAAACCTTCTCTGAACCCTCTCTAAAGTCAGCACTTCTTTTCTTAGATGAGGAGTCCAAAACTGTTCACAATACTCAAGGTGAGTCTTCACCAATACATTATAAAGCCTCAGCATCACATCCCTACTCTTGTATTCTAGACCTCTTGAAATGAATGCTAACACTGCATTTGCCTTCTGCAGCCTACCTGTTTCCTCAACATTACCTTCCCCTCCACCAATCTTCGTATCATCTGCAGACCTGGCATCAAAGCCATCTATTCCATCATCCCAATCATTTAAATACAACATAACAAGAAGCGGTCCCAATGCCAGCCCCTGTGGAACATCACTAGTCACTGTCAGCCAACCAGAAACAGATCTTTTTATTCACACTCACTGCCTCCTACCAATATGCCAATGCTCTAACCATGCCAGTAACTCTCCTGTAATACTACGGGCTCTTAACTTGGTAAGCAGCCTCATGTGTGGCACCTTGTCAAAGGCCCTCTGAAAGTCCAAATGTACAACATCCACTACAACCCCTTTACCTATCCTACTTGTAATCTCTTCAAAGAATTGCTAAGGTTTGTCAGGCAAGCTTTTCCCTTGCGGAAACCATGCTGACTTTGTCCTATCTTGTCCTGTGTCACTAAGTACTCCATAACCTCATCCTTAACAATTGACTCCAACATCTTCCCAACCACTGAGGTCAGGCTAACTGATCTATAATTACCTTTATGCTGCCTTCCTCCTTTCTTAAAGAATGGTGTGACATTTGCAATTTTCCAGTCCTCTGGCTCCATGAGAAAGTCCAATGATTTTTGGAAGATCATTACTGATGCCTCCACAATCTCTACTGCTACCTAAATAAGCAATAAATATCGAGAACATGAAATGAAGAGTCCTTGAAAATGAGTTCATAGGTTGTGCAAACAGTTCAGTAACGGGGCAAGTGAAATTGAATAAAGTTATCCCGTCTGGTTCAAGAGCCTGATAGTTGAGGGGTAGTAACTGTTTGTGAACCTGGTGCTGTGGGTCCTGAGGCTCCTGTACCTTCATCCTGATGGCAGCAGCGAGAAGAGAGCATGTCCTGGGTGCGGGGTGGTGTTCCTTGATGATGGATACTGCTTTCTTGCACAGTGCTCTGCATAGATGTGATCAATGGTGGGGAGGGTTTTACCCAAGATGGACTGGGTCGTATACATTACTTTTTATTGAATTTTTTATTGAATCTTTGAGAAGAGAAGATGGCAGCGCGATACAGCAAGCAGGGCCCCTCCGGAATGAATATCTGTTACCTGTCAAGTAGGGTGCCGTGCACAATCCTGATTTGATGGAGACAGACTTGAGAAGCATGGAGGAACATCTGGTGAAACTTCTGAAATGCCTGTTTTGCTGCCGTTGCTACTGTGCAATCCAGAATCTCCGGAGAGGAAGGCCCCAAATCCTTGGCTTTGCCTGTTGCTTGGTGGCCGGGGCCAGGGTCGAAGCGCTCAGCAGAGATGGTGCTCGGTGTCAGAGGGCTGGTCGGAGGCTTGAAGTTTTCAGACGGACTCAGAGTCGGCTGTGGTTGGGTGCTTCCAGGGTGCTGCATCAGCAAGTTTGTAGCACTGGAGGTTCATGGCAGGGAGAGTTTTTCTTCCTTCTACTGTCTGCATGAGATGATGGAGCTATCGGGAATTTGACACTTTGTTTACCGTGCCCATGGTCTGTTCTTTATCAAATTACGATATTGCTTTGCACTGTTGTAACTATATGCTATAATTATGTGTTTTTTGTCAGTTTTAGTCTTGGTCTGTCTTGTGTTTCTGTGATATCATACTGGAGGAACATTGCATCATTTCTTAATGCATGCATTACTAAATGACAATAAACAAGGACTGAGTGTCCTCATAATCTAATCTAATCTAATTTTCCATTCAGGGGCATTAGCATTTCCATACCATGCAGTGATACAACCAGTCAATATATCACCGCCACACATCTAGAGAAGTTACATGTCACGCCGAATCTTCGCAAACTTCTAAGGAGGTAGAACCACTGCCACGCTTTCTTCATAATTGCACTTACGTGCTGGGCCCAGGACAGATCCACTGAAATGCTAACACTGAGGAATTTAAAGCTGCTGAACCTCTCCACCTCTTTGCTGATGAGGACTAGCACATGAACCTCTGGTTTCCTCCTCTTGAACTCAATAACCAGCTCCTTGGTCTTGCTGACATTGAGTGAGAGGTTGTTGTTGTGACACCACTCAGCCAGATTTTCAATCTCCCTCCTATATGCTGATTCATCACCACCTTTGACTCAGCCAATGACAGTGGTGTCATCATCAAACTTGAATATAGAATTGCAGCTGTGCTTAGCCGCATAGTCATAAGTATAAAGTGTGTAGAGCGGGGGGGGGGGTGCTAAGCACACAGCCTTGTGGTGCATCTGTGCTGATGGAGATTGTGGAGGAGATGTTGTTGCCAACCCAAACTGACTGGGGTGTGCAAGTGAGGAAATTGAGGATCTAATTACACAAGGAGGTATTGAGGCCAAGGTCTTGGAGCTTATTGATTAGTTTCCAGGGGATGATAACATTGAATGACAAATTGTAGTCAATAAAGGGCATCCTGATGTATGCACCTTTGCTATCCAGATGTTTCAGGGTTGAGTGAATAGCCTCTGAGATGGCATCTACTGTGGACCTGTTATGCCAGTAGGCAAATTAGAGCAGACCAAGTCGTTTCTCAGGCAGGAGTTGATATGTTTCATCGCCATCCTCTCAAAGCACCTCATCACTGTGAGCGTAAGTGCTACTGGATGATAGTTATTGAGGCCGGTTACTACCTTCTTCTTAGACCCCGGTATAAATGAAACCTGCTTGAAGCAGGAGAGTACTTCCGATGCCGAAGCGAGAGATTAATGATATTGATGAATACTCCAGCCAGTTACTCACACAGGTCTCTAGTACTCAGCCAGGTATCCCATCTGGGCTGGATATCTTCTGGGAGTTCACCCTCCTGAAGATTGCTCTCAGCAGTGGCTTCAGAGACTGAAATCACAGGGTCATTGAGGGCTCTGGGAGGTTGTGAATTTTCCTCTATGTTTGGATGGTCAAAGCGAGCATAGAAGGCATGGAACTCATCTGGAAGCGAAGCCCTGTTGTCACCTATGTCGCTTGGTTTCACTTCGTAAGAGGTGACAGCATTCCATCCCTGCCACAGCTGTCGAGCATCCTCCGGTGATTCCAGTAGGGTCCGGAATTGCCACTTTGCACATGAGATGGCTTTCGAGAGATCGTACCTGGACCTCTTGTAACTTACTTGGTCACCAGACCTGAATGCCTCCGATCTGGCCCTCAGCAGATTGTAGATCTCATGGTTCATCCAGGGCTTCTAGTTGTTGAAGACTCTGAGTGATTTTGTGGTTTACTCAAATATGACTGTTTTTATAAAGTCCTTATCAACTGTGGTGTATTCATTCAGGTCCTCTGAGTCCTTAATCACAGCCCAGTCCACCAACTTAAAGCAAACCCATAGCCGTTCCTCTGCCTCCTGCGACCTCCTCTTTGTCGTCCTAATCTCTGGAGTCTTGCTCTTTAGCCTCTGCCTCTATGCAGGTAGGAGAAGGGCAGCCAAGTGATCAGATTTCCCAAAATGTGGTCTGGGCATTGAATGGTAGGCACGTTTGTATTGGTGCTGATGTTCGTATTGGTTTTGGTATTGATACTGGTATTTTTATTGATATTAGTATTGGTATTCATATTGATATTGGTATTGATATGGGTATTGGCTTTCAAATTGGTGTGGATAACTTCACTCACCACAACTCTGAACTGATTCCACAACCCACAGACCCTCTTTCAAGGATCTATCACACGTGTTCTCAATATTAGTTTTGTATTTGCACAACTTATCTTCTTTTGTGCATTGGTTGTTTGTCAATCTTCACATGTATATATTTTTTGTTAATTCTATTGTCTTTGTTTTCCTGTAAGAAGCTGAATCTCAGGGGAGTATATGACAGTGATAATACATTTACTTTACTGTTCACCTTTAAAATTGTCACGTGTACTGAAATACAGTGAAAAGCTTGTCTTGCATATTGTTCACACAGATCTAACCTGGACCTACGACATCCCTTCACTGGTCAAGAAGGCACAGCTGTGTCTACACTTTCTGAGGAGACTGAGAGATGCAAGGCTCCCCACCTGCATTCGAACAACTTTCTACAGGAGCACCATCGACAGAATCCTGTCTGGCTGCATCACTATGTGCTATGGAAGCTGCATTGGACTGCAAAGCCCTACAGAGGACAGTAACAACCTCCAAGAGCATCACTGGGTTCTCCCTTCCCCCTATTTGTGACATTTACCGGGAGCATGGTCTACAAAAGGCCTGAAGCATTGTTGAGGATCCCGACCACCCATCCCACAATCTCTTTGACCCACAACAGGAAGGAGGTACAGGAACATCAGGACTAGAACTACCAGACTAGGTAACAGCTTCTTCCCTCAGGCTGTGAGATTAATCAAATAACCCTGACACCACCAAGGCCTCATCACTAGGACAGTGAGCTGTTTAATGTGCACCTGCGCTGTACACTACATGGGCTTTTAAATAATATTTTGGTAACATACATGGTAATATTCTGATTTATGTGCTGTGTGTGATATGTGTTTTGTGGGTGCACAGTGGTCCGGAGGAGCAAGGTTTCACTTAGTTTAATATATATATGTACAGTCAGATGACAATAAAATTGAACTTGATAGTTCTGGGAAAACACCTTCAGCTGGATGTGTACACCAAGCAATGTTTTTGGTCTGGATATTTTTTGTTACTATAGGAAGGTACTAAGTGATATGGAGAAAAGCTGACAGTTTGTATTGAGATGCACGTCAATCGTAACTTGATGAAATGGATGAACTTGTTCTAACCGCCAAATGACCTGTCAGAGATGTCAGGCAGAACATGGCACAGAACAGGTTATATCCAGCTCCAAGTGGCCATATCTCCACCCTCGAGTAATATTGACAATTCAATGAAAACTTGCCCATAGCAATGATGAATACCAGAAGAACCACTTCAACAATGCTAGTTATGCGGAACACGTATCAGGTTAAACTCCTGAAGTGTCTGTCACTCTGTTAATTGTCTGTCATTATTTCTTCATTAGTGAAACAGAAAGTAGACAATTGCATGGGCAGTGTAGAGCACTCACTGATCCCGGGCAGATACTTGCTCGATGACCAGGAGGACAATCAGAAATCGGGCAGACAGGTGCTGAAGTCAGTATGCCTATTCTCCAATGAAAAGCTGATTAGTGCAGGCAGTGTGGGAGCCAGGCTTCTCCAACTGAAGGATGGTGCCTTCAAATGCACATCAACGAAATTAGAGAAAATGAAGGGGGATCTCATTGAAACCCATCGAATATTGAAAGCCTTGGATAGAGTAGAGGTGGAGAGGATGTTTCCAATAGAGGGGGGGTCTAGGACCAGAGGGCACCGCCTCAAAATACAAGGACATCCCTTTAGAGCAGAGGTGAGCAGGAATTTCCTTATAAAAAGGGTGGTGAATCTATGGAATTCATTGTCACAGGCAGCTGTGGAGGCCAAGTCATTGGGTATATTTAAAGGAGAGGTTGATAGGTTCTTGATTAGTAAGGATGTCAGAGATTACAGGGAGAAGGCAGAAGAATGGTGTTGAGAGGGATAATAAATCAGCCACAATGGAATGGCGAAGCAGACTCGATGGGCTGAATGAGCCTAATTCTGCTCCTATGTCTTATGGGCACGTATCCAACACAGTGGGACCATTGCATCATAAAGATGAACATGATTCTTCAGATGAAATCTTATGTGAACATTTTAATTTAACAACTCTGAGAGGTTTTGAACTAATTTGATTTTGTAGTATGATGGTTACTATCTTGCAAGTAGTTACATATTTATTGTGTTGTGCCTATCTATTTTGTTGCCCACGTGGAGCAGTCCCTGTTTCAAACATTCTATGGTATCCCTCCCCAAATCTTCCTTTGTTACACTGACGACTGCACTGGTGTAGTTTCCAGCACCTGTACACAATGGAGTGTGGAATGAGTGCACCATGGAGTGTTCCGTCTTTATTGAATACAGTTCTGCCTTCAGCATTACAATTCCAAACAAATTCACTCGGATTTAAAGATGAGGTAGTAAATTGGATTAGGCATTTGCTTTGCGGGAGAAGCCAGAGAGTGATAGTAGATGGTTGCCTCTCTGACTGCAGGCCTAGGACTAGTGGTGCGTCACAGGAATTGGTGCAGTGCAGGGTCCGTTGTTGTTTCTCATCTGTATCAATGACATGGATGATAATGTTGTAAACCAGGTAACACCACCTTCACTCAGAGGGTGGTGAGAGTGCGGAACGGTCTGCCAGCACAAGTGGTGGATGCGAGTTCGATTTCAGCATTTAAGAGAAACTTGAATGGATGCGTGGATGGGAGGGGTTTGGAGGGCAGAGGCTGGGGAACAGGCTGATGGGACCTGGCAGATTAACAAGTTGGCATGGACTAGATGGGCCTAAGGGCCTGTTTCTGTGCTGTAGTGCTCTACGAGTCTAAAGTCACCTGCAAGTTCCTAGACCCCCTGTAGAAAGCTGTTAGAATGGGAAGCTTTGTGCTTACTGTGTTTAGTTCTGCTTGTTACTTACGGAATGGAACGATAACAAAGTGAAGCCAAATCTGGCATTTTAATGACTGGAGGCTCCTCCTGTTCAGACAGCAGAGTTTTGTACCTTTCAATTTCCAAAACCATACACGCAGATCCTAGTACACTTACTGTTCTAGATTGTTTCTCCCCATACACTGGTGAGAATACACTAATATTCACGGCACCATGGCAGCCTAGGGGTTAGCATCGCGCTATTACAGCTCATAATATATGGGGTATATGGGGTGTCAGGGAGGGGTAGCACCTCTGGTGGAGGAACATGTCGCGTCCTTTTTAGGGCGGTTAGTCCACCTTTGGTCCCCACCTGGCACTCAGCTCTCACCTGTGGCTCCCCGTAGCTGTTTGCATGCGACAGCGGCCATACCCCAGGCAATGGCTTCGACAAGCCGGCTAAACCAGGTGAGGGTAGCCGATGGGTCTCAAACCCTCGGTGAGATAGGGAGCTGTCTATCCAGCATGTGAAGACAGACTCCGGCAGATTGAGCAAATGAGACCAATGGAAGGTCCAACGGTCAAGAAGGCGGTCTCTGCAAGCGTCGTGGAACGTGTAGAGCAGGACAAGACACAGAAGACACCCTGGTCATCCACTGCGCCTAGTCCCATCTCCAGCCGTCTAGACTCTGTCTTGCCACTGGATCCAGATGTGGATTGGGAAGAGAGAGCGAGGCTGACGCTGCGCAACTCTCCCTCACTTAAATCCAAATCACGCGCTAGTCTCGACACCATCATTATGGTGTCGAGGTCCTCATCGACGTCAACAATGGACGAAAAACTGAACTGATTACAGCTCAGGGTGTCGGAATTCGGAGTTCAATTCCAGCATTCCTTGTAAGCAAGTTCCTCCCCGGGTGCTCCGGTTTCCTCTCACTGCCCAAAGACCTGTCGGTTAGTAGGTGAATTGGTCATTGTAAATTGTCCTGTGATTAGGCTAGGGTTACATAGGTGGGTGCATGGCCAAGTGGTTAAGGCGTCGGTCTAGGGATCTGAAGGTCGCTAGTTTGAGCCTCAGCTGAGGCAGCGTGTTGTGTCCTTGAGCAAGGCACTTAACCACACATTGCTCTGTGACAACAGCGGTGCCAAGCTGTATCGGCCCTAGTGCCCTTCCCTTGGACAATATCGACGGCGTGGAGAGGGGAGACTTGCAGCATAGGCAACTGCCGGTCTTCCATACAACCTTGCCCAGGCCTGCACCCTGGAAACCTTCCAAGGGGCAAATCCATGGCCTCACGAGACTAACAGATGCCTATGTAGGCGGGTTGCTGGGGGGGTGCAGTTCAGTGGGCTGGAAGGGCCTGTGTCACGCTGTATAAAATAAATAACCCTGTAGAAATAAACAAATAAAAAAGATTCCATTTGGCATCAAGGAGAGAGCAGGGTGGAAACATTGTGAAAACAACATGAAGGAATGAAGCTTCACAACTATTTTTGAGGGAGAAAAGCAGCAATATATCACATAATGATTTTCAGATGTCAATACTGGGTGTTGGAGGAAGAGAAGTCACCAAACACCAATGTAATCTGAATAAAGGAAGCAACATGCAGTTAATTAACTTCTTGAGATTGAAAGGGGAATTCCTAATACAGGCTTTGAACTTGAACAGCTCTGTGGAAGAAAATGATGTAATAGAAGATGTATTTTTTGCAGATTTTCTGCCAAATAAGGAAAAGACAAAATTGGCTGTTATAGTTAACCTCACAATAGCTGTCACATTATGGCGCCACAGAAGTATAGTAGTTGTTGTTCTTTTCTGTGCCTTGTGGCACATCAAGCGGCATTTTTGCCACTTCCGTAGCATTTGGCTGTTTTTTTTACGAGGCCTAGTTGTTAGCCTCGATGCTCAACCCAGCATGGATGGAAAGTGTGTGAGGAACAGGCCGGATTCGAACCCAGGACCATTGGCCTCGAAGTCTGGTGCTGATGCTACTACTCCACTGGCCAGCAAGGGTAGTAGTTAGTGCAACGCTATTACAGCTTGGAGTACTGGAACTCAGAGTTCATTTCTGGCGTCATCTGTAAGCAGTCTGTACGTCCTCCCAGTGGAATATATGAGTTTCCACCGGGTGCTCTGGTTTCCTACCAGAGCCTAAAGATGTACCAGTTAGTAGGTTAATTGATCTTTGTAGCTTTCCCTGTGATTAGGGTAGGGTTAAATTGGGGTTGTTGGGAGTTGCTGGGGCAGCACATCTCGAAGGGCCAGAATGGTCCACTCAATGCTGTATCGCTAAATTACTAAAAATAAATATGACAATGAAGTGTACGAGCTCAAGAGATTCGGCAAGTGCTGGAAATCCAGATTCTCACACAGAAGGCTGCAGATACTCAGCTGGTCAGGCAGCATCTATGGAAATGAATAAACTGTCAGCGTTTCAGGCTGAGGCCCTTCACCAGGACTGGAAAGGTAGCGGGGACCGATGCCACAGTAAGAAGGTGGGAGGAAGGGAAGGAGGAGAAGGTGATAGGTGATAGGTGAAGCCTGGTGGGTGGGAGAGGATGGGTGAATTGAGAAATTGGGAGGGGGAAGGGTAAAGGGCTGAAGAAGAATCTGATAGGAGAGGAGGGTGGACCTCCCAGCTGCCTACTTCATCCCTCCTCTCTCACCCATATGGCTTCACCTATCACCTTCTAGCTTGTCTTCCTTCCGCTTCCCCCATGTCTTATTCTGCCATCATCCCCCTTGCTTTCCAGTCCTGAAGAAGAGTCTCAGCCCAAACATTATCTGTTCATTCCTCTCCATAGATGCTGCCTGGTTTGTTTCCACTATAATGAGTCTATCACCTTGACTGAGACTTTATCTTTAAGTTAGAAAAGGTTTACAAAAGTGAAATTTTCTGCAAGTCGGACATCCAACCCCCAACAGACAAATTAGGAAAGGGCAAACAGATACAAACCTGCAAAAGCTCTCGATGATCATCAGTCAGTTGACTGGAGTACGGCGCAGACACAACAGAAGCAGGTCCGGTGAAGAGCTTTAAAAAGCCAGTCTCTATAAAAGAGACATCCCGGCAAACGGAGCCATCTTCATGGTAGCGGTCATCATCAGAGCAGTCTGAGTCAGAGTGGTAAGGCTTTGGCTCAACAGGGCTTCGGCAAGAACAGGCAGAGGCAAGGTAAGTGGGTAAGTTCATTCCTTATTTCCTATTTCTTTCTTTCTGAATTAACTCTTGAGACAATAGGGGGTATGTCTGCAGAGCTAGCATTCTGTTCTGGATGTCAGATGTGGAATTTCCAGGAGACTACCAGCCTCTCCAACAGCCAGATCTGCACAAGGTGCATCGAGATACAGCTTCTTAGAGACCGTGTTAGGGAACTGGAGCTGCTGCTCGATGACCTTCGGCTTGTTAGGGAAGTGAAGTATTGATAGACAGGAGCTACAGGGAGGTAGTCGCCCCAAGGATACAAGAGACAGATAAATGGGTGAGGGTCAGGAGAGAGAAGGGAGAATGTCAGATAGTGGAGAGGCCCCCTCAATAAAAGGTATTCCATTTTGATTACTGTTGGGGGGTATCTATCTGGGGAGAGCAACAGCGGCCGTGCATCTGGCACTGAGTCTGGCCCTGTGGCTCAGAAGGGGAGGGAACTGAAGAGGAGGGCAGCAGTAATAGGGGACTCTACAGTCAGGAGAACAGATAGGCGGTTCTGTGGATGCAAAACGGAAACACAGATGACAGTTTGCCTCCCGGGTGCCAGGGTCTGTGATATTTCTGAACATGTCCACAATATCCTGAAAAGGGAGGGTGAGCAGCCAGCAATCATGGTACATATTGGTACTAACGACATAGGTAGGAAAAGGGAGGAAGTCCTGAAAACAGAATACAGGGAGTTAAGAAGGAAGCTGAGAAGCAGGACCTCAAAGGGGGTAATCTCAGAGTTGCCGTCTGTGCCACACGACAGCGAATATAGGAAGAATGAGGTGGCAGATAAATGCATGGCTGAAGAATTGGAATGGGGGAAGGGATTCAGATTTCTGGATAATTGGAATCTCTTCTGGGGCAGCTGAGACCCATACAGAAGGGATGGGTTGCAGTTGAATCCAAAGGGGGGCCAATATCCTTGCAGGCAGTTTTGCTAGAGCTATTGGGAGTGGTTTAAGCTAATATAGCAGGGGGATGGGAACCAGTATGATAGAGCTGAGGATGACCCAGCACATTTACAAGTAGATGATGTAATATGTAATAGGAATGTAAGGAAGGACAGGCCAATGATTGGTACAACTACAGAAAGAGCGAAGAGTTAAATTGTACCACAGAGGCAAAATTCATAAGGGTAAAGAAAGCAGGACTGAAGGTGCTGTATTTAAATGCACATAGCATTCGAAATAAGGTAGACAAATTCATGGTGCAATTAGAGATTGGTTGGTATGACATTGTAGGCATCACTGAGTCATGGCTGAAAGAATGCCATAGTTGGGAGCTAAACATTAAGGGATATACTTTGTATCAAAAGGACAGGCAGGAAGGGATAGGCGGTGGTGTAGCTCTGTTGGTAAGAGATGGAATTACATGTTTAGGAAGAGGTGACATAGGATAAGAGAATGTTGAATTTTTGTGGATGAAGTTAAGAAGTGTAAAAAAAAACATCATGGAATTCATATATAGGTGTCTCAATAGTAGCCAAGATGCGGAGTTGAGATTGCAAAGGGAACTGGAAAAGGCATGTAATAAGGGGAATGTCACAATTGTAATGATGGATTTCAATATTCAAGGGGATTGGGAAAATCAGGTTGGTGTCGATCACAAGAGAGGGAATTTGTTGAATGCCTACAAGATGGCTTTTTAGAGCAGCCTGTGCTTGAGCCTACTCAGGGAAAGGCTATCTTAGATTGGATATTGTGTAATAATCCAGATCTTATTAGTCATCTTAACATAAAGGAACACTTAAGAGGCAGTGATCATAACTTGACTGAATTCATACTGCAATTTGAGAGGGAGAAGCATAACTCACATGTATCAGTGTTGCAATGGTATAAAGGGAATTACAGAGGCATGAGAGAGGAGCTTGCCCAGCTGGATTGGAGGAGGATACTGGTGGGGATGATGGCAGAACAGAGGTGGCTGAAGTTTCTGGGAATAATTCACAAGGCACAGGATAGATATATCCCACAGAAGACAAAGAACTCAAATGACAGGGGTAGGCAACCATGGCTGACAAGGGAAGTTAAGGTCTACATAAAAACCAAGGAAAGGACACATAAGGCAGCAAAAGTGAATGGGAAGCTGGATGTTTGGGAAGCTTTTAAAATCCAACAAAAGGCAACTAAAAAAAAACTATAAGAAGGGAAAAGATGAAATATGAGCGCAAACTAGCTGATATTATAAAGCAGGATACTAAAAGTTTTTTCAGTTATATGATGAATAAAAAGGAGGTGAGAGTTGATATTGGACCACTGGAAAATGATGCTGTGAGGTAGTAATGGGGCACAAAAAAATGGCAGATGGATTTAGTAAGTACTATGGTTCAGTCTTCACTACGGAAGACACTAACTGTATGCCAGAGGTCCAGGAGTGTCATGGAGAGGAGTAATTGGCATTGCTATTACCAAGGGAAAAGTGTTAGGCAAACTGAAAGGTCATAAGGTGGATGAGTCACCTGGACCAGATGGACTACATTCCAGAGTCCTGAAAGTGGTTGCTGAAGAGATAATGAATGCATTGGTCATGATCTTTTAAGTATCACTGATTCTGGCATGGTCCCAGAGGACCGGAAAATTTCAAATGTCACTCCACTCTTAAAGAAGGGAGGAAGACAAAACAGAGGGAATTATAAGCCAGTTAGCCTAACCTCGGTGGTTGGGAAAGTGTTGGAGCCCATTATTTACGATGAGGTTTTGGGGTATTTGGAGACTAATGACAAATAAGTCAAAGTCAGCATGGTTACTGTAAAGCAAAATCATGCCTGACAAATCTATTAGAACTTTTTGAGGAAGTAACAAGCAGGGTGGACAAAGGAGAGGCAGTAGATGTCATTTGCTTGGATTTTCAGAAGACATTTGATAAAGTGCCTCACAATAGGCTGCTTAACAAGATAAAATCATATGGTGTTACAGGAAAGGTACTGACACAGATAGGCAGGAGGCAGCGAGTGGGAATAAAGGAGACCTTTTCTGGTTGGCTGCCAGTGACTAGTGATGTTCTTCAGGAGTCAGGATTGGAACTGCTAATTGTCTGTCAATGACTTAGATAATGGAATTGATGACTTTGTGGCAAAGTTTGCGGATGATACAAAGATCGGTGGAGGGGTAGGTAATGCTGAGGTAACAATGCAATTGCAGCAGGACTTAGACAAATTGAAAGAATGGGCAAAAAAGTGGCAGATGGAATATAGTGTTGGGAAAAGTATGATAATGCATTTTGGTAACAGGAACAATAGTGTGGACTATTATCTAAGTGGGGAGAAGGTTCAAACATCAAAGGTGCGGAGGGACTTGGGAGTCCTCCTGCAAGACTCCCAGAAGGTTAATTTACAGGTTGAGTCTGTGGTAAAGAAGGCAAATGCAATGTTGGCATTTATTTGAATTGAATTGAATTGAATTGACTTTATTACTTACATCCTTCATATACATGAGGAGTAAAAATCTTCACGTTAATTCTCCATCTAAATGTGCAATGTGCAATTTATAATAATATAATAAATAGTATGTACAACAATATAACATAGAAATACAGTTGTGTCAGCAAGAATTAATCAGTCTGATGGCCTGGTGGAAGAAGCTGTCCCGGAGCCTGTCGGTCCTGGCTTTTATGCTGCGGTACTGCTTCCGGGATGGCAGCAGCTGGAACAGTTTGTGGTTGGGGTGACTCAGGTCCCCAATGATCCTTTGGGCCTTTTTAACACACCTGTCTTTGTAAATGTCCTGAATAGTGGGAAGTTCACATCTACAGACGCGCTGGGCTGTCCGCACCACTCTCTGCAGAGTCCTGCGATTAAGGGAGGTACAGTTCCCATACCAGGCAGTGATGCAGCCAGTCAGGATGCTCTCAATTGTGCCCCTGCAGAAAGTCCTTAGGATCTGGGGGCCCATACCAAACTTCTTCAACCATCTGAGGTGAAAGAGTCACTGTTGTGTCTTTATCACCACACAACTGGTATGTACAGACCACGTGAGATCCTCAATCATGTTTATGCCAAGGAACTTAAAGCTGTTAACCCTCTCAACCCCAGATCCATTGATGTCAATAGGGGTTAGCCCATCTCCATTCCTCCTGTAGTCTACAACCAGCTCCTTTGTTTTTGCGACTATGAGGGAGAGGTTGATTTCTTGACGCCACTGTGTCAGGGTGATGACTTCTTCTCTGTAGGCTGCCTCGTTATTATTTGAGATTAGGCCAATCAGTGTAGTACTGTCAGCAAGTTTAATGAGCAGATTGTTGGAGCTGTGGGTGGTAACACAGTCATGGGTATACAAATAGTAAAGGAGAGGGCTTAGGACACAGCCCTGAGAGGCAGCTGTGTTGAGGGTCAAAGGGGCAGAGGTGAGGGAGCCCACTTCTCCAATCTGGCGGCGATCTGACAGGAAGTCCAGGATCTAGCTACAGAAGACAGGGCGAAGGCCGAGGTCTCTGAGCTTCTTGTCGAGCCTGAAGGAAATTATGGTGTTGCATGCTGAACTGTGGTCCAAGAACAGCATTCTCACATAAGCATCCTTCTCCTGATGTGTAAGGACAGTGTGTAGAGCTGTGGCTATTGCATCATCTGTCGATCAGTTGTGTTGGTAGGTGAATTATAGGGAGCCCACTTGATGGGATGAATGGCCTAATAAAGGGGACGGGAAAGGAGAGCGAGTAGGAAGCACCAGAGAGACATTCTGAAATGATCAATAAACCAATTGTTTGGAATCAAATGACCTTGGCTGGGGTCTCAGGGATGGGTGTGTCTACACCAGCATCACTCCTACCCCCAGCCTCCTGGCTCTTCTTCTCTGCCACCTGTCCCATACCTTTCCCGCAGCACTCCACCCTCGCCATTCCCTAAGTCCTTTGCTCCTGCCAAACTTGTTGTCTGCTCCACATTGACAAATACAGCACTGGGCAAAAGTCTTTGGCACCCTAGCTATGTATAAGTGCCTCAGTCTTCTGCACAGTACTGTACATGAACCAGAATCCAGATTAATAACATATGTTGTGAAATTTGTTGTTTGGTGGCAGCCATACAGTGCAATGCAGAAAATATTCTATAAATTGCAATAAGAAATATATATTAAAAATAGGTAAGTAATGCAAACTGAAAGCAAGAATAATGAGGTAGTGTTCATGGGTTCATAAACCTTGTACAGGATAGCTTGAGGCCCTCTTCAACATCGCCAGTGACCCTAAACAGGCCAAATTCAAGAGTGTGCTTGTCCCAGAGACTTGTCCAACTTGAGGCCCAATTAAACATCTTTTTGTAATCATATCCACGTTGTAGAAGTTGACTGCCCCAAAACTCCAACTCTCCAACTACAACATCTTTCTCCTTAGTGAATGCAGATGAGAGTAATTCACCAGAAACACCCTGAAAGATTTTCTGTTTCTCCTTAAAATTCACACAGTACCAGCTAACTGGCGGAGATTTCATCACAGTGGATGAGGAAAAATTTCACACCCATACTTCATGTTATGCAAGCTGTGGATCTGTGCTATTTTTGGTCATTTTATTGTGTGATTTTCAAAGACTGGGCTATGACACAAGGGCTGGTCAGTCATCGCACCCGGGGTTCAAGCCTAGACTCTGGGTCCCATCATTGACTAGTCCAAGGACTGATACCAAAGATTGAAGCCTGAAGGTTGAATGGAACTCTGGAAATCGAAGCCCGATGCCTAAAGCCTGGAGCCTGAAGGCCCGGAGGCCTGTTCTGGAGTTGGAGGACCAGAGGCCTGTTCTGGAGTTGGTTTTTTGTGTGTGTGTGTGTGTGTGTGTATGGGGGGATGGGGGGAAGGAAAGGGGCTTGTTTTGCTGTTGCTGCTTTGTTGCTTGATGTGTTCTGTGTTGTTCTGCTGAACATTGTGGGCATGTCATGTTAGCGCCGGAATGTGCGATGACATGTATTGGAGTTCGGAGTTCATTCCCTACATCATCTGTAAGGAGTTTGTACGTTCCTCCCTGTGATAGCATGGGCTTCCTCTGGGTGCTCTAGTTTCCTCCCACAGTCCATAGACGTACCAGTTAGCAAGTTATTTGGGTACTGTAAATTGTCCTTTGATTGGTCTGGGGTTAGATCAGGGGTTGCTGGGAGGGGCAGCTTACTGGGCCAGAAGGGCCTGTTCTTCACTGTATCTCAAAATAGAAAATGCAAATGTCACATTTAGACATAGAAACAGAATTAAGCTATTCGGCCCATCAAGCCTGCTTGGTGATTTAACACGCGCATGTGATAAACAAATGTATCTGAATCTGACTTTCCAGCCTAATGCTCAGTCTAGGCCTCAACAGCCTTTCCCTTCTTCGTCCTACAGCTCACAATGAACTTTACTCCTCCCCAGCTCTGAGAGATGTACAGATTGTAACCTGCTAGTTCTGAACAGGCAGCTGAGGTAAATTTCTATCTCCCTTGTGACTGTACGATCAGGTATTGGTTGACAAACAAGTTCTAATCGGACACATTTGGGAGGGTGAGGGTGGAATTTGAACTTCTGGACCTCAGATGTTTATAATTAACCAAATGTCACTGAACAGGTTTGTGCTTGTGTATAGGGATGAGTTCAGGGTCTGTGATAAAATTATTCACATTCCTTTGATCTAACCTGCAGATTGACAAGACCAGGGAAACCCACAGTGTGATCGGTGCAGAACAGGATGTGAGTTGAGTCACACTGTCATGAGAATCAGGTAGATGAAGTAGAAACCACATACTTGAAGAGACTTCAGTGAAGCATGAGAAGTAATCGCTGTGGCAGATACATGAAGCAGTTCCAGCAGTGACTGACACTGTGTCTCATTTCCGACCAGATGGCTCTGAAGCACATTATAAACACAAGAGATTCTGCAGGTGCTGGAAATCCAGAGCAACACACACAAAATGATGGCAGATTGCAGCAGGTATGTTAAGAGCAAAAGGATTGTAAGGGATAAAATTGGTCCTCTTGAAGATCAGAGTGGTCGGCTTTGTACGGAACCAAAGAAAATGGGGGAGATCTTAAATAAGTTTTTGCATCTGTATCTACTAAGGAAGCTGGCATGAAATCTATGGAATTGAGGGAATCAAGTAGTGAGACCATGGAAACTGTACAGATTGAAAAGGAGGAGGTGCTTGCTGTCTTGAGGAAAATTAAAGTGGATAAATCCCCGGGACCTGACAGAGTGTTCCCTCGGACCTTGAAGGAGACTAGTGTTGAAATTGCGGGGGCCCTGGCAGAAATATTTAAGATGTCGCTGTCTACGGGTGAAGTGCCGGAGAATTGGAGAGTGGCTCATGTTGTTCCATTGTTTAAAAAAGGATCGAAAAGTAATCCGGGAAATTATAGGCCGGTGAGTTTAACGTCAGTAGTAGGTAAGTTATTGGAGGGAGTACTAAGAGACAGAATCTACAAGCATTTGGATAGACAGGGGCTTATTAGGGAGAGTCAACATGGCTTTGTGCGTGGTAGGTCATGTTTGACCAATCTGTTGGAGTTTTTCGAGGAGGTTACCAGGAAAGTGGATGAAGGGAAGGCAGTGGATATTGTCTACATGGACTTCAGTAAGGCCGTTGACAAGGTCCCGCATGGGAGGTTAGTTAGGAAAATTCAGTTGCTAGGTATACATGGAGAGGTGGTAAATTGGATTAGACATTGGCTCGATGGAAGAAGCCAGAGAGTGGTGGTAGAGAATTGCTTCTCTGAGTGGAGGTCTGTGACTAGTGATGTGCCACAGGGATCAGTGCTGGGTCCATTGTTATTTGTCATCTATATCAATGATCTGGATGATAATGTGGTAAATTGGATCAGCAAGTTTGCTGATGATACAAAGATTGGAGGTGTAGTAGACAGTGAGGAAGGTTTTCAGAGCCTGCAGAGGGACTTGGACCAGCTGGAAAAATGGGCTGAAAAATGGCAGATGGAGTTTAATACTGACAAGTGTGAGGTATTGCACGTTGGAAGGACAAACCAACGTAGAACATACAGGGTTAATGGTAAGGCACTGAGGAGTGCAGTGGAACAGAGGGATCTGGGAATACAGATACAAAATTCCCTAAAAGTGTCGTCACAGGTAGATAGGGTCGTAAAGAGAGCTTTTGGTACATTGGCCTTTATTAATCGAAGTATTGAGTATAAGAGCTGGAATGTTATGATGAGGCTGTATAAGGCATTGGTGAGGCTGAATCTGGATTATTGTGTTCAGTTTTGGTCACCAAATTACAGGAAGGATATAAATAAGGTTGAAAGAGTGCAGAGAAGGTTTACAAGGATGTTGCCGGGACTTGAGAAACTCAATTACAGAGAAAGGTTGAATAGGTTAGGACTTTATTCCCTGGAGCGTAGAAGAATGAGGGGAGATTTGATAGAGGTATATAAAATTATGAGGGTATAGATAGAGTGAATGCAAGCAGGCTTTTTCCACTGAGGCAAGGGGAGAAAAAAACCAGAGGACATGGGTTAAGGGTGAGGGGGGAAAAGTTTAAAGGGAACATTAGGGGGGGGCTTCTTCACACAGAGAGTGGTGGGAGTATGGAATGAGCTGCCAGACGAGGTGGTAAATGCGGGTTCTTTTTTAACATTTAAGAATAAATTGGACAGATACATGGATGGGAGGTGTATGGAGGGATATGGTCCATGTGCAGGTCAGTGGGACTAGGCAGAAACTGGTTCGGCACAGCCAAGAAGGGCCAAAGGGCCTGTTTCTGTGCTGTAGTTTCTATAGTTCTATGGTCAGGCAACATCTGTGGAAATGAATAAACTGTCGAATGAATCTTGGGCTAAGACCCTTCATCAGGACTGGAAAGGAAGGGGGAAGATGCCAAAACAAGAAAGTTGGCGAGGGTGGGGGGGAATGCAGGGCAAGCTAGAAGTTGATAGGTGAAGTCAGGTGGGTGGGGGAGGGGTGGTGAAGTAAGAAGCTGGGAGATGATAGGTGGAAAAATACAAAGGGCTGGAGAAGAAGGCATCTGATAGGGGAGAAGAGTGGACCACATGGGAGAAAGGGAGTAAAGAGGGTCACTATGGGGAGGTGACAGTCAGCTGAGGAGAAGAGGTAAGGGCTTAGTGGGGAATGAGGGAAGAAGGAAGGGGAAGAGTGAAGTGGGGGAAAGGGGTGGGGGAAGGGAGGGAAGGAGGAGGGGGGAAATATTGCGGGAAGTTAAAGAAATTGATGTTCATACCATCAGGTTGGAGGCTACCCAAATGGAACTAGAGGTGTTGCTCTTCTAACCAGAGGAATATGTGCGGTTCAACTGTGTACATACATCTATTGATGCTTCTGGACACATCTTCAGTGATGTTCCTGGAATCATCGGGTGATTCGGGTCTTTCAACATCATACAACCTCATTCAGGTGACCCATCCGGGGCTGATCAGACCCCAGCTTGTGTCCAGATGGCTAGCTACTTATGACTCCATGGCTCCCCTCTTTTGAGCCACAGCCATCTTGAGGCCCTCTCTGCCGCATCGGTGGTACTGTGGATGGCTCTCCTCTTCCTCTCTCCCTCGATGCCCAAAATGCTGAAGGCTCTAACTAAGGAATGGGCTACGAATCCCCTACAACCAACCTCCACTGGGAGACACCTCACTCTCCATCCAGCCTGCTGACAGTTGCTGACCAGTCCTGCGTACTTGGAGAGCTTCCTTTCAAAAGCCTCTTCCAAGCTATCTTCCCATGGGACTGTCAGCTCCAGCAGCACCACTTGCTTGGTAGACTCAGACACCAGGACAATGTCTGGTCGCAGGGTGGTGACTGCAATATGGTTGGGGAACTTCAGCTGCCCTTCGAGGTCCGCCAACAGCTGCCAGTCCCTTGCAGAGGTCAGAATGCCTGCAGATGTTCTTTTGGCAGGTATAGCACATTATTCAATTAGCCATATTATTTAAATTCGTATTTTCCTCTTGATTTGTTTAACAAAACACAGAATAATTAATTATGCTGTTATTTTTTAAGGAAACATCCTTTCAGTTGCTGAAGGGGAAGCCCTTTATTCTTTTGACGTTAATTTGGAAAATGCTTATAATCTGTTAGAGGCTTATAAGATTATGAGAGGCAGAGACAGATCAGACCAGTGGTTCTCAACCCGGGCCACATGTCATAGGGGCCACAACTGAAAAAACAAGAAAATGGGGGCCACAGGAGTTTCTGAATGGGCTATGATAAATTTACTACTTTAATGAAATATTACTAGAATATATAAATAAAAAAAGAAATGAATCAAACACAACAGCTTTGTGTGTGTGTGTCTGTCTGTGTTTGGGGGGGAGGTGGGGTTACCCCCTGCTCCTCCTTGACCATGCACAATCACTATTCACACCCTGCAGGGCGGGAAGGAGTTTAATATAGGAAGCCTGACATGGCCCACTGTTGTAGTAATGTGAGTAAATAAACTGAAGATTGGGCGGGGCCGTCTGCAGCAAGTATGGCTCAGCTTGCCTTCGACTGACCCGTGCGTGTTATAACAGCTCAAGCAAAATCCAAACACAGCGAGCGAAACTTCTGGATGACTAGTAATGTTCAACATAAGTTTCCGCAGCTCTGGGAGAAAGCAAAGTTGTTTTTAATGGAATTCCCCACCTCGTCTCCATCATCAGGGATCTCCACCACCCAGGACATGCTGCCAACAGGAAGAAGGTACATGAGCCTCAGGACTCACTCCAACAGCTTCAGGAATAGTTACTACCCCTCAGGCATCAGGCTCTTGAATCAAAAGCAGCTAACTTCACTCAACTTCACTTCATCATTGAAATGTTCCCACAACCTATGGACTCATGTTCAAATATTCTTCATCTCATGTTCTTGATATTGATTGCTTATTTATTTATTTATCACTACTTTTTTTTTGTAGTTGCAGTTTGTTGTATTTTACACATTAGTTGTACAGCCACATTGGTGTGATCTTATTTATTTTATTATGCTTATTATTCTATTATGGATTTATTGAGTATACCCACAAGAAAATGAATCTCAGAGTTGTATATGGAGACATACGAGGGATGATTGATAAGTTCATGGCCTAAGGTAGAAGGAGTCAATTTTAGAAAACCTAGCACATTTATTTTTCAACATAGTCCCCTCCTACATGTACACACTTAGTCCAGTGGTCGTGGAGCATACGGATCCCTTCTTTGTAGAAGTGGTCCACAGCAGGGGTGATTGATAAGTTTGTGGTCTAAGGTAGAAGGAGATGAGTTATTAACTTCAAACTTTCCGCATATTCATTCAAAGAGTTGAACTGCACGTGCATGTAACAAGAGCATCTTGGACCTCCAGGTGGTCCACAGCAGGGGTGATTGATAAGTTCGTGGCCTTAGGTAGAAGGAAATGAGTTATACAGCTCTTGTTACATGCACATGCAGTTCAACTCTTTGAGTGAAAATACAGAAAGTTTGAAGTTAATAACTCATCTTCCACCTTAGGCCATGAACTTATCAATCACTGCTGCTGTGGACCACTTCTGGAGGTCCAAGATGCCGACTTCTACAAAGAAGGGATCCATATGCTCCACAACCGCTGGACTAAGTGTGTAAGTGCAGGATAAATAAATGTAACACACATAAAAGTTGCTGGTGAACGCAGCAGGCCAGGCAGCATCTCTAGGAAGAGGTACAGTCGACGTTTCAGGCTGAGACCCTTCGTCAGGACCCTTCTTCCTAGAGATGCTGCCTGGCCTGCTGCGTTCACCAGCAACTTTTATGTGTGTTGCTTGAAATTTCAGCATCTGCAGATTTCCTTGTGTTTGCGAAAAATAAATGTGCTATGTTTTCCAAAATTGACTCCTTCTACCGTAGGCCACAAACTTATCAATCACCCCTCGTATATGGACTTTGAAAATAAATTCACCTTTGAAATTTGAACTTAAAGAGCGGAGTGACATTTGCAATTTTCCAGTCCTCTGGAACCTTTCCGGAATCTAGTGATTCTTGGAACATCATAAGTTATTCCTCCAAATTCTCTTCAGCAATGCCTTTCAGAATCCAGGGGTGTAGTCCTGGTCTAGGTGACTTTCCACCTTCAGACTTTGCAGCTTCCCAAGCACCTTCTCCTCAGTAATAGCAATGACACTCACTTCTGCCGCTGACACTCTCGCATTTTTGGCATTCTGCTGGTGTCTTCAAAGGTGAAGACTGATGTGAAGTAGTTACTAACTTCGTCCACCATTTCTTTGTCCCCCATTACTATCTCCCCAGTATCATTTTCCAGCGGGCTGATATCCAGTCTCATCTCTCTTTATGTATCTGAAAAGTCTTTTTGCATCCTCTTCGGTGTTTATTGGCTAGCTTACCTTCATGTTTCATCTTTTTGCTCTTTATGGCTTTTTGTTGCCTTTGTTTTGTTTTTAAAAGCTTCCCAACCCCTGCCTTCCCTCTAATTTTTGCTATATGATATGCCCTCTCTTTTGCTTTTTTGTTGTCTTTGACTTACCTTATCAGCCACGGTTGCCTCATTTTCTCTTTAGAATACTTCTTCATCTTTGGGATGTATCACTCCTGCACCTTGCAAGTTACTCCCAGAAATTCCCATTGCTGTTTTGCTGTCATCCCTGCTCGTGTTCCCTTCCAGTCAGCTTTGGCCATCTCCTCTCTCATGCCTCTGTAATTCGCTTTACTCCATTGTAATACTGATACATCTCACCTCAGCTTCTCCCTCTCAGATTGCAGGGTGAACTCTATCATATTATGATCACTGCCTCCTATCAGTTCCTTTACCTTAAGCTCACTAATCAAATCCGGTTCATTACACAATACCCAAGCTAGAATTGGTGCTCCCCGAGAGGGCTCAACCACTAGCTGTTCTAAAAGGAATCTAAAAATTTCCTCTCAGATCCAGCACCAACTTGATTTTCCCAATCCACCTACTTATTGAACTCCCCCTTGAAAATTACAACATTACTCTTTTGACGTGCCTTTTCAACGGGGGTGCCTTGAAGGCAGCGGTCTCGTGCAGCACAGGTCAATGGATACGATTAAATATTCTGGCTTCAGCCTAATACAGCTGAGAATCACAAATGCTTCCAAGGTCTGTACAGTTACTAAAGATGTTTTAATGCAATTGACCAGTCTATCAGTGCTTGAAATCAATGGAAACAATGCCGATTGTGGCCGTACTTCTTGTCAGGCTCCATGAAGGAAACATGGCTGCCGGTCAGGGATACAGGTTAAGAAAACTCCTAATACCAGCTATCTTGCTGGCAAATGTACAGTCTCTAGTAAGTAAAATCGAAGCTCTCAGAGCTAGAGTGTTGTATCAGAGGGATATTAGGACCACTATCGTCCTTTGCTTCATGGAATCCTGGTTATCCCCTTCCATACTGGATGCAGCGATTCAGATTGATGGGTTCACTGTACACCGTCAGGATCAGATTGTTGAGTCTCTCAAAAGCAGAGGTGGATGTGTCTGCCTCATGATCAACTCCTCTTGGTGCACAAATGTCCCAATTATGCTCAGCACACCTGGAATACCTCACAATTAAGTGCTGGCTATTTTATCTGCCGCAGGAGATTTCAGTGATCATTTTGGTAGCCACCACAGGCCAGTGACAACATAGAAACATAGAAACATAGAAAATAGGTGCAGGAGTAGGCCATTCAGTCCTTCGAGCCTGCGCCGCCATTCAGTATGGTCATGGCTGATCATCCAACTCAGAACCCTGCACCAGCCTTCCCTCCACACCCCCTGATCCCTTTAGCCACAAGGCCCATATCTAACTCCCTCTTAAATATAGCCAATGAACTGGCCTCAACTGTTTCCTGTGGCAGAGAATTCCACAGATTGCATGCAACAGCACACCCCAATGCCCCCGCCATAATTCGAGGGCATTTTAACCAGGCCAGCTTGAAAGAAATCACTAAATAATTACCATCAACAAATCACTTGTGGTACCAGAGGAAACAACACACTGGACCACTGTTACACTATCATCAAGAATGCCTACTGTGCTTATCCCACACACACACTTTGGAAAGTCTGAGCACCTGGCTGTACTTCTACTCCCTGAGTATAGGCAGAGACTGAAGAATGCAGCACCAGTAGTGAGGACCAAGAAGGTATGGACAAGGGAAGCACAGGAGCGCTAACAAAACAGCTTTGAATGCGTGGACTGGACTCTATTTGGAGATTCATCTTCGAACCTGGATGACTATACTGCTGTTGTTACCGATTTCATTAAAACCTATATGGATGAGTGTGTGCCTACAAAAACCAGGTATGGCTTGTGGAGGGCTACTTCAAGAGTGAAGAGACAATTGTGAGCGAGGTTGCAGGTGACATTGGATGCACGTCAACTCTGCAGGGTTTGCAGGACACTACTTCCTACAAAGCGAAACCCAATAGCATGAATGGCAGCGATGCTTCACTACCAGATGAACTCAACGCCTTCTATGCCGCTTTGAAATGGAGAACATAACCACAGCTGTGAGAATCCCTGCTTCACCCGGTGACTCTGTGATCTCTGTCTTGGAGGCCGATATCAGGCTGTCTTGCAGGAAGGTGAACCCTCGTAAGGTGGCAGGCCTCAATGGAGTAACTGGTAAGGGTCGGAAAGCTTATGCCAACCAACTGGCGAGAGTATTCTAGGATATTTTCAACCTCTCACTGCTATGGGTAGAAGTTCCCACCTGCTTCAAAAAGTCAACAATTATACCAGTGCCTAAGAAGTGTATTGTGAGCTGCCTTAATGACTAACACCCAGTAGTACACACATATACAATGATAAAATGCTTTGAGAGGTTGGTCATGGCTAGTATGAACTCCTGCCTCATCAAGAACCTGGACCAACTGCAATTTGTCTATCGCCTCAATAGGTCAACGGCAGACGCAATATGAATGGCCTTAGATCACCTGGACAATACACACACCTATGCCAGGATGCTGTTTAGCAGGTAACATCATCATTCCCACAGTCCCAATCAATAAACTACAGAACCTGGGCCTCTGTACCTCCCTCTGTAATTGGGTCCTCGACTTCCTTAACCGGAAGACCACCTGTGCAGATTGGTGATAATATCTCCTCCACACTGCCTCAGAAAGGCGGTGTCCATTTTTAAGAACCTCCATCACCCAGGCCATGCCCTCTTCTCATTGTTACCATCAGGAAGGAGGTACAGGAGACTGAAGGCACACACTCAGTGATTCAGGAACAGCTTCTTCCCCTTTGTCATCCAATTCCTAAACGAACATTGAAACCATGAACACGACCTCACTTTTTAAAATATATATTATTTCTGTTTTGCACTATTTTAAATCTAACAATTTAATATAGATATATATACTTACTGTAATTGATTTACTTTTTTATTTAAGTTATTTTTTTCTCTATATTATCATGTATTGCATTGAACTGCTACTGCTAAGGTAACAAATTTCACGACACATGCTGGTGATGTTAAACCTGATTCTGATTCTGATTCTAATTTTGATTCAGATTCTAATTCTACCTCCCATTCTAATTTGTAGCCCACATCCTGGCTACTGTTTGGAGGCAGGAACTAAACTCCCATCAGGGTCTTTTTACCCTTGCAGTTTCTTAACTCTACACACAAGGACTCTACATCTTCTGATCCTATATCACCTCTTTCTGAGGATTTGATTTCATTTTTCACCAACAGAGCCACCCCACCTCCTCTGCCTAAATGCCTGTCCTTTCGATACAATGTGAATCCTTGGATGTCAAGCTCCTAACTATAATCTTCTTTCAGCCATGACTCAGAGATGCACAAACATCATACCTGCCAATCTCAAACTGTGCTACAGAATCATCTACTTTATTCAGTATACTGCAAGCATTCAAGTATTAACACCTTCAGTCGCGCTTTTCAATTTTGGTCCCCTGTTACACTTCAACTCATCCCGTTGACTGCAATTTTGCCCTGTCATCAACCTGTCTTTGCTGGCAGTCTTGCTACACACTCCCTCTGTTTGTAACCCAACTGTCCATCCTCAGCTCCATCACTCTGGTTCCCATCCCCCTGCCAAATTCCGCTCTCCCACCTTGTTTACAATCAAAATCCAGTTCTTACTTAGAGAGAGACCTTCGTCTTTGTTAAAATTCTTTGCCTCTAGTTTTATTTCAATGGCTCCTTCACCAGGCGGTCCCAAAAGCCATTGGCATGGCACATTAGTTTTGTGTTGTCAAAGTCAATGCTATGGCCATTGCAAATGCTGTGTTCTGCTACTGCCGATTTCTCCAGGTAACCCAAACAGATACATCTCCTGTGCTCCTTGATGCGGGTTTCCACCGTGTGACCCGCCTGGCTGATATACACTGCTCTGCATTCACAGGAAATCCTGTAATCACCAGCCGGCCTGAGACCCAGGTCATCTCTGACCCGCATATGCTGTGCCTTCAGCTTCCTTATGGGATTGTGGGTGGTATTAATCTGGCATTTCTTCAGGATCCTGGCAATCCTTGCAGAAACCGTGGAAGTATAGGGAAGACAGGCGGCAATGATGGACTCCTCCTTGTTGTTAGGTTTCCTGGTTTTTCTGTCAGCCCTTTCAAGGGCCTGATTGATTTCCTTCATCTTGTAGCCATTCTATAGGAATGTCGTGCGTAATCGTCTTATTTCCTTGGGGAGACTCTCTGGGTCCAAAATAGCATTTGCACAGTTAATCAAAGTAGAAAGAACCACTCTACATTGGGAGGCGTGACGGTAGCTGTTATTGTTGAGGTATAAGTCCACGTGAGTGGGTTTCAGATAGACGCCCGAGGCTACCATCCGGTTTCCACCGTATAAGAATATCCAGGAGCAGGAGGCAACCATTCTTCTCCATCTCCATCATAAACTGAATGTTTGGATGCATACTGTTCGGTCGGTCGTGGAACTGTTGGAGTGCCTGGAGTCCATGTGGACACACTACGAAGGTGTCATCGACGTATCTGAAGAAATATTTGGGGTGTAAAGGTGATAGACTCAGCACCCCCTCCTCAAAGACCTCCATGTAGAAATTAGCAGAAGCCGGTGACAAGGGTAATCCCATGGCCACTCCATCCATTTGTTCATAGTAGCTCCCCTTACAGAGGAAGTGCGTCAATGTAAGGGTGTGTTCAAAAAAAGTCAACGGTACCCTTATCAAACCCTGACCGCAGGAAGACCTAGCTGTCCTTAATGGGAACTCTCGTGAACAGTGACACCACGTCAAAACTGACCATTATGTCCTCCGGGGTCAGCTGGGCGTTGGTCATCATTTTAACAAAGTTGGTTGAACTCGTGATGTGATGCTCACAGCCCCCAGCAAAGGGAGACAGCATGGCCGTTGAATGTTCAGTGAGGTAGTCAGTCAGAGAATCTATCCCACTGATGATAGGCTCGGGGTGAACCCTCCTTGTGTATCTCAGAGAGCTCATGAAATCTTGGTGGTAACGGCACCTGAGGTAGAAGTGTCTTGCAGATGTCTGCTGGCAGTCCGGATTTCTTCAGTAAAGTGGAGGTCATCCTGACCTTCGAATCTGTGGGATCCTGCTGTAGAACTCTGCAGACAGAATCGTCCAGAATCTGTTGGACTTTCCTGTGGTATTCCTTGTAGGACATCAGGACCATTGTATTTCCTTCATCCGCTGGTAAAATCATGATGGCTGGGTTTCGCCATAGTGCCCGGAAAGCCAGTCGCTCTACTTTCGTATTATCCAGTTTCAGCAAAACAGCCCTTTCGAGGGCCACACAGACCTCCATCCTTACTTCCTCCACAATATCCGGTGGGATTTTTCAGATTGCTTCCTCTACTCTGCCAATGTAGTTCTGATAAGGTATAGCTCTGGGGACCAGAGCAAAGTTTAGCCCCTTGGTGAGGACCGATCTAGTTGACTCATTGACACTTTACCCAGTTTGATTGATGACAGCCCTTTCTGGGTCCAATGTTGAGATGTCTGCACTTAGTTTGGGTAGTTTGCTGTATCTCCTGACCTGCCTCATAGTGTTCCACCTTGGGTAGTGGTGGACCTGTTGATATACTCCCAGTCACCAGAAGATGAGGGAGCTGACAATCCCAGGTGAAGAGACAGTTGTCTGTTCATGTTGATGTCCAGAGCAGATCTAATGTAATGGATACACATGCTAGCTCGTCAGAGAATGTGTTTCGCCTCCAGAGAAACCACCATGGAATGCAACCTCACGAATTTAGGGATGATGTATTTGTCCCAGCATCCCAGAAGGAGGTCTAAAGAACAAAAAAGCTTCGCCTTCTCCTTACGCAGTGATTCGAAGCGCTGAATATTATGGCGAACTTCCTCCCTGTCGAGATAATTGAAAAAGGATCTAGTGTTTTCCCGGCGTATGTGACAAATAAACTCTTCTCGGGCTTCCAACCAGGTACAGGCATGGATTATAACTGATGTTTTGATGACGAACTCTGCTATCTGCTTCAGGGATGATGCCTGGGCATATCTAGTCCTGTGGTATTTATATCCCTGTGGTCCATCCCTCGAGGTTAGTAGTCCTCATCCAATCAGGTTTCTGCTCTCCCATCTTGTTTACAACTGAATTCCAGTTCTTACTTAGAGAGTAAAATTATCCCTCCCTCAAGTGGAGAGGTCTTCTCTGAAACCAATATATTTGCTTTTTGATCACAAGCATCTCACATGTACGTACCCATGTGTGGAGCTTGATTTGAGAGTCGGACCTGCCTTATACCCCAATATGCACATTTCAATTTGTTTCAGTCTCCTGATTCAGAACGTGTGAAACAATAAACACTCCTCAAATGAATCAACGTAGTGGTTAGTGTTATGCTATTACAGCTCGGGGCTTCAGAGTTTGGAATTCAATTCAGCACTGTCTGTAAGGAGTTTGTGCATTCCTCCCCATGACCACGTCGCTTTCCTCCATTAATTTCTCTGTCATGCAGAAAGATCAAGCAAATCTTTCTGCTGTCTTGCTCTTGCCTCGTTCTGCAGCTGAACTGAAATTCTACCATTTGTTCCTGTTTACTGATGTTACTAGGAGCAGGGCTCAGCACAGGTCAGTGTTAGCTTTCTAAGAATAAAGTGATTTCCTCATTTACAGTGGCATGCAAAAGTTTGGGCACCCCTGGTCAGCGTTTCTCTTACTATGAATAGTTAAGTGAGTAGAAGATGAACTGATCTTCAAAAGTCATAAAGCTAAAGATGAAACATTGTTTTCAACATTTTAAGCAAGAATAGTGTATTATTTTTGTTTTGTACAAGTTTAGAGTGAAAAAAAAGGAAAGGAGTACCATGCAAAAGTTTGGGCACCCCAAGAGATTTGAGCTCTCAGATAACTTTTACCAAGGTCTCAGACCTTAATTAGCTTGTTAGGGCTATGGCTTGTTCACAGTCATCGTTAGGGAAGGACATGTGATGCAAATTTCAAAGCTTTATAAATACCCTGACTCCTGAAACCTTGTCCCAACAATCAGCAGCCATGGGCTCCTCTAAGCAGCTGCCTAGCACTCTGAAAATTAAAATAAATGATGCCCACAAAGCAGGAGAAGGCTATAAGAAGATAGCAAAGCATTTTCAGGTAGCCATTTCCTCAGTTTGTAATGTAATTAAGAAATGGCAGTTAACAGGAACGGTGGAGGTCAAGTTGAGGTCTGGAAGACCAAGAAAACCTTCTGAGAGAACTGCTCGTAGGATTGCTGGAAAGACAAATCAAAACCCCCGTTTGACTGCAAAAGAACTTCAGGATTTAGCAGACTCTGAAGTGGTGGTGCACTGTTCTACTGTGCAGCGACACCTGCACAAATATGACCTTCATGCACAAGTCATCAGAAGAAAACCTTTCCTGCGTCCTCACCACAAAATTCAGCCTCAGAAGTTTGCAAAGGAACATCTAAACAAGCTTGATGCATTTTGGAAACGTCCTGTGGACTGATGAAGTTAAAATAGAACTTTTTGGCCACAATGAGCAAAGATATGTTTGGAGAAAAAAGGGTGCAGAATTTCATGAAAAGAACCCTGTCCAACTGTAAATCACGGAGGTGGATCGATCATGCTTTGGGCTTATGTTGCAGCCAGTGACATAAGGAACTTTTCACTGGTAGAAGGAAGAATGAATTCAATTAAATACCAGCAAATTCTGGAAGCAAATATCACACCGTCTGTAAAAAAGCCGAAGATGAAAAGAGGATGGCTTCTACAACAGGATAATGATCCTAAACACACCTCAAAATCCACAATGGACTACCTCAAGAGGCGCAAGCTGAAGGTTTTGCCATGGCCCTCACAGTCCCCCAACCTAAACATCATCGAAAATCTGTGGATAGACCTCAAAAGAGCAGTGCATGCAAGACGGCCCAAGAATTTCACAGAACTAGAAGACTTTTGTTAGGAAGAATGGGCGAAAATCCCCAAACGAGAATTGGAAGACTCTTAGCTGGCTACAGAAAGCATTTACAAGCTGTGATACTTGCCAAAGGGGGTGTTGCTAAGTACTGATCATGCAGGGTGCCCAAACTTTTGCTTCGGGCCCTTTTCCTTTTTTGTTATTTTGAAACTGTAAAAGATGGAAATAAAGTTTTCTTGCTTAAAATATTAAAGAAATGTGTCATCTTTAACTTTATGCCTTCTGGAAATCATAGTAACAGAAATTTTGACCAGAGGTGCCCAAACTTTTGCATGCCACTGTATATTCAGAGGTAAAACTTAGCAACATTTCGGCATACCAATTCCCTTTCATTGATCTTATCGCATGGAAAATTCAATCTTGCTCTTGCCCCTGCAAGTTGGAAAACAGGTTGGTCGGCTGGTGAAGGAGGTGTTACATTCAGATGCCCGGTTCCAACTTTACAAAACCTGCTCGGGCGACGATCTGCGGGTCTGGTCACCGCACTGAAAGATGGGTGTGGCTACATTGAAGAGGGCTGAGGGAAGAGTCATCAGGATATCGCCTGGACTGGAGAACTTCAGTAACAGGGAGACAGGCTGGGCTGGTTTCCCCTGCAACGGAAGGGGCTGACGGGCAACCATAAGTTCAAGGTCAAGTTTAATGGTCATTCCACCAAACACAGGAATACAGCCAAGTGAAACAGTGTCCAAGGTGCAAAACACAATACCAACAGCCGCACACAGCAGATAAAGTTACAATAGCAGAAAAGCATACCGTTACAGAAAATGCATATATACTCCGAGCCATTGAGTGTCATGGCACGTAGATTGATGGTGCAGCAGTACTCATCACACACTAGTGCAGCCGCAGATAAACGCAATCCAACTAGTCTTTCAGTGAGCGAACACTGGAGGGCAGCATTGATGGGTGGGTCCGGGTCCAAGCCCAAACCCAGCATGGGCTCCAGCTCTCTCCCACACCAGCTCTAGCCTCTTCTTATGCTGTGCAACAGGTGACGCACAGCGTAAGGGCCTGGCGCACACAACAGCAGCGGTCACACAGCTCCCCCACTGTCAGTCCCACCAACGAACCAGTGAACCAGACTTGCAGCATTCTGCATTACCTAAGAGGCTGGGTGGGACCACAACTCGGGATCATGGGTTAAGGGTGAAAGGTGAAAAGTTTCAGGGCAACATGAGGGGGAAACTTCTTCGCCCAGAGGGTGGTGAGAGGGTGGAACGAGCTGCCAGCACAAGTGGTGCGTGTGAGCTCGATTTCAACGTTTAGGAGAAGTTTGAATGGGTTCATGGATGATAGGGGAACGGAGGGCTATGGTGGCAGTGCAGGTTGATGGGAGCAGGCAGTTTAAATGTTTGGCAAGGTGAGGGGCCTGTTTCTGTGCCGTACTTTTCTATTCAGTAGGAGCATATGACTATAAGACCTATAAGACATAGGAGCAGAGTTAGGCTCTTCGGCCCATCGAGTCTGCTCCACCATTCCATCATGGCTGATTTATTATCCCTCTCCAATCCCATTCTCCTGCCTTCTTCTTGTAACCTTTGATACCCTAACTAATCAAGAACCGCGGAAAATTATAATTGGCATATGTAGTCATAAATGCATGTGCCACGTGAAAAAAAAGAAAAAGAAAGGAGTTTTGAAGGGGATTTAAGGGGATTTTTTTAACAGACAGAGTTGTTGATATCTGAAACTCAGTGCCAGAAGAGGTAATGTCGTCAGATTAAATCAAGATGTTTAAGATTCATGAAAGAGGCAAAGCATAGAAGGGTGTGGACCTCATGCAGGTAGAAAGGATTAAGTTCAAGTTTAAGTTTAATTGTCATCCAACCCTACGTATGTATACAGCCAAATGAAACAGCATTACTCCATGGCCAGGATGCAAAACACAGTACCAAGAATCGCACACAGCACACAGAGCACATTTAGTTATGACAGCAGAAAAACATACTGTCACAACAAAATAATATAGTCCACATGGCCTGAGGGTGCATGCGATGTTGTTCTGGTCCAGTTTATCTTTCACCGGGTGAACACTAGAGATGTTCGTAGATGGTTAAGGAGTTCTGGACGGGCATGGTAGATCAACATGTCTGTTTCTGTGCTGAGTAAATCCATGACTGATTGGTGACCACTGACAAATTGGAAAAGAGAAACGGCAAGAGTTAGGTACTTTCTAATTCATGGAAGTCAAATACAGTTCAAACAGTTAATAAGTTAATGCAATAAATCAAGTCCAAAGTCTCAAATATTCAGCATGCAGATGGTATCGATCTAAATGAATCAGACACTAATGGCTAATACAATGGGGCATAATTTTAAGGTGTTTGAAGGAAAGTATAGAGGGGCTGTCAGAGGTAAGACAGAGTGGTGGGTACATGGAACACCCTGCCTGGGTGGGAGGGGGGTTGTAGAGGAAGATACATTTGGGACATTTAAGAGACTCTTGAATAGGCACGTGGATGATAGAAAAATGGAGCGCTCCATAGTAGGAAGGGTTAGATTGATCTTAGAGTAGGCTTAAAGATCTGCTCAATGTAGTGGCCCGAAAGACCTGTATTGTGCTGTAGTGTTCGATGTTCTAAGGGTCACCCACTGATCAAAAACTCAACTGAATCAGTCACATGCAGTAAATATTGTGGCTTGAACACCCACAAAAAGTCTGTGTATTCTGCAGCAAGAAACTCACCTCCTGACATGGCAGAGCCCTTCCACCATCTCCAAAGCACAAGTGAGGAACATGATTGAACGTGATCCACTTACCCGGACGAGTACAACTTCAACATCCCTCAAGAGGCTTGACACAATCCAGGAGAAGGTACAAGAACCTCAGGACGCACACCACAAGGTTCAGGAACAGTTATGACCCCTCAACCATCAGGTTCTTGAACCCAAGGGGATAACTTCACTCAACTTCACTCACCCCATCAGTGAAATGTTCCCACAACCAATGGCCTCACCTTCAAGGACTCTTCATCAAATGTTTTTGATATTTATTGTTTATTTGTTATTATTATTTTTATTATTAGTATTATTACTAATTAATTTGATTTGAACGAAGAAGATTGAGGGAAGTTTTGATTCGCTTGATTTGAACGTAGAAGATTGAGGGAAGATTTGACAGAGATAAACAAAATTATAGTGGGTATAGACAGGGTAAGTGCAAGCAGGCTTTTTCCACTGAGGTTGGGGAGGGCTACATCCAGAGGTCATGGATTACGGGTGAAAGGTGAAAAGTTCAAGCAGAAAATGCGGGGGAACGAGCTGCCAGCGCCAGTGGTGGATGTGAGCTCGATTTCAACGTTTAAGATGGTACTCCTGTGGACAGCTGTTAGAATGGGGGCAGACAGAAGGTAAAATGGATGGTAGGGGTATTGAGGGCTATGGTCTGTGTACAGGACAACAGGAGCAGATAGTTTAAATGACTCGGCAGGGACTAGATGGAGCCAAGGGCCTGTTTCTGTGCTGTACTTCTCTATGAATCTGTGATTGTTCCAGGATGATTTCTTCTGCACTTAACCAATATTGTCACATATCCTCCCTTCCTATCTTTCCTGAATTCCTCGCATCCAGGAATATTTATTCCTCATGCCTGTTCTATTTTTAGTCAGCTGTGTTTATAATAACATTGTAATGTTAAATGACTATTGTTTTCAATATTTATGTATGTGCATCTCAAATAAATTGTTCTGCTCTCACTCTGTATCTCGTCCCATGTAACAACTTTCATTTTTGTATGGCAGTGTTCTTTCCATCTCCTGAGCTGTTTTGCGCCTTTTCCCTCCTTTTCAATTTCTTCTTTAGTTCCTGGAATCTAGGACCATTGGAATAGGCGAGGGGCCAGCCCCAGCCCCAACCAAGTAGGGCTGACCGTGCAGGAGACAGAGTTCAATGTGAAACTACTAATGCCATACCCAAACAGGGAAACCCCACAGTTCAGAGTTATCACATTTCACAGCTCCATGACTCAGTGTGCCCACGGCACATGACATCACAAGTATTTCTTGTGTTCACTAAATATAGGACAAAGAACACCACAGAACAGAACAGGCCCCTCACATATCAAGACAATAGATGAGTAATTAATTGAAGTCATGGGAGAGGGCACATTCTCTTTCTGGTTATCTTTTTCCACCCTTCCCACTTCTATTTCCCATTATGACTGCTCACCTCTTCTCCTTGACCGTCTATAACCACCCCCCCCCCCCCACCCCCAGTGCCGCTCCTCCTTCCCTTTCTCCCATGGGCCACTCTCCTGTCCTATCAGATTCCCTCATCTCCAGCCCTCTGCCTTTTCCACCAATCACCTCCCAGCTTCTTACTTCATGCCCCCTCCCCCATCCACCTGGCTTCACCAAACACCCTCGAGCTTGTCCTCCATCCCCTCCCCCACCTTCTTATTCTGGCTTCTTCCCGCTTCCCTTGCAGTCCCGAGGAAGGACCTTGGCCAAAAACATTGACTGCTTATTTATTTCCATAGGTGCTGCCTGAACTGTTGAGTTCCTCTAATATTTTGTATGCAGTGCCAATCATCTCGCTGACCTTGAAGAGTACAAGGAGTACAAGTCCTATTTCCTGGTGTAAAGGACCTGTTTTATTTTTGTTAAGTTTTCTCCAAGCACGAGAAATCACCAGTAGGTATTTTCTGATACAACAGAATTTCCCTTAACACTCTCTTTTCCACTGGGGAGGTCAAAGCCCAGTACTGGAGTCCCGAGTCTGTGTCTGATGAAGCCTGGAGGCTGGAAGCCAGTCCTGGTGTTAACGGACTGTGTATGTGCATGGAGTGTATGTGCATTATGGTGTCAAGGTCCTCATCGACGCCAACGATGGACGAACAACATGTGCATGGGGGGTGGTGGGGAGGGAGTTACTGTTGTTTTTTTTTGTTGATAAGTTGAATTGAACTAAACTGAAAATTCCTAGACTGTTTCAAGGTCTCTGCAGTTTGACATTTAATATTCTGTGTGCTATTCGCTCATTTTTTTTTTAACCGTCTGCGTCATTTGCTCTTCTGTTTGTGCATTGGGTGCTTGATGCTTTCTTTGAACGGTTTCCATGGTGCTTCTTTGTTTGGTGGCTGTCTGCAGGAAGACAAATCTCAGGGCTGTACACTGCATACATACTTTGATAATAAACGTACGTTGAACTTCGAATCTTTTGTTGTGCTCCGTGTTGTTCTGCTGAACATGGTTGGCATGTTATGTTGTTTCCAGAACATGTGGTGACACTTGTGTGCACCTGGGTGTGCTCGTTGTTAACACAAGCAACAGATTTCAATGGGACAAATGACAGATAAATTTGAACTGTGAATCTTGAATTCCCGTTAATTTAAATTTCTTTTTCAATACATTCCAAAACCATTTGAAGAATCACTAGAGCGATACACAAAATGCTGGAGGAACTCAGCAGGTCAGGCAGCATCTACGAAAACGAATAAGCAGTCGACGTTTTCGGCTGAGACCCTTCATTAGGAATAATTATTCATGAATCATGGAATTATTAAATCCACTTCCTGAAGAGGTAAACGCATGGTTTGGAAAGTATAGTGTCTGGCCACACTAAAACATGGAGCACAGGACAGTATAGCACAGCACAGGCCCTTCGGCCCACAATGTTGTACTGAACCAATTAAGCTAACAGCACCCGCACACAGTTCACATCCCGCAGCGTCGTTCACGTGCCTGAGAGCTTCTATCTTGTAATGTATGGATCTATTTCTTTTAGAGCAATAACTTCCCTTAGCAATATGTATTGATCTGTTGTCTATGCACGTGCATTGTTCCCTCTCTCCCTCCTTCACTGAAATGTGAATATACCAGCCAAAGCCATCTCCCATGTGCATGCTTTTATTTAATTGATATATAGTTGCAAAGACACTACAAATTGGTGACAAGTACAAACCTGAGTGTCAGAGAATATCACCAACTGCATGGACAGTTACGGGACACTATCAGAGGGGCATGCATAGTACCCAGGAAAAGACGCACAGCTAGCAAAGTTAAAGTGAAAATAATATGGCAATGGCTTCAGTCAGGATAGCTGACGAATTTGATAGTGTTAATGAAGACTGGGAGTCATATATTGAGTGGGTTGAACTGTACCGTAACGCAAAAAATATGGTGGAGGAAAAGAAAGCCCGACGCTTCTTAGCTTAATGGGTGCTAGAACATACAGCTGCTTATGCAACTTAATGGCCACTGAAAAGCCAGGCAAGCAAGATATTTGATGAAATTGTTACAATTGTACAAATTTACTTGAGCCCTAAACCATCAGTAATAGCTGAGAGATTTAGATTTTACAAAAGGAACCAGTCAAAGGATAAAAGCATTTCTGAATACTTCGTAAAACTGTGCAAACTTTCCCAATACTGTGACATTAGAGCTGGACTTTCTGATGCATTCAAGGACAGGCTTGTAGGTGGCATGCGTACTCACAGCACTCAAAAGAGGCTTCTGTCAGAAAGAGACCTAAACTTAGAATGGGCATTGACCGTTGCAATATCATTAGAGACTGGAGCAAAAGATGCAGCAGAACTACAGGAAAGGAGGTTAGAATGTGAAATGCACAAAATATCCCTGAATAGTGCAAAAAGCTAAAAATGTTACCAATGTGGCAAATCCTCTCATGATGCAAATGAATGTTGGTTCAAAGAAAAAAGTTTACAGAAGGTGTCACAGACTAGGTCAGATAGAGAGAGTGTGCAAGTCAGATAAAAAGCACAACCAAATAGGAAAAGCACACCGAGTGAAAAGTTGCAAACACAAAACCAAGCAAATACATGAAGTGACCGAAGGTAGAACTGAATCAGACAACATAGAGTCTGACCAAGGTGAAATGTCATGCCTAGAGGTGCATAGTATTACTGAAGCAGATACATGTGGCCATACACAGCAGTTAGTGCTTTATGTGTTGAAAAGTGGCAGGCCATCAGTTTTTGGATGTGAATGGTTGAGAAAAATCCAACTAGACTGACACACAATCAAAGCTCTCAGTGTGACATCACCAGGCAACGACAGCCAAGATATTATCACAGCTGCTTAATGCAAATGAGAGGGTGTCTGAGAAGAGCTTTGGTAAACTCAAAGGCATGAAGGCCAGGATTGAACTGGATGACGCAACAACACAAAGATTCTATAAAGAACATGCAGTGCCTTCTGCACTACATCCTAAAGCGGATGCAGACTTTACAGCTTGGAGGCATCTGGAATTCTCTCCAAGGTGGAGTGGAATGATCGGGCCACACCCATTGTCCCAGTGATCAAGGAAGAGAAGGCCAGAGACGTTTGCATTTGTGGGTATTTCAAAGTGAGCATCAACCCTAGGCGACATACTGTGCAGGATCCCCCGCCATGAATAGAAGACATTTTTGTAGCTTTGGCAGGCAGGGAGAGGTTTTCAAAGATTGACTCGTCACATGCCTATCTGCAAATGGAGATTGAGGAGTCAAGCAGGAAGTTCCTCACAATCAACACTCACAAGGGACTGTTCCAGTATAATCCTCTCATCTTTGGCATCACATCAGCCCAAGCAATTTAGTAAAGAGCAGTGGATCAGGATACCCCAGGAACACAATGTTATCAGGCTGAGCAAGTGTGGTCTGTGCGCAATGAGAGAGAAATGTGAGTTTTTCAAGAATGAAATCTCATATTATGAACATGTCATTAACAAGCAGGGCTTACATAAGCCACAAGGGAAGATTGAAGCAGTGCTATAGGCACCCAAACTGGAAAATGTGTCACAACTCAGGTAATTCTTGGGCCTTGTAGACTACTCCCAAACTTTGCTACAGTAGTGCACCCATTGAATGCACTGTGCAAAGAGGGACAAGGTGGGAATGGTCCGAAAGAGGAACTGCTCACCCATTATGACTCATATCGGCCCATCAGACTGGCGTGCGATGCATCCTCTTATGGCAATGGTGCCGTTTTGTTGCACACTATGAAAGATGGATCTGAACATCCAAATGCGATGGCTTCAATAGAAATGCTGCCCGGCCTGCTGAGTTCCTCCAGCATTTTGTATGTGTTGCGTTTGCTTCAAGGTCACTGACGAGCACAGAACACAACTACACATAGATCGACCAAGATGTCCTTAGTCTAGTATGGGGAATAAAGAAGTTCCACCACTACTTCTACAGACAGAATCTTACGCTAGTGACAGATCACCAACACCTTGTGTCCTTTTTCAATCCCAGGAAGGCAATTCCAGTGATGTCTGCTACCCAGTTGCACTGTTCCTAGGAGCCCACTCTCATGGCATAGAGTTTAAGGGTACTAAACAACACAACAACACGGATGGCTTGTCACGTCTTCCACTATTGGTAACTGAAGAAGAAAAGTCTTCATACTGTGGCCCAGCTGAAGCGTTCCACACCATATTGGTGGACCAGAAGCCGGTAACAAATTCAGAAATACAAAGGCAAACAAGGAATTGTTTCATTGTCAAAAGTGTTGTGGTTCCCTCTAAAGTGTGTACCAGAGCATTAGAAACTCTGCATGAAGGTTACCTGGGTGCGGACAAGATGAAGAGTCTCGCTCAGAGCTAATGTGTGGTGGCCAGGAATAGATAAACAGATTGAAGACCTGGCTAAAAGCTGTTTGGGATACCAAAAAGTTGAAAATGCACCCCCACAGGCACCGTTACAACCGTGCGAGTGGCCATCATCACCATGGCAAAAGAGATCATATTGACTTTGCTGGGCCATTCACGGACTTTGTGTTTCTGATTGCTGTGCACGTTCATTTGAAATGGCCGGAGGTTATACCAATGAAATCAACCAACGCAAAAAAAGACTCTTTCCACTCTCAGGACTATCTTCTCCAGAAATGGCTTACTTGAACAGATTGTGAGCAACAATGGACCACAGTACACATCAGAGAAATTTGGGCTATTCATGAAGAAAAATGGCATAAAACATTTCAAATCAGTGCCTCACCACCCAGCAATGAATGGGTTAGCTGAAAGTTTTTCCAAACCTTCAAGAAGCCCATTAAAGTGCTGGACAATGAGGATATTTCTCTACAGCACAAGGTCGACAACTGCCTTTTTGTGTATGGGAACTCTGTTCATGCAATGACAAATCAAACTCCTACAACGTTGTTCATGTGCAGAAATCTGAGATCTCGTACAAACCTTCTGAAATCAGATCTATGGAGGGAAGTGCAGAATAAACAGTTCAGCCATTTTCCATGTGAAGGAGCAAGGAGATTTGAGATTGGATAAGAAGTCCTAGTGCATGATTACCGAGAAGACAAGTGGACACGTGGTAGGATAGCTGCAAGAACTAGACCCCTGATGTACACAGTGGATGTTGGAGACTTCATGTGGACCAAATAATGGATGTTCAACCGAAGAACTCACCTGAGTCAACTGCATCCAACAAAATGGACTCATTACAGTCACTGGACTTACCTCTCAGTGACGGTCATGTCACTGACAGCAACATGATGTGAGAAACCGAGTACGTTGGTCTTAGGCAAGACACCTGCCAAACCTGGTGCCACTCCACAGGCCCAGAGACACCGTCCTGAAAGAAACAGAGCGCCACGCAAAAGACTGAATCTTTAGTAGAGTGAAGTTATTATGGATCGTTGTTTTGAAAACATGTTTATTTGAATATGGTTTGTAAAAGGGAAATTAAATGTTTTGTACATAGACAGTTTTATGTTATGTTAATCTAAGGAGGAGGAAGTGTAACTTATGGATCTATTTCTTTTAGAATAATGACTCCCCTTAGCACTACATGCAGAGTGTTATCTATGCGTGTGCATTCTTGTCTCTCTCTCCCTCTCTCTTTCACTGGAATGTGAATACACCAGTTAAAGCCATCTCCCATAGGCGTGCTCTTACTTAAGTTGCATCGTTACATAGTTGCAAAGACACGACAAATCTTTATCTGCCTCCATCACCACCTCAGGCAGTGCATTCAGGCACTCACTATGCTGTGTAAAAATCTCAGACTCAGGTTTAATACTGTATTACTGACATCCTGTATTTTGTGAAATTTGTTGTTTGGTGACAGCAATACGTTGCAATATGTAATAATAAAAACTATACATTGCAATAAGTATATAAAAATAAAATTAAATTAAGTTAAGTGGCGCAAAAAGCAAGGGGAGAAAATATGAGGTACTGTGTGTTTCTTGGGCTCATTGTCCTCAGTAATCTGATGGTGGACCAAAAGAAGCTGTTCCTGAATCATTGAGTGTGTGCCTTCAGTCTCCTGTACCTCTTTCTTCGAGTCTGCAATGAGAAGTGGGCATGTCCTTGGGGTGGGGGTCCTTAATGATGGAACCCACCATTTTAAGGCATTGCATTTTGCAGGTACCCTGGATATTGGGGAGGCTCGTGGAGCTGGCTGCGTTTACAACTTTCTGCAGCTTTATCTGATCCTGTGCAGTGGCCCCATTCAGACAGTGCAACCAGTTAGAATGCACTGCACGGCACTGCGAGTATCTTTGGGGACATACCAATTCTCCTCAAACTCCTGATGAAATATAGTGCCTTCCTTGTAATTGCATCAATATGTTGGGCCCAGATAAATCTTCTGAGATGTTGACACCCAGGAACTTGAAACTGCTCACCCTTTCCAGCAGGCGAGGACTGGTGTGTGTTCCCTCGATTTCCCCTTCCTGAAGTCCTTAGTCTTATTGCACTCAACCAGCTAAACCATCTCACTCCTGTACACCTCTTCCTCACCATCTAACGTTCTGCCAATAATAGTTGGGCTGTCAGCAAAATTATAGAGGGTGTTTGAGCTGTGCCTAGCCACACATTCGTGGGTGTAGAGAGAGTAGAGCAGTGGGCTAAGCACACATTGTTGAGGTGTGCCAGTGTTGGCTGTCTGTAAGAGGAGATGATATTTCCGATCCACACTGACTTGCCCCACGTAACTCCTTTGAACCTCCCCTTTCACTCTTTTCATGCATTCCTTATTTGCCTGTGATGGACTGAGCTGTATGCAGCACTTCCTGAGGTCTTCCCTGTTCAAGGGCATTGGTGTTCCCATACCAGACATGATGCAACCAGCATATTCTCCACTGTAGAAGTTTGTCAAAGTTTTTGGTGGTGTGTTGGATCTACGCAAAGCTCTAAGAAAGTAGAGGTGCTGTCTTTGTCATGCTGGTAGCTGGACAGATCGTCTGATATGTTAACGCCACAAAATCTAAAGCTACTGATCCTCTGCAATCTCTGTAAATTTGATTGAATAAGATGGAAACCAAGTTAAATCAGTTCATATCAAAATTCTCAACTACCTTTTAGGTTTAATCTTAGCCGGTGTGGATGTCAAGCTCCTTACTTCAAAGATAGTGGCAGATTCATAGAGGCAGACAGCTATCAGGGTGGTGCTCTGCTGACACCTGGTGTCTATCACTATCTGCAGCAAACACTGGCGTATAATTAGGAATGTGATTCATAGATTCATGAAGCATTTCTGGAGTCCTTAAATGTTGCACCAGACTACAGGTGGAAGGAAGTGGAGAAGAAGAGAGGATTATAATGTTTACATAAGTGGACAGTTTTTAAAAAGGTCTTGCAGGTTGAGAGTGGGTCAACATTAGCTTCCACAAACATAGAATGTTGATACAACACAGTATACGATAGGCCCTTCGGCCCACAATGTTGTGCTGATCTTTTTTCCTAAAATTTTTCTATCATCCTTATGCCTATCTGGGAGTTTCTCAAATACCCTTAAGTTCTTAGATTCCTTGCAAGAGATGGATTACTTCTGAGAGAGGTTGCTTTCCAAATTTTTTAAAGGACAATATTCCATTTGTTTAACTTACCAGTATACGATGGTGTCTTATGTCTAGAGAGCCACCCAGACACCAGCTAAGGACCCCCATCACCCAGGACATGCCCTTTTCTCATTGCTACCATCAGGGAGGAGGTACAGGATCATGAAGACACACACTCAATGTATCAGGAACAGCTTCTGCCCCACCGCCATCAGATTTCTGAACAGACAATGAACCCATGAACACCACCTCACTATTCTTTGCTCTCTTTTTGCACTACTTATTTAATTTTATAAAAATATATTTCTCATTGTAATTTATAGTTTTTGTTATTATTATGTATTGCACTGTACTGCTGCCACAAAACAACAAATTTCATGACATATGCCGGTGATATTAAATGTGATTCTGACCTGAGGCATCCAGACAACTTTGTTCCACACTGGAGCTGGTATATCAGCCATTCTTAGCCGTACAAAAACAATTGCAAGCTGGTTTTCGTCATTTCCCTCTCTCTTCCATAGTTCTTACTCCTGACCAAACCTTTCGTCTCCCCATATCCCAATTCTATACTACTTACAAGCATCCATCTCTTACAAAGGAATTGAAAAACTTAGGGACATCTAAGAAACTCTTCGGGCGGCACAGTAGCATAGCAGCGCAATTCTTACTACAACTCGGGGCATCCAAGTTCAACTCTGGCATCACCTGTAAGGAGTCTGTGCATCCTCCCTGTGTAACACATGCAGTTTCCTCCCCCAAAGACATACTGGGCAGGTTAATCGGTCATTGTAAATTGTCCCGTGATTTGGTTCAGATAAAATCGGGGTTGTTAAGAGTTGCTAGGATGGCATGTCTCAAAGGGCCAGAAGGGCCTTCTCTGCACTGTATTGCTTAATAAATAGACACATGGATGATAGGCAAATGGAGGGTTACATGGGAGGGAAGGGTTGGGTTGATCTTAGATTAGTAGAGTAGACTGCCCAGTGTATCACCGGTACCAGTCAACCCACAATCAAAGACATTTATACAGAACATTGCTGGAAAAGGCTCAGTAACATCATGAAGGATCCCACCCACCCTATTCAAGGACTGTTTGTCCCACTCCCATCAGGGAGGAGGCTACGTAGCATCTACGCCAGGACCACCAGACTCAAAAACAGTTATTTTCCTCAAACAGTAAGGCTGATCACCACCACCACCCACTAACCCACCCCTCCACACCCCCAACCACCACTACTTTATCATTTCCTGTCAGAGTGGCCTTATGTACAGACACTCCTGTGCCTAGCATCACTTTAAATACATACAATCAATCTATGTATATAAATTATCTTATGTATTTATATTTATTGTGTGTTTTTCTTTTATTGTGTTTTTTGTTTTATTGTGTTTTTTTGTGCTGCATTGAATCTGGGATAATAATTATTTCATTCCCCTTTTCACTTCTGTACTTGAAATAACATTAAACAATCTTTAATTTTAAAAGGTTGGCACAACCTTTCTCAATGTTCTATTTTCCATGTTCTAACTCTTACCACAAGGAGCAGAATATAAATCAATTTCTCTGCTATATTTTGTTGCAAACATTTATTTGTGGGATTAATGGTACTTGATTGCTAAATACTAAATTAAAGCATTATAATAAAAATAACACAGTAATTAGCAAAACCCTGTTACTAATAATACGATTTTCATTTTTATCAAACTAGCTTCAGTGTCTAAATTTGAACAGATTTGCAGGACGTTGTCAGTTGCAACATTGAGCCAAACATTTGGAATTTAAATCATTCATGTTGATCTCCTATCTCTTACCTCTTCTTATCCGACGGAAAGTTTTAGGTGCTACTAAAGTTTTACCAGAATTTCTGAAGTGATCAGTTTATCAGGTTGGGTTTGATGAAAACAATATCGATGAAATGAAAGTGCTCAGATTTACAACTTAAATAGTTCAAAGTGCACAGATTATGTAAAAGCAGAAGTCATTACATCACACATAAAGTGCTGGAGGAACTCAGCAGGTCAGGCAGCATCGAAGGAGGGGAATAAGCAGTTGACATTTCAGGCCAAGACCCTTCATCTTGGACCGAGACATTGACTGTTTATTCCTCTTCATAGCGTGCTGCCTGACCTGCTGAGTTCCCCAGCACTTTGTACACATTACTCTGGAAGTTCAGCAGCTGTGGAATCTGTTGTGCGTATTGTTAAATCAAATGAGATTTTCACAAAGAACTTGGTTGTAATATTTTTAAGTCTTTGAAGCAACACACAACTGCTCCAAATGAATTTTATCAAAATGAAAAAACCTAACAAATGTACATTTAGGGATGTTATAATGGTAGAGCAAGCAAAGTTTGTGTATCTGTCTTCTGAGTTCCACTAAATGCCCATAGTACCCAGTGCTCTGTTTTGTGTCCACTCCTCAATCAGGAGTAATTCAGTAAATTCAGGGTGTTCCACTCTCCAGGGACAAGTTATCCATCCCTAGATGAGGTGGCCAAAAGCACTCAAAATGCTCCAAGTGCGATTCAATAAAGAACCTTCAGAATCATTCATGCTTTCCAGCCCTCTTCTGGTGAAGATCAACACACACGCAAAATGATGGAGGCACTCAGCAGGTCAGGCAACATCTATGAAAAGGAATAAAGGGGCGACGTTTCAGGCTGAGACCCTTCTCCAGGATTGAAAAGAAGGGGGAATATGCCGGAATGTGGTGGGGGGAGGGGAAGGAGTATAAATTGATAGGTGAGAGGTGAGATCAGGTGAGGCAGGGGAAAGTTGGGTGGGTGAGGAAGGGCAGACGAAATGAGAGTCTGGGAGGTGATAGGTGGAAAAAGTAAAGTGCTAGAGAAGAAGGAATCAAATAGGAGAGGAAAGCAGACCATGGGAGAAAGGATAGGAGGAGGGGCACCAGGGGGAGGTGACAGACAGGTAAGGAGAAGAGAGGAGGTAAGAGGGGAACCAGAATGGGGAATGGAACAGAGAAGGCAGAGAGGGGAGAAATTAATGGAATTTGGAGAAATCAATGTTCATGCCATCAGATTGGAGGCTATCCTGATGGAATAGGAAGGTGTTGCTTCTCAAACCTGAGCATGGCCTCATCTTGAAGGAGTCAGAATGGGAATGGGAATTGGAATTTAGGTGCTGCTGAAGATCAATATAGCATTTGCTTTCATGGTTGCTTTTAAGGTCAATATTGCATTTTGTTTAACCTTAATTTTGTTGTGGTGTTTCATGTCTAAAGCCACCCAGAAACAACTCGAAAATACTCATTTGTACTTCTTCATAACACCAGAAGGATGCCGATACTTGTGGGCTGCCCCCAGCACAGCCTCAGACTGTGTCGGCTGTTGATGCAAACAACACATTTCACTGCATGTTTTGAAGTACATGAGACAAATAAAGTAAATCTCTCTTTACCTTTCAAAATGCAAAATGATTTAATTAATGCAAAAACATAAACTGGAATATAAAATGCAAATGCATTATAATGGTGAGGTTATTTCAGAGCACCTTTTAAACCCAGATGCTGGCAATCAGAGATTTTATAACTGCTTCCTCCTCCTGTATATGAAGTAGACTATTCCACCCACGGAGAGAGCAACAGCGGTAAGCAGGCTGAAGTGAGGCATGTTTGCAGCTCCTGCACACCACACCCAGGCAAGGTGAGGTGAGGTATCTCAATATCTTCCACTTCACACCCCCGCCCCCAAGTAGTCAATAATATAAATAACAAACATGCTTTATTAATGAATGAGTTTACAGCACCCACCAATCTGGCATGAAAGCAGCAGGTGCTGAAATTTTTTAAAATGCTCTACACTTCACCCCAAAACTCAATGTGGTTTTCCTCCTCAGCATTGCTGCCCGTCCTGCTGAGGTACATGTGACTAATAAAAATAATCTTTTCTTCTAATCATAGCCAATCCTGATGCAGCGTAGACTGCTCGTTTCCCTTTGTTGATGATGCCTGACCTGCTGAGCTCCTCCAGCATTTTCTGCGTGTTGCTTTCGATCTCCAGTATCTTGTGTTTATGACTTGCTGCTCCTCTGTGAAGTCTCCTTGAGGGGTGCCTACCCTGAAGATGTTTAATTCTTCTCTTTGGCGGAGTTCAGTGAGACCCTCTCTCACTGCTCCCCCTCTCTGATCTGTACTGCCCTCTGACTCTTCGACCATGTATTCCGGGGGTCCCCAAGCTTTTTTGCACCGCGGACTGGTCTAATATTGACAATATTCTTACGGACTGGCCGACCAGGGTGGGGGTGGGGGGGGTTAATCACGACCAGAATATAGGTGATAGGTCAACTATAAGTCAATTATAAGTGGCTAATACTCTCAATTTCGTTTCTAAAAGGGTTTATCTAACGAATTTAATATTAAACACACAGCGCATATTTTCCTCGCATGAATATAGTGATAAGTCAATTATAAGTCACTTATTTAAGTCAATAGCATCATCACATTTTAAGTAACGTTTGGCTATTAAACACATAGCGCATATTTTCCCCATATGAACATATAAAATCATTGCAACACACCAATATCGCTGAATCAGTGGGAGCCCTGGGCTTGTTTCCCTGCAACAACACGGTCCCATCGAGGAGTGATGGGAGACAGCGATACTCGAAGGGGGTTCCTTATGTAATGACCTCACATTCATTCAAGTTCCAACAGTGGGGGTGGCAGGGAATGAGGAAAGGTGCAGCTGAGTCATATCGTTTCATATCGCCAAATCATATTGTTTCCTCGCGGCCCGATAGCACGTGCTTTGCGGCCCGGTACCGGTCCACGGCCTGGTGGTTGGGGACCAATGGTGTATTCCACATATCAGTTTCTAGCTGGTCCTCCTTCCCCGATCAGAAGTACACAGATGCTTATAAGATAATTATATGGGACGCCCCGTAACATCGCAGTTAGTACGACGCTATTATAGCTCGGCGGCGTCGGAGTTCAGAGTTCAATTCTGTGAAAAGTTTGTCTGTTCCTCCTGTGGATGTGAGTTTCCTACAGGTGCTCTGGTTTCCCCCTGTGTCCAAACTGGTCATTGTAAATTGTCCTGCGGTTAGGCTAGGGTTAAATAGATGGGTTGCTGCACGGCGCGGCTCGTTGGAATGGAATCGCCTGATCCACGCTGAATCTCTAAATGAGAAAAAATTCTTAAAAGGAGAGCAGCATTAAACAAAAACGGCTTTTGCCCATGTACCAATGACATCACATATTGCAAGAGGAGTGATTCCTAGCCAACTGTGAAACACACTGCAGCAAGGTGTAAACATACTAAACTTTTGTGGGTGTGCGTTCTTCCCTCAGGTTCACTCTGTTTTGCACAAGGGATCTCTGCAGATGTGGGTTTCAGAAGGTTATAGATACCTAGACTGTACTTGGAGTTCAACTGGAAGGCCTCTAGAATGGAAGTTGATTCAGAGTTCACCAGCATTTCGTAAGAAATATTCATTTTAGTTGAGGGCAGGGTACATTTCCAGTGTAGTTATGGGATCCTGGAATTTCATTCCAATCAATGTCCAAGCTGTTGATCACAGTCACTTTGAAGAGGTGTATGCATGGATGTATTTATTTGGAGGATCAGCGCAGGACGCACTCCTCCAGGACAACAGGCGAAACCGCTCAGTAATCTATCTATTTAACCCTAGCCCTAATCACAATTTACACTGACCAATTAATCCACTGACTGGTAGGTTTTTGTACTTTGAGAGGAAACTGGAGCACCCAGAGAAAACTCACGTGGTTCATGTAACAAGGACTGGAGTACTATACAATATGTAGGCATTGTGTTCCTGCCCTTCTAATGTACCATGTATAATGGCACAGGGTGCAATAGCAGTACTTATGGATCTTCAGGCAATTTGAGAATAGGTTAAGGTTAACCACAAGAGATTCTGCAGATGCTGGAAATTCAGAGCAACATACAGAAAATATGTTAAGTATTTTTTTAAAGTAAGATTCAGTAAATTAGAAGGTATTTTCTTTAAAAAAAGGCCTTTCTGCAATGAAACAGAAATCATTAGATATTTCTGACATTGTCACAATGCGTTGGGAACGGACCCAAATGCAAGACACAGACACTGAAGTACAAGGAACAGGATTTGACTGGAGTAGGGATGTGACAGGATACAGACAAGGAGCAGGGACAAGAACACAGACTTGGGCTTGGACCCCGAGCCAGAGACTGGACAAGGACCCAGAACCTGGGTCTTGCCTCGGGCTCGGGCCCCAGAATCAGGCATGAACATGACATGACTGCAGGACTGGAGGCTGGGGTCTTGGGTCTTGAGGCTTGGAGACAGACTTGGGGTCCTGAGGCTTGAGCTTGGAGACAGGCTGGGGTCTTGGATCTTGAGGCTGCAGGCAGGCTGGGGTCTTGGATCTTGAGGCTGCAGGCTGGGGTCTTGGATCTTGGAATGCGGAGGCTGATAACTCGGAGGCTGGAGCTCAGAGACAGACTGGGAACTGAACATCAACATAGAGCTGGGACTTATTCTTCAAAAAGCCGGGACTCATCTTTAACACAACACCAACATGAGACAGGACAGTACATAAACATAGAGCCAAGACTTATACTTAGACAAGCTGGGACTCAACTTCTTCTCCACACCAAGGTGGGACAGGACCATCTGTCGGGTAACGGCAGAACGGCCGAACTTACCCAACAGAGGCAAAGACATGTCCCCCTGCAGGGCAATGGCAGAACGGCCTGACTTACCCCACGGAGGGGAGGACAAGACAAGACAGATCCCCCAGCAGGGCAATGGCAGAACGGCCTGACGTACTCCACGGAGGCGAGGACAAGAAGAGACAAACACCAAAGAACGACAGACAGTTCCATCTCTGCATCAGAGTTGCTCCAAGTCACAGTTACAGCCAGCAACCTAGGCTGGCTATGGAAACAGTCGGATCCCTACCTAGCTCGGAGTGGCTGACGGCCACTCAGCTGGCCCAGGAAACAGCCGAATCCATACCGCAAAGACAGCTCTGACTACTGACAGCAAGGCTCCAGGAGGGGATGGTTCCCCAACGCAGCCTAAAGATGGTAAGTGGCCGCTCTAGCCTTCCACCGGCAGGTTGCTCCCAGAGGATCTTGACAAGACGAACCAGTAGCTCACACTCAACCCCAAGGCTACTTATATTCCAAGCCCCAAGATGAGAATCAGGTGCCTATGACTAACTCAACCAAAACAAGGGACAGCTGGAAGACCCGGAGTCCTGAGTCCACGGACCAGACCGTGAACCAGAATGCAGACTTCACGGACCAGACCATGACAGATATGAACTGAAACAGCTTGTGAAGGACTGCCCCAGGTAACAACTGGAGATGCCCAAAGTCAACTTTGTCCATGATAAACAAGAGAAAGTCTGCAGATGCTGGAAATCTGAGCAACACGTGCAAAATGCTGGAGGAAATCTGCAGGCCAGGCAGCTTCTATGGAAAAGAGTAAAGTCGATGTTCCTGGTCAAAACATCAGCTGTACTTTTTTTCCATAGATGCTGCCTGACCTGCTGAGTTCCTCCAGCATCTTGTTTGTCCATGGTAACCATACTTCACATTATTGTAATGAAAGCACACCAGACTGATAAGAAAGAACGTTTAATATAAGTGGAGAGATAGAGAGGAAACCTGTTCTACTATCCATAGAAGACTTTGTATTCATGTCAGACTTTGGAATTTAATACTATGAGAGCTTGTTTGCAACTTGGGCATCCATAACCCATGCACATATTTTGGCACGTATCAATTAAATATTGAGGATTACAGTGGGCCAAGATGAAAAATGAAGTTCTACTGCTGGAATTTACTTCAGTCTCCACTGATGAAGCAAACTCAATAGGTTAAATGGCCGACTTCTTCTCCTATGTCTTAAGGAAATATTTCAGGTGACCAAAGAGAGAGTGGGAATGAGGGAGAAAGTTCATGAAGCTGGCAACTGGATGCTCAGGGTTAGTACTGCTGATTGAACGAGGGAGTTCCCTCTATAATAGTCACCATTGGTATGGAACAAAGCGCTTTAATCAATCATTCATTTTTCTCAACTCAGAGCCGCAGGGTCTCAGGTGCAGCTTCTCCTTGAATGCTATTTTCACTGATGCACCATAGCAGGCATCCTATGCAGGTGAATCACAGCTTTGGATGGAAACTGCTCTGCCTGTGACCACAAGGAACTGCAGAGAGCTCTGGACATAGCTCAGCGCATTACAGGAACCTGCACCCCCAACCCCCCATGAAATCTGTTTTCACTTCTCGCTGCCTCAGTAAAGCAGCCGGTGTAATCAAAGGCCCCACCCACCTCGAGCAGAAGATACAAAACCCTGACAGCACATACCACTAGGCTCAAGGACAACTTCTGCCCCATAAGACACTGAATGCACCTCTTGCAAAATAAGATGGACTCTTAGCCCTACAATCTACCTGGCTATGGACGTGCACATTGTTTGCCTGCATTGCGTTTTCTCACTAACTGTAACACTTTATTCTGCATTGTTGTTGTTTTATGTTGTACTATCTTGATTCACTGTAATGAAATTTCTATTGAGTTATTTAGAGATACAGTGTGGAACAGGCCCTTCTGGTCCAACGAGCTGCATTGCCAAGCAACCCACCTACTTAAAACTAGGCTAATCACAGGACAATTTACCTTTTTTTTTGGCGTGTGCCTGCGTGCGTACGAATCTGTGCATGTGTGTCTGCACGCGCGTCTGCGTGTGTGTGTGTGCGTGTGTCCGTGATGATGTCTTTTTCATGGCTTTTACAAGGCGCAGAGCGAGAGAAAGCGGGACTGTGTGGCATGCCATTCCCCACACAGACATTTTTGCAGTATTTTTCCCTTTATTTTATGAGGTCGAGTTGCAATCTCGACACTCAGCCCCGCACGGATGGAAAGCATACTTGGGAGTGAACCCAACTGGTTTCGAACCCGGGAACCTCCGCTCCCGGGTCTGGTGCCGATGTCATTGCGCCACCAGCCGGCCCTCACAGGACAATTTACAATGACCATTTAATCTACTAACCAGTGCATCTTTGGACTGTGGGAGGAAACTGGAGCACCCAGAGGAAACCCACGCGGTCGGGGGGAGAATGTAAAAACTTACAGATGGAGTCTGCTTTGAAGTTGGGATTCCAGAAACCCTGCAGTGTAATAGTATCGTGTTAGCCGCTACGCTAATGTGGCACAGTACAGAAATGGCCTGTATGAATAGCATGCAGAAGTTTTTTTTTTCGCTGTGACCGGAAACAACCAATTTACCACTTCATCCTTTTGCCCTGCCAGGAACGTAACTAGTGACTTTCTCACACCAAGACATCACCCTGTGCCTTTCAGGTGTTTGACTGGAGGCTGAGGCCAGATGTGAAAGAGGTTCTCCTCATTCCTTCCATTACTGTGCCGCTACCAGCACCACTTTAACCCCTGCAATCCCAAACGCAGCAAATTGCAGCCTTCTAGCTTTGACAACTGTCTGGAAAATTGAAATTCAACATTAATCTTTCCTCCAGATGTCCTTGCATTGGGAGAGTAAAAGTATGCCGTCATATTACCCCAGCTGGATTACATACCAAACCAGTGTGGTCTGTCCTGGATTGCTTTCTTTCTCTCATTTGGTCTTATATGCGTAGTTGTGCACTATGGTAGGAGGAATAAAGATGCTGAGTATTTTTTAACTGTGGGGAAAATTCAAAACTCAGAGATGCAAAAGGACTTGGGAGTGCTTGTGCAGGATTCCCTGAAGATTAATTTGCAGGTTGAGTCGGTGGTAAGGAAGGGAAACGCAATATTAGCATTCATTTCAAGGGGATCGGAATATTAGAGCAAGGATGAGATGCAGAGGCTTTATAAGGCACTGGCCAGACCGCACTTGGAGTATTGTGAACAGTTATGGGCTCCTTATCTATGAAAAGATGCGCTGTCTTTGGAGAGAGTCCAGAGACTGGTTCCAGGTATGAAAAGGTTAACATATGAGGAGCGTTTGATGGCCCTGGGCTTGTAACTTGCTGGAGTTCGGAAGAATGAGGGGAAGTCACATTGAGAACCATTGAATATTGAAAGCCTAGATAGAGTGGATGTTTCCTGTAGTGGATGAGCGCAGTGCAGTGCAGTCGTTAGAGGGGAGCAGGTGAATGTCGTATACTCGGATTTCCAGAAGGCGTTCGATAAGGAGCCGCACAAGAGACTTATAAACAAGATACGGATGCATGGAGTCGGAGGAAGTGTATTGGCATGGATAGTGGATTGGTTAACCAACAGAAGGCAGAGAGTTGGTATAAGTTGGTATTTCTCCAGTTGGCAGCCTGTGGTGAGTGGGATACTGCAGGGGTTGGTGCTGGGCCCGCAGCTGTTTACCATTTACATTGACAATTTGGAAGAGGGGACTGAGTGTAGCGTATCAAAATTTGCTGATGACACTAAACTGAGTGGAAAAGCAAATTGTACAGAGGATGTGGAGAGTCTGCAGAGGGATTAAGATAAATTAAGTGAGTGGGCCAAGGTCTGGCAGATGGAATACAATGTTGGTAAATGCGAGATCATCCACTTTGGAAGGAATAATAGAAGAGCAGATTATTATTTAAATGGTGAAAGATTGCAGCATGCTGTTGTGCAGAGGGACTTGAGAGTGCTTGTTCATGAATCACACAAAGTTGGCTTGCAGGTACAACAGATTATTAAAAAGGTAAACGGAATGTTGGCCTTCATTGCTAGAGGGATTGAATTCAAGAGCAGGGAGGCCATGCTGCAACTATACAGGGTACTGGTGAGGCCACACCTGGAGTACTGTGTGCAGATCTGGTCTCTATACTTGAGGAAGGATATACTGGCTTTGGAGGCAGTGCAGAGGAAGTTCACCAGGTTGATTCCGGGGATGAAGGGGTTAACCTATGAGGAGAGATTGAGTCGCCTAGGACTATACTCTCTGGAGTTCAGAAGAATGAGAGGGGATCTTATAGAAACATACAAAATTTTGAAAGGGATAGATAAGATAGAAGTAGGAAAGTTGTTTCCATTGGTAGGTGAGACTAGAACTAGGGGACATAGCCTCAAGTCCGGGGCAGGCTCGATGGGCCGATGGCCTACTCCTGCTCCTATTTTTTATGTTCTTATGAATCATGGGAAGTTCACATCTACAGATGTGTTGGCTGTCCACACCAGTCCCTGCAGATTCCTGTCATTGAGGGAAGTACTGTTCCCATACCAGATAGTGATGCAGCCAGTCAGGATGCTCTCAATTGTGCCCCTGTAGAAAGTCCTTAGGATTTGGGGCCTTATGCTGAACTTCTTCAACCGTTTGAGGTGAAAGAGGCACTGTTGTGCTTTTTTTCACCACACAGTCGGTATGTACAGACCAAGTGAGATTCTCAGTGATGTGTATACTTAGGAACTTAAAGCTGATCACCCCCTCAACCCCAGATCCATTGATGTCAATAGAAGTGAGCCTGTCTGCATTCCTCCTGTAGTCCACAACCAGCTCCTTTGTTTTTGCGACATTGAGGGAGAGGTTGTTTTCTTGACACCACTGTGTCAAATGATGACTTCTTCTCTGTAGGCTGCCTCATTATTATTTCAGATAAGGCCAATCAATGTGATATTATCTACAAATTTAATCAGCAGATTGGAGCTGTGGGTGGTGACACAGTCATGGGTATACAGAGAGTAAAGGAGTGGGCTTAGGACACAGCCCTGGGGGGCTCCTGTGTTGAGGGTCAGAGAGGCAGAAGTGAGGGAGCCCACTCTTACTACCTGCTGGCGATCTGACAGGAAGTCCAGGATCCAGCTGCACAAGGCACAATCCAAAAGTCAAAAGAACAAAATGTGAAATTCTGACTCATGCAATGTATCATGCTGCGGAGAATTACTTTGTAGCTTCTTTCACAGTGTAACCTTAAGAAAACAAAATCCTCCTCCACCCCCCCCCCACCTTTCCAGTCCTGATGAATGGTCTTGGTCCAGAAAGTTGACTGTTTATCCATTCCCATGGATATTGTCTGACTGCTGAGTTCCTCCAGCATTTTGCACATGTTATGCAAGAATACCAGCATCTGCAGAATCTCTTGTGTAAAGAAACCACGTCATCTGTATTAGCTAGTTCAGGTTTCAGGGTATTTAGTGGGAAAAAAAATAGCATGCTTATTTTGTTTTGTTTTTAAGTTAGTTTAGAAAGGTTCGGGACATAGCAGAAACTGCTGAGAATTACAAAATTTTACTTTTGCAATGAGCAACATCCTTTCACAATAACAGAACTTATAGACTTCCTTCTGTGACTTTGCAAATGTTCATGTCATTTATTGATATCAGCTCATGACACGTCTAACCACTGTTTCTAACACAAGCTTCCTGTGCAAAGCTATGTCGATAGCTTTTGCTCTTGCCTCTCCAGAACTTTTGGATTCTGTTAGAGACATACCTGTAATTCCCTTGACCCAGCCAAAGTGGATTACTAGTGGGTGGTTGTGCACATTTACGCTGAATGGAGGCTGACGTTAGGCTGTCTTTCAGATAGGTGAACCCTCGCAGGGCAGCAGGCCCTGATGGAGTACCCGGTAAGGCTCTGAAAACCTGCGCCAACCAGCTGATGGGGGTATGCAAAGACATTTTCAATCTCTCATTGCTACAGTCAGGAGTTCCCAATTGCTTATAACAGTGCCCAAGAAGAGCAGTGCGTACTGCCTTAACGACAATTGTCCGGTAGCACTCACATCTACAGTGAAGTGCTTTGAGAGGTTGGTCATGGTTAGAATCAACTTTTGCCTCAGCAAGGATCTGGACCCACTGCAATTACCCTAACATCACAATAGGTCTCTGGCAGACACAATATCATTGGCTCACCTTGCAGCCTGGGATCATCTGGACAATACAAATACCCATATCAGAATGCTGTTCATTAACTATAGCTCAGCACTTAGCACCATCATTCCTACAGTCCTGATCGAAAAGCTCCATAACCTGAGCCCCTGTACCTCCCTCTGCAACTGGTTGCATCCTATGGTGGGAATATCCAGAACTAGAGGGCACAGCCTTAAAGAGGTAAGGAGGAAATTTTTTAGCCAGAGAGTGGTGAATCTGTGGAATGCTCTGACACAGACTGCTGTGGAAGCCAAGTATTTGGGTATATTTAAGGTGAAAGTTGATCATTTCCTAATTGGTCAGGGCATCAAAAGATACGACAAGAAGGCAGGTGTATGGGGTTGAGTGGGATCCAGGATCAGCCATAATGGAATGGTGGAGCAGACTCGATGGGCTGTATGGCCTAATTATGCTCCTGTGCCTTATGGTCAACTTCCTAACTGGAAGACCACAATCTGTGTGGATTGGAACTAACATCTCCACCTCGTTCCCACTGCTCTACTCTCTCCAGACCCACGCCTGTGTGGCTAGGCACAGCTCTAACGTCATCTATAAATTTGCTAATGAAACAACCATTGCTGGTAGAATCTCAGATGGTGATGAGATGGTGTACAGAAGTGAGATATACCAGCTAGTTATGTGGTGCTGCAGCAAAACCTTGCACTCATTATCAGTGAGACCAAAGAGCTGACTGTGGACTTCAGAGAGGGCAAGACAAAGGAACACACACCAGTCCTATTACAGGGATCAGAAGTGGGGGAGTGGATCAGAGTGAGCAATTTCAAGTTCCTGTGTGTTAATATCTTTGAGGACCTAAGCTGGTGCCGACATATCGATTACAAAGACAGCAAAAGAGCGGCTATATTAGGAGTTTGAGGAGATTTGGTTTGTCACCTAAAACTCTCACAAATTCCTACAGATGTACCGTGGAGAGGTAGGTGTAGGGGTGTGTGTGTGTCTGCCTGCCTGCCTGCCTGCACAGGATCAAAGTAAGCTGCAGAGAGTTGTAAAATTAGTCAGCTCCATCATGGGCACTAGCCTCTACAATTTCCAAAACATCTTTAAGGACCAGTGCCTTAAAAAGGCCGCATCCATCATTAAGGACCCTTATCACCCAGGACAAGCCCTCTTCTCATTGCTACCATCAGGAAGGAGGTTCAGAAGTCTGAAGGCACACACTCAGCGATTCAGGATCAGCTTTTTCCCTTCTGCATCAGATTTCAGAATGGATATTGAATTCATGAACACTACCTCACTACATTTCTATTTCTGTTTTTGCACTACTTATTTAACTATTGTATATTTACTGTAATTCAGTTTTCCTATATTATCATGTATTGCAGCGGTCACAAAGTTAACAAATTTCATGACATACACCAGTGATATTAAACCTAATTCTTCTGATGCAATGAGACAAGCTATATAAAACTAATCAGGCTGAAGTAGAATTTGCAAGTACTGGGGATCCACAGAGATGCAGAAATACCAATTATCCGTTTAACTCCGCCATGGACCATCCCAAGCCCAGGTGTGAAGGGAGGAGGGTTGGGCATGGGGCTAGTAACGCCACCCTGGAAATAAAGTGAGAGAAACACCAATGGAAGCTCCAAAGACCACATCCCTGGGAAAGGAAGGACCTTTGCCTATAAGATGTGAAAGGTCATGTGGTGAAAGCCGTGTCCATGGAAGCCACAGGACCAATCAGCCTTCTGTTACCCAGGAAGAGACCGGCCAATGAAGACCTGGTGACACAATCTTGAAGCTGAAAGCAAGATGGGCTACACCTGGGACGACTTGAAAGGCTAGACCAGGACTGAGGACTCCGGCAGCCCGCTGATGGTAGCTTATGCCTCAGTCAAGGAGATGGGCTTAACTAATTGTCGACTTGGCTCGTGAAACCAAATTAAAACCTGCAGATTGGAGCTTCCTCTTAGCTCCAAGGACCCAGGATTGACAGTGACATTTGGTGCTATCTGTAGATTTGGCATGTTCTACCCATGACTGAGTGCGTGGGTACTAGTTGCTCTACTTTACCCCTTTCACAAAGTTGGTAAAATGGTCATTGTAAATTATCCCTTAGTGTAGGCAAGTGGCAAAGGAATTGGCGGGGGTGCGAGGGGGTTTGATGGAGACAGAGTCCAGGGATTCTAAGAACTAGGGTGATAATCACAAAAATAAACCACAAGACCATAAGGCCATTCGGACCTTTAAGACTGTTTTTCCATTCCATCATGGTTGATTTATTATCTCCTTCAACCTCATTCTCCTGCCTTCTCCCTGTAACCTTTGGCACTCTTGACAAATCAAGAACCAATCAGCCTCTGCTTTAATGATATCCAATGACTTGGCCTCCACAGCCGTCTTTGGCAATGTATCAAACAGATTCACCACCCTCTGGATAAAGAAATTCCTCTTCATCTCTGTGGAAAAGTGTGTATGGAACCAGAGGAGATAGCAGACGTACTTAATGAGTACTTTGCTTCAGTATTCACTACAGAAAAGGAGCTTGGTGATTGTAGGGATGACTTACAGTGGACTGAAAAGCTTGAGCATGTAGATATTAAGAAAAAGGATGTGCAGGAGCTTTTGGAAAGCATCAAGTTGGATAAGTCACCGGAACCGGACGAGATGTACCCCAAGCTTCTGTGAGAGGCGAGGGAAGAGATTGCTGAGCCTCTGGTGACGACCTTTCCATCATAAATGGGGACAGGAGAAGTTCTGGAGGATTGCAGATGTTGTTCCATTATTCAAGAAAGAGAGTAGAGATAGCCCAGGAAATTATAGACCAGTGGGTCTTACTTCAGTGGTTGGTAAGTTGATGGAGAATATCCTGAAGGGCAGGATTTATGATCATTAGGAGAGGCATAATATAATTAGGAATATTCAGTATGGCATTATGAAAGGCAAATCGTGACTTACAAGCCTGATTGAATTTTTTGAGAATGTGACTAAACACATTGATGAAGTTAGAGCAGTAGATGTAGTGTATATGGATTTCAGCAAGGCATTTGATAAGGTACCCCATGCAAGGCTTATTGAGAAAGTAAGGAGGTATGGGATCCAAGGGGACAATGCTTTGTGGATCCAGAACTGGCTTGCCCACAGAAAGCAAAGAGTGGTTGTAGACAGGTCATATTCTGCATGGAGGTCGGTCACCAGTGGTTTGCTTCAGGGTTCTGTTCTGTGACCCCTGCTCTTCGTGATTTTTATAAATAACCTGGATGAGGAAGTGGAGGGATGGGTTAGTAAATTTGCCGATGACACAAAGGTTGGAGGTGTTGTGGATAGTGTGGAGGGCTGTCAGAGGTTACAGCGGGACATTGATAGGATGCAAAACTGGGCTGGGAAGTGGCAGATGGAATTCAACCCAGATAAGTGTGAGGTGACACACATAAAAGTTGCTGGTGAACGTAGCAGGCCAGGCCAGGCAGCGTCTCTAGGAAGAGGTACAGTGGACGTTTTGGGCCGAGACCTGACGAAGGGTCTCGGCCCAAAACGTCCACTGTACCTTTTCCTAGAGATGCTGCCTGGCCTGCTGTGTTCACCAGCAACTTTTATATGTGTTGCTTGAAATTCCAGCATCTGCAGATTTCCTCGTGTTTAAGTGTGAGGTGGTTCATTTTGGTAGGTCAAATATGATGGCAAAATATAGTATTAATGGAAAGACTCTCGGCAGTGTGGAGGGTCAGAGGGATCTTGGGGTTAAAGTCCATAGGACACTCAAAAACTGCTGCACAGGTTGACCCTGTGGTTAAGAAAGCATATGGTGCATTGACCTTCATCAACTGTGGGATTGAGTTTAGGGCTGAGAGGTAACATAGGACCCTGGTCAGACCCCACTTGGAGTACTGTGCTCAGTTCTGCTCCCCTCATTACAGGAAGGCTGTGGAAGCCATAGAAAGGATGCAATGGAGATTTACATGGATGTTGCCTGGATTGAGGAGCATGCCTTATGAGATTAGGTTGAGTGAACTTGGCCTTTTTACCTTGGAGTGACAAAGGATGAGAGGTGACCTGATAGAGGTGTATAAGATCATGAGAGGCATTGATCGTCTGGATATTCAGAGGCTTTTTTCCAGGGCTGAAATGGCTAACACAAGAGGGCACAGTTTTAAGGTGCTTGGAAGTAGGTACAGAGGAGATGTCAGAGGTAAGTTTTTTTACGCAGAGAGTGGTGAGTTCGTGGAATAGGCTGCCAGTGATGGTGGTGGAGGCGGATACGATAGGGTCTTTTAAGAGACTCTTGAACAGGTACACAGAGTTCAGAAAAATAGAGGGCTATGTGTAACCCTAGGTAATTTCTCAGGTAAGGACACGTTCAGCACAGCTCTGTGGGCCGAAGGGCCTGTATTGTGCTGTAGGTTTTCTATGTTTCTATATTCTAAAAGGACACCCCACTATTCTGAGGCTGTGTCCTCTGATCTCAGACTCCTCCATCATAGGAAAATCATCTCCACATTCACTCTATCAAGGTCTTTCAATATTCAAGATGGAGATGGGTCATAGAAAGAAACCACCCCCTCCCCACCCCCTGTGCTCCATTTTACACTTAGTAAGTTAGCTTTCATAAAATATTATCAAGAGATTTAGTTCTTTCTTTTCTGATGAGGAAACATAATTTTACCTAAATGTGAAAACCTTAAAATGTGAAATAAAGTGGCCACTTTTTTGGGTACAGGAGCGAAAACCTGGTGTGGTCTTCTGCTGCTGTGTGTTCAGAGATGCTCTTCTGCACACCAGTGTTGTAATACTTGGTTATTTGAGTTACTGTCACCTTCCTGTCAGCTTGAACCAGTCTGGCTGTTCTCCCCGGACCTCTCATTAGCAATTTGTTTTCACCCACAGAACTGTCACTCACTGGATTTTTTTTTGTTTTTCACACCATTCTCTGTAAACTCTTCTGCACACACTGTTGTGCATGAAAATCCCAGGAAATCAGCAGTTTCTGAGATACTCAAACCTCCCCCATCAGGCACCAACAATCATTCACAGTCCAAGTCACTTCGGTCACATTTCTTCCCCATTCTGAAGTTTAGTCTGAACAATAAGCTAACTTCTTGATCATGTCTGCAGCCTTTAATCATTGAGTTATTGCCACATGATTGGCTGATTAGATATTTGCATTAATGAGGTGCACAACCTTATCTGTGTACCTAATTAGATACTTGCATTAATGAGCAGGTGTACTGCATATATTCTAATTCAAGTTACAATTAACATTTCACCTCTACCTTCTAAATAACAGGTTGAGTACATTAAATGTATTGAACCTGGCCAGAAACTGCACAGCAACTGATCAAACTGAACGAAACTTCCAATCTTGTACAGTACATTGACTCCAACCAAACTCAGGAAATGGAAATTAAACACCCAGTTATTCAAGTTTCTGAAAGGTGACATCATTCAATAGTGAGAAAGTTCGCTCAAATTCATCTTTTTGAATATTCAGCAATTGTCCTCATAGACACACACTTAATGTGAACACATTATTAAGGATAACACTCAGTGGTTTTGAAGCCCCCACCAGAATGAAGACATTCTTATATTTCTTTGCGATAATACAGGAGGCAAGGACAGACATTCAAAATTTCTCATTCACTTTACATTTAAAGCATTTTCATTTCATACCCATTTATTACACAGCTATTGTGTTTTATGGCAGACACCCACTCCATAATATTCTTTCCTGACTGTATGCATCACTGTGGGTGGGGCCTAGTGAAGTTTTTTTATATAAAACAGAGTTGAGGAGGAATTTCTTTAGCCAAGAGTGTGGTGAATTTGTGAAATTCATTGCCAAAGACTACTGTGGAGGCCATCATTCAGTATATTTAAAGCGGAGGTTGATAGGTTCTTGATTAGTCAGGGTGTCAAAGGAGAAGGCACGATAAGACGAATAATAAATTATTATTCATGGTGGAATGACAGAGCAGACTCAAAAGGCCTACTTCTGCTCCTATGTCTTAAGGTCTTATATACTGTAACTCCCTTGTAACCTTAATGTCTTGAGGACCAGCTAATAGTTACACCAGACTGAATGGCAAATATGTTTAATATCTCAGCTGCCATAATGACATGTGCACATTGGTTATGCTCATACAACAGCAAAAAGCAGAAGTTACAATGAATATTGACAATATATGCTTTTAAACTGGATTATGTTCTAAATTAAATGAAAGCAATCATGCAGTTTTAAAGGAGCATCCCTTGACAACAGACTTTACAAAACACATTGAGAATACTGCAAAATATTTACTTAGTGGTTTATGAACAATGAAGGAAGTATTTATTATTTTAAAAAAAAGACTTGTAACACAAGGCATCCTTTTATTTTCAAGAATCAACTGTTTCAATCGGCTTGGTCAGCCTGCTTTTGCAACCTGTAAGTGACACACAATTTCTGTAGTGTAATCTTCAAGACGAAGGCAATAGCACTTTGGGTGCAAGGATATGGCACAATGGAGACCTGGCCTGGTAATGTCTTATTATTTTATTTAGAGATACAGCGTGCAACAGACCCTTCCAGCCTACTGAACTGCACCCCCCAACAACCCACCTATTCAACACTAGCCTAATCACAGCACAATTTACAATGACCAATTCACCTACTAACTGGTATGGATTTTGAATTGTGGAAGGAAACCCATGCACACACGGGAAGGAATGTACAAACTTGCTTACAGAGGACGCTGGAATAGAACTCCGAAGCGTCCGGAGATGTAAAAGCGTCACCCTGGCCACGACGCTACCACGGTGCCCCAGTTCTTCAGTGCTATTCACAGAAATCAACGGTTGAAACTTTGGGGAAGAGCCGTCATTGTTATGATGGCAGCAATAAGAATCAGTTTATAAAGGAATGCTCCTTTAAGATATGGAACCAGTTTTTGCAGATGGATCCAGTTAATCTTTGGTGCACAATTCAACACAGCAGCAGATAACGGCCCTCCATTCTGACAGGACATGCTCAAAGTGTGTTGCTACCAAGGCTTGCAATTTAGAATGGAGATTGTAATATGTTCATTTTACCAAGATTATCAAGGGTCCATCTGACTATTTAGCTCCAAACCTTGTTTTTAATGACCAAAATAACACTTTCTCCTGGCCGATACAAAGCTAAAGCTGACTCGTTTAATTCAACAATAATACCTGGTAACTTATTCACTGCTATTGCGCACATTTGAGATATTAAACATGCTGTTCCAAATTCTTGCAGGCTAATGTCGTCTGCTGAGTACTTCGAAGCTTTTAATATAATCGGTGTATATTCCTGCAATGCTTTCAAAGTCTTGTGGAAGTCAATTCTGTTCAGTTGCTCCAATAACTCCACATACCGAAAACACATATTTCTGGCACTCGGTGGTCTCTGATTAAGGGAACCATAATCAGAGACTGTAGAAAACTCTACACTAACTAGATTTATACTTCCTTGGTACTTCCATTAAAACAACAGCGATCCTTCGCAGCAAAAGGCCTTTACAATTGGCAATATTACACTGTGCAAACAGCTTCAGGATCGGCCAGTGGTGAAACTGCAGGTTTGCACCTCAGCATTCATCTCAGAAGACAAACGTCACAGCACGATGTCGTAATTAAGACGTCAGATTGCTGTTGTCACAGTTTGAATAATCAAGCACAGAGATATCAGTGGATTTTCACCAACCAGAGGGAGAAGGTGGCACATTCAATCCTGAATGAAATAAGAAAACAACTGTTACTGTTGTCACGGAAATAAAGCGGTTAACTTGTGAGCAATCACCCCCTCCAGTGGTCACCATTAGACAAGTTCACACTTCTGAGATAAGCTGCCATTTTAAAACTGACTTTTTACAATAATAAATTCTGCCTTTACCCAAGTTGGTAATGTTTATTAAAATAATCAATTTTGTTATTTCCTTCTTTCTGAAGAAAAGTACGTTTGTTATTGAGGTGAGCAAGGTTTCACCTAAAACTGGAACTGAATCATGAAGGTCCCACCCACCCTGCATACAGACTGTTTGTCCCACTCCCATCTGGGAGAAGGCTAACATAGCATCCTCACCAGGACCACCAGATTCAAAAACAGTTACTGTGAGGCTGGTCAACACCTCCACACCACCACTGCTTAATCATTTCCTGTCAGTGTCACCTAATGTACAGACACTCATGGGCTTAGGTTCATTTTATGGACATACAATCAATGTATATAAGCTACCTTATGTATTTATATTTATTATGTTTTTTTAAAATTATTGCGTTTTTTATCTACATCAGATCCAGAGCAACAATTATTTTGTTCTCCTTTACATTTGTGGATTGTAAATGGCATTAAACAATCTTGAATCTTGAATCTGCTATTGGTACATTACAACTTAAAAACTCAACTATCAAAAAATGCTTTTATTTTAAGCTTTCATTACTGAGAGAAAAATTACCGTACCTGAAAAGCGCTAGTGTTTAAAGCCTTTCATACACAAGTTTGAATGGAAATCCTTTCGGTGTTTGGGCTAGTGCTGCATAACAGTTCTCGAGAACAGTGTGGTGATTCCATGGACAAGCTGTGAACAGACAAATAGCTACTGCTACTGCGGTCTTTTGCCCCACCAGGCTCTGTTTCAATATCCACATGGACCTCTATGTTCTTTCCTTCCCTAGAGCAGAAGCAGTATTTAGAACAGATCACTGAAATCATAATGCATTATTGGATGATTATGAAAGATTAGCTTTATTTGTCACATGTACACAGAAACATAACAGGGAAATGCATCACTCGCATTAATGACCAACGCAGTCTGAGGATGTGCACTGGGCAGTCTGCAAGTGTCGCCTTGCCTTTGACATCAACATAGAATGCCACAACTCACTCACCCCTAAACTGTACACCTTTGGACTGTGGAAGGAAACCCACACGGTCACAGGTAGAATACAGAAGCTCCTTATAGACAGCAGCAGGGACTGAAGCCCAATTCCTGGTGTTTTAAAGCGATGCACTGAACATTACACTACCGTGGTGCCCATTAACTTAAGTCCACAAATTCAAAGGGAAGATTGGTGAGCTGTCTTTGCGAACTGCATTAGGCCTTGAGGTGTGGACACACCTATAACGTTGTTAGGGAGAGAATTTGAGGATTCTGACCCAGTGACCGTGGAGAAACAAACATGTTTCCAAGTTAGGAAGGTGTGCGGCTTGGAGGACAACTTACAGTTGGTGGCGTTCCTATCTTTTTCGCTGCCTGCCCTTTTATCCGGCTTGGAAGGTGCTGTCTATGGAGTCTTGGTGAGCTGCTAACCATAAACTCAATCTGCAGATGCTGGAGGAACTCATCAGGTCAGGCAGCATCTATGGAGGGGAATAAACAGTCGATGTTTTGAGCCAAGACTCTTCATCAGTCCCAATGAAGGGTCCTGATCCAAAATGTTGACTGTATATTTCTCTCCACAGATGCTGCCTGACCTGCTGAGTTCCTCTAGCATTTTGGGTATTGCTCTTGCTGAGCTGCTACCGTGCATCCTGTACGGTTCACACTGCTGTTACTGTGCACTGGTGGAGTGGGTGTTCTGTATGGTATTGTTGAGGCTGCATCCATCCAGGCAAGTGGAGAGTGTTCCATCACACTCCTGATCTGAGCCTTGCAGATGGTGGACAGGCTTTGGGGAGTTAGGAGATGAGCAACTCATTGCAGGTTCATAGTGTCTGACTGGTCCTTGTAATCAGATTGTTTATATGGCCAGTGCAGTTCAGTTTCTGCACTGTGGTAACCACAGGATGTTGATAATGTGGGAGATTCAGTGATGGTGATGCCATTGAAGGTCAGGGTGTGATAACTGGACTTCTTCTTGTTGAGTATCAACGTTGCCTGGCACTTGTGTGGCGTAAATATTACTTACCACCTATCAGCCCAGGCCTGAAAACTGTCTGGTCCTGTTGCATTTGGATGTGGGCTGCCTCATTACCAGAGTTGTGAATGATGTTGAATGCTGGGCAGGCATCTGTGAATGTCGCAGCTCCTGACCAGGCTTATAGGTATCCAGGTCATGACTGTCCGAGTCTTGCTGCATTTGGACGTGGGCTGCTTCATTATCTGGGTTATGAATGGTGCTGAACATTGTGCAGTTATCAGTGAACATCTGACCTTACAACTGAAGTAAGATCATTGATGAAGTAGCTGAATGTGGTTGGTCTGAGGATCTCCTGCAGAGGTGTCCAGTGGCTAAGATGATTAACCTTTATGTTAGGTACATTTCCAAACAGTGGAGGGTTTTCTTCTCTATTCCCATTGACAAACTCAGCCCCAGCTCCTGGATGCTATCCTCATAATATAGTGCAGTGCAATTGGCAAAACATTGGCAGAGAAGAGGTGAGCTTTCTTTTTGGCCAGTTCTATTTCCAAGATACAATGCAGGGTTCGATTACCGCTGCTGTCTGTAAGGAGTTTGTCCGTTCTCTCCACAACTGTGTGGGCTTCTCCAGGTGCTCTGGTTTCCTCCCACATTCCAAGGATGCACGGGTAAGGGTTAGTAAGTTGTGGGCATGTTACGTTGGCGCAGGAAGCATGGCAACAGTTGCAGGCTGCCCCCTGCACATCTTTGCTGATTTGATTTGACACAAACACCACAATTCACTTTATGTTCTGAAGTACATGCGATAAATAAAGCCAACCTTTAATCTCGTTTTACATACAAGTATAGTCTTGGAACTAAGAGTAATACACTCAAAGCATTCCCACTTCTGATCAATATTCTGACAGAAGCACTTACTTAATGTTATCAGTGGAGGGGGGGGGGTGAAGAAGTAAAAGTGCAGAAGCGAATGGGTAAATAATCAACTGAGTTCATTATGACTGGTGAGGCAGGTGGCCCATCCATGGCTTCTAACCATCTTAGTCCTTAGATTTAGCAGAGTTCTGCTTCAATGCCAACCAAACAATCTCATAGCTGACAAGCCGATTTATTAATAAAAGTAACACAGTTAATGCTGCAAATAATTCCATGCTCAGCAGAGGCTTAATAACTGACTTGTGTAAATTACCCCCAAATATCCCTTATCAGTGGCACAGATAGAGTAAATGCAAGCAGGCTTTTTCCACTAGGGTTCAGTGAGACTAGAACTAGAGGTTATGGGTTAAAGGTGAAAAGTGACATGTTTAAGGGGAACCTTTTCAATCAGAGGGTGGTGAGAATGTGGAACGAGCTGCCAGAGGAAGTGGTGGATGTGGGTTTGATTGCAATAGTTCAGAGAAGTTTGGATAAGTGCAGGGACAGGAAGGGTATGGCTATGGCCAGAATCAGGTTTAGTATCTCTGGGATACAAGTATTTGTGAAAAATGTTGTTTTGTGCAGCAGTGCATAATACACAATAATAAAAAACTATAAATAACAATAAGAAATATATAAAAATTAAATAATTACAAAAAGAGAGCAAAATAATGAGGTATTGTAATAGCTTCGTGTCCATTCAGAAATCTGATGGCAGAGGGGAAAGAAGCTGTTCCTGAAATGTTGAGTGTGTGTCTTCAGGCTCCTGTACCTCCTCTCTGATGGTAGCAATGAGAAAAGGGCATGTCCTGGGTGATGGGGGTATTTAATGGTGCTCTGGGTGGATGGGACTAGGCAGAATAAGAGTTCGGTATTAACTAGATGGGTGAAGGCCCTGTGCTGCAGCGCTCTGCGGCTCTACAGGAGGATGTTTCATGTAACTTTACTATACCTGTTTGAAGAATCCTGCTCAGCGCTGAGCATGCTTCCTGCTAATGCTACCGTGCTTGCTGACTGGTCATTCTCCAGTTTTACACCTGCCCTGTCCAGATTGCTTCCACTTGCACTCAGGCCACTGGTTACCTCTTGCACGCTGCTACCACTGATACTGTGGTTATGCAACCTTGGCCGCGGCTCATTAACTGCCAAAAACATGAAGAATCAATACTTAATACCATAGGAACACGGAAGGTATACCGTTGTTTTAAAGGAGCTGCAGCCTTTGAAATAAAGAACTTTGGAATAATTTCATCTTTTAACTGTACAATTAACAACTTCGATTTGTTTTACCATTCCAACTAATGCCAACATTGAATATATACAGGATCAGTTAAAAGAAGTTATAGAAACTCTGCTCTCCAAACAATAATAGACTTAGTGTTCGCTAGAACAAAGATGAGGAATTTCTTTAGCCAAAGGGTGATTAATCTGTGAAATATATTGCCACAGACGACTGTGGAGGCTAAGTCATTGAGTATATTTAAAGCGGAGTTTGATGGGTTCTTGCCTAGTCAAAGATTACGGGGAGAAAGCAAGAGAATGAGGTTGAGAGGGATAATAAATCAGCCATGATGAAATGGTGGAGCAGACACAATGGCTGAACGGCCTATTTCTGCTCCCCTGTCTTATGGACCCTTCTCAATGCTTGTACAGAGGAGCTAAGTACAAATAACCACTATTCATACAGGCAAGTTAAAAGTCAAATTTGAATGGACAGAAATAAAATTATACAAGACAGAACTGACTTACACCATGGGTATATTCCAATCTCAACTTTGGAGAAGATGCTAGAAATAGAAATGTGTTCAAGTTATAAAATTGTGCTTCAGTATCAAAGAACCTCTACAGTCCACTTAAATCAAACAAGTTTGACCTAAAACTTTAGACCAAAATTCAAACTAAATCGAAGTATGTACTGTATATGTCACCATATCTACCTAGAGACCAGGGAAATCTGATGGCCTTTCTCACAAGATTGCAGAATGACTTCTGATCTTAGCAATGCTCATTTCTCAACAAGCTTTTCAGAAACGACAGGGTGGGGATGTAATGGAATTAAACATCCCTTGCGAATTCTCACATTCTACAGCAGTTTTCACGTAAAGGTAACTGGGAACTGTGGAGGTGGGAAACAATATGAGATGAAAATAAATTACCATAGGGCATTTCATACTGCAAGAATACTGCTAGTCTGATTCACTGGCTCTTGGTGAGACTGATGGTGGGAGAGCTGCATGGCGTCGGTTGTTGTGCGGACCAGGCCCTCGTACCTCGGGGTCACTTGTCGTGGCTGCCGGAGCTGCTCTCCAGTGTTGGCTCGGTGGAAGACAAGCTGGATTGCGTTCGTCTACAGCTGTACTTACGCGAGATGAGGAAGTGCTGCATGCTTCTTCTTGCAGAAGCATGGCCCCAAAACAACATCCAAGCACTATTAATCTACACACCATGACACTCAGTGACTTGGGCTATATTATTATTTTATTTATATTATCATTCTTTTTTCCAACTCTATGTCTTTCTCCTATATGTGCCTTGTGCTGTGTATGACTGTTGTTACTGTGTTTTGCACCTTGGCCTCAGAGGAATGTTGTTTCGTTTAGCTCTATACAGTTGAATGACAATTAAACTTCAACTTCAACACAATGGTCATTGGCACTTGGGTACCTGACATAAAAATATCTAATGTTGAAATTGTTCCAAACAATGTGAATAAATCATTGTGCTAACCACAGCAAAGCCTCCTGCCAATGCTGAAACCTATATCCTTAATAGGAATAAGTGTTACAATGGCCACAGGATTGACAATTACCATGTTACTGGAAAAATCCTGAGCTAAATAAAAACAAAGGCTGATGTTTGGTAAAGCCAAAAAGAAAGAATATCGTCAACACCATGTTAAGAATAATTAATCTTGCAAAGTAATGATGGTGTGAATTGATCTGGATGGATGTCCATAGGAGCACCATTGAGAGTGCCCTGCCTAGCTGCATCACCATCTGGTACGGGAATTACAAGGCATCTGACGGCAAGGATTGTGAGGAAACCACCGGGGTCTCCTTTCCAACTATCTGAGATTCATATTTCTCAACGAGGAGCAGAGAGCGAGCCTGTAAGTCTCACAGGAGCAAAGGATGTTGGGAATGGTGAGGGTGGAGCACTGCGGAAGGGGTGTGGGGCAGGTGGCAGAGAAGGAGTGCCAGGGGCGGACACACCAGCCCTGAGAAACCAGGCAAGGTCATCTTATCCTAAACAATTGATCATTACAGAATGCCTCTCTGGTGCTTCCAGCTCCAAAAGATTATTTGTTAATTGATTTTTTGTATAATTATTTCATGTGTTATGTGTGTGAGTATATATACTGTGTTGTGCACCTTGGTCCAAAGAAAATCTGCAGATGCTAGAAATCCTAAGCAACCCACATAAAATGCTGGAAGAACTCAGCAGATCAGGCAGTATCAATGCAAAAGAGTAAACAGTCGATGTTTCCAGCCGAGGCCTTTCATCAGGACTGGAAAAAAGATGAGGTCAGAGTAAGAAAGTGGCGGAGGGGAGGAAGAAGTATAAGTGGCAGGTGATGGGTGAAACCGAGAGGGGTGGGGGGAAGTAAAGAGTTGGGAAGTTGATTGGTGAAAGAGATAAAGGGCTGGAGGACAGGGAATCTGATAGGAGAGGGTAGAAGACCATGGAAGAAAGAGAAGGAAGAGGAGCACCAGAGGGAGGTGATGGGCAGGTAAGGAGAGAAGGAAACAAGAATGGGGAATCGTGAAGGGGGGTGGCATTTACCGGAAGTTCGAGAAATCGATGATCATGCCATCAGATTGGAGGCTACCCAGACGAATATAAGGTATTGCTCCTCTAACCTGAGTTTCGTTTGGCAGCAATGTTCCTTCTAATTTGTAATGACAAATGTGCGGAAAAATCTTGTGCCGTGCAATTTTCTGCCCAATGACAACACCATGTGCGTACTGAATTTTATATATGGAGGTATTCATTTTAACAGCCAGCAAAACACTGTCAATAAGAACTTAGATCTCCTCTGGGTTTGATTGTTTTCGCTCTCAGTCATCTGCACTCTCACAAACCATGCCTAGCAGGCCTTTAGCAGGTAATGAAGGATTTCTCACTGGACCTTTTGCACACCACCCACATATGATTTGCTTGCTAAATGATGCTTTAAAAAGTCAAGTTTCCAAATATCACTCCACTTCTTCCCACTTGCAAATTCTCCAGCAACCTTTGCGTAGCGACAATACAGGCAGGTAACACCAGTTTTTGTATTGAATGTAAATATTTTTCGTAGCTGCATGTTGCTGACCCCACGAACTTTCGGTTTAGCAGTTTCTACTGTTTCATTAAACTATTCTGCTTTAAATAAACTGGCAGTTCTTTCATGCTTCACCTCTTTGGAATTTGACATAGTGAATCAATAATTTCTTCAATAAAAAACAGAATAAATAAGCCAGTTCTAAAATCTGCAGACAAATCATCGCAAACTCTACGTTATCAACACCATCCACATCAGAAACTGGAAAAGAAAATGTGATTGTGTACGATCATGAAATATGTTTAACATGCTGATGAGGTATAGGGTGACAACCTTTTGTACGCAGTTTAAGTTCCTTTGGGCACTAGTAGCAAAAGATGTGCATGCTCACACATTTGAGGGAACATTGTTTGGTGGTATATATGTGTATGGTTGAATGACAATAAACTGAACTTGAAGATCAAACAAGTTTTGATGTTTAGAATTTCCACCTGACATGACAGTGTTTAACAAGTTCATTTTCTTCAGTCTGATTACATTTGCCCACAGACAATAACAAATTGAAGCAACCCATCTGTGTTTGGTATATCAGTGTCTGCCCAGATAAGCTTTCCAGTTGCTTCAGTTAAAAGACAAAATAATCTCCTTCAGAAGCAATTGACAAAGGTCCTGGATGAAGAAGCTGGTATTGAGTCAAGCGTAAATAATGCAAAGAAAAATTAATATGAAGCAAGAAGCAAAAGGCAAAACACAGAGACAGAAAAAGGGAAGTGCTTCTGAAGATAAAGAGTCTATTGTATCATGCAATTTTTTCATATGAATCCAGTCCCAATACCACTACTTTATTGTTTCCTATCTGTCACCTTATGTACAGACACTCTGGTACCTAGTGTCACTTCATGGACATACAATCAGTCTATGTATACAAGTTATCTTATGTAGTTATCTTTATTGCATTTTTAAAAATTATTATTATTGTTGTGTTTTTTTATGCTGCATCGGATCCAGAGTAACAAATATTTTGTTCTCCTTTACACTTGGGTACTGGAAATGACATTAAACAATCCTGACTGGATTTTGACTAATAGGGCAGTGTTTTGCCTTTGAAAAAACTGTAACGTTGTAAAGATATTGACAGGCTATGAAAAGCAATGAACAGGGATGGTGCTCACAGCGCAAGTACTTTGAAAATTCTGTCAGGAGCCGAGGTTGGGGAAAGAAAAGCATTATTCTTCACATGGTTTAAAAAACATTTGAAAACCGCATTCCTCATCAAGGAGAGAAATCAGGGAAGTAGAAGGTTTGAAAGATTTGCCTGACTTTGCAATTTTACCCAGTTGGTGTTCAACATATCTCTTGTCAGGAACAGGCAATGAGACAAGAAACTTTCCACCTAAAGTCTCACAGTGTTAAAGTTTAAAAAATAATTCAGAAGGACCATGACCAGAGGTACTGGAAGAACTCAGTGGATCAAACAACCTTTGAAGTAAAAAGAGTACGATGGGATTTTGGGCCTAGACCCAGCATCAGCATGAAAAGGGAAGACACAAGATTGCCGGTGTACAGAAGTACACAGGTGGGTTGGGACAGAGGATGGTAGGTGGTGATAAAACCAGATTACTTTTTCCCAAGCACACACACACCTGTTTCCTCTTCCTTTGTTCACCCCTCCCACATGCTCCCCACCTTCCCCTCTGCTCATCACCTCACACCTCTACCGGTTTCCTTCTATCACAGAGTCTTAGAACACCTCAGCACTGACACAGGCCCTCTGGCCCAACTAGTCCATGCCAATCTATTAATCTGCTTAGTCTCATCAACCTGCACCTGAATCACAGCCCTCCACACCCCATCCATGTACCCATCCAAATTTCTCTTAAATTTTGAGATCAAATCTGCATCTACCAGCCCGTTCCACATTCATACCACCCTCAGAGTGAAGAAATTCCTCCTTGTACCCCTTAAACATTTCAACTTTTACCCTTAATCCATGACTTCTAGTGCTAGTTTCACCCAACCTCAGTGGAAACAGCCTGCTTGTATTTACTCTATCTATCCCCTTCATAGAGGTATACAAAATTATCAAATCCCCCTCATACTTCTACACTCTAGGGAATAAAGTCCTAACCTACTCAAATCCTCTAGTCCTGGCAACATCCTTGTAAATTTTCTCTGCACTCTTTCAACTTTATTGACATCTTTCCTGTAGGTAGGTGATCAAACCTGGACACAATACCCCAAATTAGGCCACATCAACAACTTCAACATAACATCCCAACTCCTGTACTCAATACTTCAGTACACTGACAATCCTCCCCCTTAGTCCTGATGTAGAGTCACCTTTTGCCTCTAGATACTGCCAGACCTGCTGAATTTTTCTAATGTCCCGTTTTTTGTGGCATATGACCTTATGAGCCTGATTCATTATTCATGTAAATTAGAGTACTTTCAAGCAGGCTTTTTCCACTGAGGCTGGGTCAGACTAGGACTTATGGTCATGGGTTAAGGGTAAAAAGTGAAATATTTAAGAGGAACATGACAGGGAACTTATTCACTCAGAGGGTGGTGAGAGTGTGGAACAAGCTGCCAATGGAATTGGTAGATGCGGGATTGATATCAACACTTAAGAGAAGTTTGAATAAGTACATGGATGGGAGGGGTATAGGGGCTATGGTCTGGGTGCGTCAATGGGACTAGGCAGATTAATAGTTTGGCATGGTCTAGATGGGCCAAAGTGCCTGTTACTGTGCTGTACTGCTCTTTGACTCTCTGAATAAAGTCAGGATCACCAACTTCAACTCCTTCTTCTGCAAAGATAACCAAAATACAAATGAACTCAAACATGTCAGATGATAGTAGGCTCATCTGAGTCGAAGTGAATGACTTTGTTGCGCTCAGAAGGTGATTAATCTTCTTTGCATTGTGCATGCAGTGTGGACTAGAGTGACCCATCTGTGTGATCTATATCCAGGTTCAAAGTAAATTTGTTATTTAAAATATGTATATCTTTTGTTACTTAGGAAGCTGGGTGACATCAGATGGCAGGTGCGATATGGACATCAAAAGTAGAGCAGGGATGGCAAAAGACACCTTTATGAGAATTTAGAGTATACTGACCAACACTAAACTAGGCATGACAACCCGCCTCAGAGCACTGAAATGTTACATTTATCCAGTTATGTTATATGGATCAGAATGTTGGACAATATCTAGTAACATGAGGAAATGAATTGAAGCAGCAGAGATGTGGATTTTGAGGAGGATGCAAAGAATATCATGGACAAAACGAATATTTAATGAGGATGTCATGAACAGATCAAGCACAAAGAGAGAAATAATGTATGAGATCATGAAAAGGCAACGTAACTTCATTGGACATGCAATTAGGAAAGAGGAGTTAGAATGCACGGTAATTATGGGAAAGATTGAAGGGAAGAAAACAAAAGGAAGGCAAAGACAAATGATGATGGAAACAGCAGCCAGAGAAAAGGAAATGAATACCAATGAATTGATCCACTTGACCTGAAACAGGAGTGTGTGGGCCATGGCAGTCAAAGCTCAAACTGGGCACAGCACCTGATGATGATGATGATGATGATGATGATGATATCACCATATACTACCCTGAGCTTCATTTTCTTACAGGCATTCACAGGAAAATAAAGAAATACAATTGAATTTATGAAAAACTGTATATAAACAAAGACTGATAAGCAACCAAAGTTCAAAAGAAGACAAACTGCTTAAGGAGATAAATAGATAGATAACTAAAGTCTTGAAAGTGAGTTCATAGGTTGTGGAATCAGTTCACAGTTGAGGTGAGTGAAATTATCCACACTGGTTCAGGAACCTGATGGTAGGGCAATAACTGTTCCTGAACCTGCCAGTGTGGGATCTAAGGTTCCTGTACCTCCTGCCCCATTGGTAGTAGTGAGAAGAGAGCATGGCCAGAATGGTGGCTGTTCTTTATGATGGATGCTGTTTTCTTGTGGCATCCTTGATCGACTGCTGTTTTAGACACAACATGGAGTAATTTGACAGAAGGACAATGCAGAAGTTACGAATGGCAATAGCTACAGGCAAGATAGATGGATTGCTCTTCCTCTTGAGAGCTTTGCACCATCTTTGACACTTGACAATCTTTATAAACAATTAGGAAGCTAATTATTTGGAACATATAGAATAAATTGAACCAGGCAGCTTTTAATTCTTGATTAAATATTCGTTATATTTACCAGAAGTGCTACAGAAATGCCAACAGAAGCTCCAAAGACCTCATCCCTAGCAGAGAAAGGCTCTTTGATGGACTACACCTGGGGACAACTTGAAAGACTGGCCCACGACAGCTGCTATTGGTGGCCTATGCCCCAGTAGGGATGATGAGCTTAAAAAGAAGATATTTACCAGAGGCAGCATCTTCATCTATTTCAATCTTTACACCTTTTCCATTTCCAGTTGTAACTCCGCACCAATCACTCCGACAGAGCGAAACTGGGACAACGCCATAAACGTATGCCAGCATTATAGGTACACCAATACCTTAAAAAGCAAATAAAAGAATTCAAATATTCTTCAGAAAATTACATTAACCACTATTACCAAATCACAGTGATATTTACACAGAGGCAAGCATTTTTTTTAAATTCAGTGCAGAACAGGCCCTTCTGACCCAGTGAGCCACACCACCCAGCAAACCACCTATTTAACCCCAGCCTAAAAGGACAATTTACAATGGCCAATTAGCCAACTAACTGGTCTGTTTTTGGACTGTGGGAGGAAACTGGAGCACCTGCAGGAAACCCATGCACACATGGGAAAATTGCCGAAAATTTCTTACAGAGGACGTCAGAATTGAACTCCAAACTCCAGCATTCTGAGCTGTAATGGCGTCACGCTATCCGCTGTACCATGGCACCCTTATTTAAGGACATTTTTTTTTTAACCAAAATCTTGTAGCCTTTGCTTAGTCTTTAGCTAGATGCAAAGATGGGAAAATTTATTTCTTGTGCATCAAAAATCATATAAGGATCCCAAATATCCTTCCTCACTTAAAAGGGCAACACTTAGGGTGTGAAAGCTGCTAATAAATAATTCAACTTGACGTTATTGCTCAATGTTAAACCTTACCAACTGTCACTGCAGCTAACACAGGAGACACAATGATGGACAGAACAACTCCTCCAGCCACAGCAAGTCTTCGTCTATGATTTGAGATCTTATTACTTTCACAACGACTGTAAATCTGTAAAAAGGGTAAACATAATTGTTAGGTGTGTGTGGAGCAAGAATAACAACGGAACAGTAGGATTAAACATTTTTACTGAGTCACGTTAGCCACCGTACGTGTGTGGCAACTTACAGTGCGGGAGTGAGAAACTGGGCCCAAGGAGACGTAAAATGTCCGCACTCAAAAGCCCGCACAAAAAGGGAGCCTTCTGCACGCAGGAGGCCCAATTGATTCACTGCGCAATTAATCAGCCACATGCACACTTACCATATTTTCATAATTAACCCAATGCAGTTCAATAATTAGTTTACATTAGTAACTTAATTTTAAACACATCTTAAAAATCTATCATTTCATATTGCCTTTAAGCAAAGCACTACAGACTTACAATGTAGTGCTTGATAAATGCACCTTCAGTACAACACACAGACTGGAATCATTCCAGCAAAAACTGCAATCATGTTTATTGAGCACATGTGGAACAGTGCTATTTCAGAACAAATTATTTCATGTTGGAATACAGAGAACCTCTCAATCTGCAATGATTACAGGAGAAAATGAGAGAAATACATCAATAGGAAACCAATTATTCACTTTCCTTCTAACTCAATCTGTCTCAGCTGCTGTGAATATTTTAATGTCTCCCTGCTGAAACCCTGCTTGGAGGAGAAAACGACAAAGCATCTGGTGGTTGGGGTGTGGTAGGAAAATGGAGAATTAAACCGCCAAAATAATTCACAGTGAGGAGAGGGACAGACTGAAATAGACAAAATTTCTATATTGTGAGAACCTATTTTCTATTTATAGTTGATTGGCAGAGGAGAGAGAAAAATATAGAACATATAGGAAGAATCAGGATTTCCCCACTCCTACATTTGTAAAATAAACATGTGAAAAACATGTACATTTTCTGCCCAGCCTAACAACATAGAACAGTTCAGTACAGTCCAAGCCCTTCGGCCCACGATGTTATGCTGATCTTTTTAATCTACTCTAAGATCAATCTAACCTTCCCTCTGACATAACCCTCCACTTTTCTACCATCCATGTGCCTATCTAATGTATCAGCCTCCACCTCCACCTCAGCAGTGAATTCCATGTACCCACCACTGTGTGTAAAAAAAAACTTACTTTGACATCTCCCTAATACTTTCCTCCAATCACCTTGTATTAGCTGTTTCCACCCTGGGAAAAAGTCTCTGGCTATCCATTCAATCTATGCCATTTATTATCTTGTACACCTCTATCAAGTCACCTCTCATTCTCCTTCACCCCAGAGAGAGAAGCCCTAGCTTGCTCAACTTGTCCTAATAGTTTCAAGTCAATAATAAAACTATTTAGGACCAGAAGGCACAGCCTTAGAATAGAGGGAAGCCCCTTTAGAACAGAAATGTGAAGTAATTTATTTAGCCAAAGGGTGGTGAATCTGTGGACAGCTGTGAAGGTTAAGTGGTTAGGTATATTTAAAGTGAAGGTTGGTAGGTTCTTGATTAGTAAGTGCAACCAAAGTTATGGGGAGAAGAGAGGAGAATGGGGTTGAGAGGGATAATAAATCAGCCATGACAGAGTGATGGAGGAAACTCGATGGGCTGAATGGCCTAATTATACACTTATGCCTGATGGTCTAAAATGCATCAACTCATTCCACCGAGATGCAACACAGAGCGTCATAGGAAGTCATTCCTGCCTGTAGCCATCAAACTTTACAACTCCTCCCTTGGAGGGTCAGACACCCTGAGCCAATAGGCTGGTCCTGAACTTATTTCCTGGCATAATTTACATATTACTATTTAACTATTTATGGTTCTATTACTATTTATTATTTATGGTGCAACTGTAACGAAAACCAATTTCCCCCGGGATCAATAAAGTATGACTATGACTATATTGCTTTAACACCACTTTACTAAAGCAAAAGGAAGGTTCGTTCGTTACGTGCCATGTAGTATGACGTAGGCGATTATGTGATCATGTCCTTTCCATGACCATGATAGCTCTTGGCAATTTTTTCCACAGAAGTGGTTTGCCATGGCCTTCTACTGGGCAGCATCTTTACAAGATGGGTGACCCCAGCCGTTATCAATACTCTTCAGAAATTGTGTTCCTGGTGTCAGTGGTCACATAACCAGGACTTGTGGTATGCACCAGCTGCTCAAATGACCATCCACCACCTGCTCCTGTACTTTCAGATGACCTTGATCGGTATTGGGGGGGGGGGGGGGGGACTAAGCAGGTGCTACACCTTGCCCAAGGGTGACCTGCAGTCTAGTGGAGGGAAGGAGTGCCCTACACCTCCTTTGGTAGAGATGTATCTCCATCCTGCCACCCAAAGAGGCAGGTAACATTGCAAATCCAAAAGGTCTGTGTATGATTTCAAAGTCCATCTTACCTTTCGTCCCACGTAGATGGGGAGACCGACCATCATAACCGGAACAGCAATGCCAGCAATCAGTGTAATGCCAACTGGAGCACCAACCAACATGCCCACTTGCCAGAGAATCTTCTTCTTCCGACTCCATGGTTTCTTCCCCCAGAATGTGCAGCCAGATGGACTAGAAACACAACGATATAAAAGTGAGAAAGGATCAGCTCCCTTTGGAAACAAAGGCAGTGACTTCCCAGAAACCATTAAATGCAGGAAGCACAGGGCAATAAAATGCAAAAACATCTAAAAGCTGCAAATAAATGCATGGAAAGAATGTCTCAATGGGCAATGGGAGAGCCAATCTCAGTGAGAAACTGATGTCAAACAATGCTATCTCACTCTCTCAGCAACTTTTTTCCCCCAGTCTTTCTTACTGCAATACAAACCTCTCCCTAATAAATGTTACACATGAATAGACCTAATATTCAGAACTATTGAGAAACCATTCAATCCATCACAATTATGTTCTGGACAAAGGTCACACTGGTTTCGTTAGTGAAGCTACAGTTTGCAGCGAAGCTTGCACTCTTGAAAATTCAACTCCATGTCATTGACCTGCCGAAGAGATATTCTATCATCAACATTCACTAAAAAGAGTTGTTTTATCATCCATTATCAGGGCCCCGCCCCCCCCCCTTCCCCCCATCCAGTTCATGCTCTCTTCTTGCTGCTGCCATCAGGAAGGTGGAACAGGAGCCTCAGGACCCACAGTATCAGGATCAGGAACAGTCATTACCCCACAACCACCAAGATCTTGAACCAGAGAGGTTAACTTCACTTACCCCAACACTGAACTATGGGCTCACTTTCAAGGACTCTCCATCTCATCTTCTCTCTATTCATTGATGGTTATTTTTCATTTTTGTTTTTGCAGTGTTTGTTATCTTTTGCATATTGGTTGTTTGTCCGTCCTGTTGAGTGTGGTCCTTCATTGATTCTATTGTATTTCTTTGTATTTACCACAAATGTTCGCATGAAAATTACTCTCTAGGTTGTATATGGTGACATTTATAAACTTTGATAATAAATTTACTCTAAACTTTGATCCTGTCCCTCTAGGCGTCACTTTTCTCCAGTAGAATCTTTCTGCACGAGAGTGTCTTTGGTCATTAGCCCCCATATATAAACACAATCCTGAATGTTGAAGGGTCTTACTGAATTTTGTCCCTCCTTTGATTATCTTAGCTGTCATAAATACAACATGATGCAATCATCCGCAAACATCACACTTTCATCATGATGAGGGGAAGATCACCAATTAAGCTCAGGATGATGGCTTTGGGTTTTTACCCTGAGGAAGTGCAGTCATGGAAAAACAGACTTCTAACATCAGCTGCTTTTTTGCTTTTGGAACTGCAGCAACATCCCAAGACAATTCCCATCTACATCAGTCTTACTGACACCACATTCTACCTTGCTGATTTTGTATCATAATCATTCGTGATTGGTGTGACCCTGACATTTAACTTTTTTTTCTATTTAACCTAAATTTTGCCTATTTATTATATTTTTGTGTGACTATGTTTACTTATATGTGCTTTGTGCTGTGTGTGACTGCTGGCACTGTGTTTTGCACCTTGGCCCAGGAGGAACATGGTTTTGTTTTTCTGTATTCACGGGTTGGGTGGCAGGGGTGGTAGGGTGGAGATACATCTCTACCAAAGGAGGTGCAAAGCTCTCCTTCCTTCCGCAAGTGTACAGGTCATCCAAGAGTAAGGTGTAGCACCTGCTTAGCACCCCGCCTCCCCCACCGATCAGGGTCACGAGAAGCCAGAGGAGCAGGTGGTGGATGGTCGTATGAGCAGCTGGTGCATATCGTAAGACCTGGTTATGCAGCCACTGACGCCAGGCAGACAATCTCTGAAGAGTATTTATTGATAATGACTGGGGTCACCCATCTTGTCAAAACACTGTCTAGAAGAAGGCAATGGCAAACCACTTCAGTAGAAACATTTGGCAAGAACAATCATAGTCATGGAAAGACCATGATCGCTCATGTCATACAACACATAACGAATGAACGTATTCTTGGGTATTCATGTATGGTTGAATGACAATTAAACTTCAACTATTTCAAATGAAGTTCAAATGAAGCCTGCAATGAGGTGTTTAATAGTGGCTCTACAGAGGCCAGAATGTGCATCGGTGAGCAGATTATTGCTTGTAAGTGACACTGCCTATCAACTCGTTGATATTTGAGAGAAATGATGGAATAGTATCAGACTAGATTGTAAATGCTTTATTTTCTGGGAAGAGAATATATACAGAGTGCCACAGTAGCACAGTGGTTAGCGCAACGCTATTACAGGTGAGGGCATCGGAGTTCAGTATTCAATTCCAGCACCATCTGCGAGGAATTTGTATGTTCTCCCTGTGAACCCTGTGGGTTTCCTCCGGGTGCTCCAGTTTCCACCTATAGTCCAAAGAATTACTGGTTCATAATTGCTCATTGTAAATTGTTCTCTGATTAGGCTAGAGTTAATTAGGTGGGTTGCTGGGCAAGAAGGCCCTGTATCACTAAATAAATAAAGTGAATATATTTGGGTATTTCCAGTGACGCTGATGATTCAGTGATGGCTAACAGATCAAGGAACATGTTATCAGAATCACGGTTAGCATACTGCCAACACCCAAAGACTTTCCTGTATCTGATAGGTGAACAATGAACAAACAGTTAATGTAATTAGCTGAGGCTAACATCAGTGCATAGGATGGATCACAGAGGCCAAAGTGATTTATCCAGCCAGGCGGCTGTGGATTAGTTTTGTTTTTATGTGATAGCTTCTATCACAGTTGAAGTCGGGGAGTTTTCTCTTTCATCTTCTGCCCCCTCTAATTACCCAGTCACACACGGAAAGATTGCAGAGATTTGAGCCGATCAGTTGGTTGTGGCATTGTTCAGCTCCATCTGTGGGCTTAATGATGAAGTTTGAGATTACCAATCAGAATAAATTCCGTGCTGTTTCTGGTCAATGTTTTTATCAAGTAACTTTCTATGCAAGATATCATTGGAGAGTTAAGAGATAAGTAGTTAAAACCAAAATAAAATGACCAACCTATAATCTGATACAAAAGAACTTGCAGCCCTGACATAGACGATAGTGGAAGTCTGCCTTTCACCCATCCCTCCACGTACCACCAGGCTCACACTTCCAGTGGGGTTGCCTATTAGCTGTACAGAATAAACTCAGGCACAATGAACTAATAGCTTAGGACATACAGAGAGGTCCTCAGACTGTGAAATTAAACAGGGCTGGAAAACATTTTATTTTTTTTAAACTTATTTAAGAGATACAACATGGAATAGTCCTTCCACCCCCACAACTGATTTAACCTTGGAAATCATGGGACAATTCACATTAAACAATTAACCTACCCGGTATGTCTTTGGAGTATACGAGCACCTGAAGAAACCCCACACATTCCACGGGGAGGACTTAAACTCATTACAGAGGACATCAGAATTAAATTCTGAACTCCAACACCCCGAGCTGTAATAGCATCGTGCAAGAGCTATGCCCACGATACCATGATTGAGTCACATTGTTGCTTGATCAATTTGTGCAATAGCTCTATCCAATTTTTGTCCAGTCATTTGATATAAACAGAGGGTTTTTACAGAGTCCAAGAGGCTGGTGATGTCCTTTTCCAATCTGGTATTTGGCTTTACTTGATGCATTCTGTGGCGATCTGACACAACTGAATGGCATTGGAAGACATATTAGGCCATAGTTAAGAACCAATCATGTCACACTGTGCCTAGGATCACATATGGGTGTTAGGTACCCCGTAACTGGGTTGCCAAACCAGCAGAAATGGATCACTCAGTTGGAGTCTGGATTACTGGAACTAAAAAAGTTTTATTAAAGAAATAAGCAACACAGTACTCTAATCAAAAGGATAATGAATACAACAGTTCAGCAATGATAAACACACATGTACACAGAAACTAGGGTAATAGGATCAATCAAGCTCTATTGTCGTCTAGGGGTAAATGATCAGTTTCAAAGTGATGCAAAGTTCAGTTCAATTGAGTTCAGTTCAGTTCACAGTAATCACTGCCGTGGCGATGGACGGGGGGGGGGGGGGAGGAGAGAGAGAGCAAAAGCGAATGAATATTCAAACGGCTTCCACACAGACCTTCGATATTCTTCGCAGTCAGCTTTCAGGCGAGCCCTTTGTAATGTCTTCTGAGGTCACCGACTGTGACCCCTCCATTTCCAGATACGATCGTTTCTCTGTGGTGAACCTGGCACCCAGGCAAGGGCGGACACACACCAGGTTCCCGCCGATGGTACCTTTCTACCCTGTGCGTCTATGGCTTGGTCCCGCGATCAGCCCTCCAAAACTCCCACCAACTTGTGGGAGGTGCACCGCTTCCAGGGTCTCGTTACCTTGTGGTGTCGTGTGTGTCTTGCCTTAGCGAACCTGTCCCTTTTTATCCCCCTGCTGGGGTATCGCCTGTCCATCACTTCAAAGAGTTCAGGGTTCAAAGAGGAGCCGGTCTTGACAGCTCTCCCGTCTCTTCATTAACATCTCCAAATGCTGCTCCATTGTTTTCCTTATCTCTCTTTCTCCTGAAGACAGGTGGCAGACCAACTGCTGATCCCACTGGTGCCAGCACAGGACAGTTAACATCTTAGTCTATGTGTACTTTCGTCACATGGGCCAAACCAGATATGGATTGACCTTTCTAAAAAGACATAGATGGGGATATTTATAACAATCTACCACCAGTCAAATTAATGGATTTGAAAATCTCTACTGTTACTGTGGAATTTGAATCCATGTCATCAGATATTAGTCAAGGCTTCCGAATTACTAGTCACAATTGTGGATACCAGGTCAGAGGTTGGAACGGCACAGAAGTGCAGCCGTTAGCATAAAGCTATCACAACACCAGCGACCCAGGTTCAATTCCCACTGCAGTTTGTAAGGAATTTGCATGTTCACCCCGTGCCTGCCGAGTTTCCTCTGGGTGCCCCGGTTTCCTCCCACATTCTAAAGAGGCACAAGTTGGTAGGTTAAATGGTCATATGGGTGTAAATGGGTGGCACAGGCTTGTAGGGCCAGAACAGCCTGTTCCTATGCTGTATCTCGAAATAAATAAATATCCTGTGGAGAGTGCTTCAACGTCCCAACACTCCAAGACCACTTCAGCCATTCGTAAGAAGCTAATACAAGGCACAGAGGCTGCAGGATGTGCCATTTGTACAATTGCTGTACACTGTCCTCCCTGGGCTATTGGGACAGTGACCTTACACACCCACCATTCCAGCACTAGAATTACAGCAGCCAGTACATGAAAAAACCAACACCCTTGGGATCTCCTCCAAGTCATACAGCCAGTCAAGCTGCAAAGCAATTGCTGTTACCTCATTAAATCTGGAACCTTCCCCCACCCTCCCACTGCAAACAGTGGTTCAAGGTGGCTACACACCACCACCTTCTTAAGGGCAAACTGGGATGGGTAATAAATGCTTCTGTTGCCAGAAAATGAGTAAATAAAAATGTATCATTATCATTATGCCCTTTAGTGTGTGAGTGTAGGACCAGAGGGTACAGATTCAGAATAGAGGGACGGATATTTAGAACGGAAATGAGGAGGAAATTCTTTAGCCAAAGGATGGTGAATCTGCACCCAAAAAGTCGCCACTTAATGGTACCACCTTACCAGAATCAGTGGAATTAAATGCCATGAACATCTGTGGAGCCAAGTCATTGGGTATATCTAAAGTGGAGGTTGACAGGTTCTTGATTAGTCAGGGCATCAGAGGTTACGGGGAGAAGGCAGGAGAATGGGACTGAGCCCTGATGGAATGGTGGAGTAGACTCAATGGATTGAATGGCCTAATTCTGCTCCTCTGTCTTATGGTGTAAGGTGAAATGACCAGCTGAAGTGGGATACAGACCTTGTGTACTAACTCTATAGAGTTCAGCTGTAGAACATTTATGGATTCTACAAGATTACAGATTAATTGTGAACTGTCTTCACCAAACCATGGCATCCTCAAACCTGCTCATTTACCTCAGTTTAGGCATTTCCTTCAGATGGTTGGGTTTTCACATGCACTTCTCCTCCTAGAGCTGCCTGCTAAACTGACATCCTGGTATCTGCACAGCAAGGCACCATGGCAGCCACTGAACAGCAGAAAATAGGTTATTACTAAAATTGACGCAGCTACCTCTTCAATCATTTGAACTTAATTATCCCCATATGGAGTCCATCAGGAAACGAATACTAAATCGGTAAATTACTGTTACACGTACTGAGGTGCAGTGAAAAACTTGTCTTGCATACTGTCCATATAGATCAATTCATTACCATGGTGCATTGAAAGTGATAACGGGGAAAGCAATAACAGAGTGCAGAATAAAGTGTTACAGTTACAGAGAAGGTAAACAGTAAGGTCCAAGATAACCACAATGTAGATTGTGAGGTCAAGAATCCATCTTAATGCACTAGGGAACCATTCAATTGTCTTAGAATTATTCCAAAACACATTGGTGAATGACAGCTTCATGAATGCTAGAGAACAATTCAGAAGCCCAGGGAGCTTAGCAAATTATTTTCAGTTTGAAATTCTTTTTCATGAATGGAGAGTTGAAGTAGAAAGCAAAGATTATTAATGTTAGACTCTGTGTGGTTTATTACTCCAGGAATAAAATGATGTCACAGAATCAGAACCAGGTTTAATATGCCATGAAATTTGTTGTTTTGCAACAGCAGTACAGTGCAATACATAATAAAAAACTATAAATCACAGAAATAAATAAATAAATAAATAAATAAGTAGTGAAAAATTAGAGTTAAAAAAAAGTGACGTAGTATACATGGAATCACTGCCATTCAGAAATCTCATGGCGGAGGGGAAGAAGCTGTTCCTAAAACATTGAGTGTGTGTCTTCAGGCTCCCGTACCTCCTCCTTGGTGGTTACAATAAGAAGAGGGCTTGTCCTGGGTGATGTACAGTACAATGGATTAATATACTTTAAAGAGGAGAAAGCAACCTTTGACTCCTGCTCAATATGGACCAGTGTATTTTCTGCTGCTTTTGTAGCTACTGTTGAAGACGTGGTGTGAAAACATGATGAACATTACGCAGGCTTCAGCAGCAGTGGTCTTACTTCTCTGCCTTTTACTTCAGCCACTAGTGTATGCGGAGAGGCAGCAGAACCCTTTGCTTTAAGGATTTCATCTGTACAGATTGTTGGCTGCCCACCCACCATCCTCTAAGCATTGTTGCCATCTTTTCCCACGCAGGAAACAACTCAGAATTTCCCCCATGGCTGTTTGATTAGGAGACAGCTGTGCAGACCTTCAACCCTGTTTGCTTTAGGTGATGGCTTATTTATATTCTAACTTTAATTACCATTGTTCTATGTTCCTTAGCTACAAAATATTTACCAAATTCAGTTCTGAAAGTTTCTAATGGCTTGGCACCCATGACATCCTTCAAAATTCTTGCTAAACAAGATGTGTATAATTGATGTTTATAGAACATTACAACAAAATACAGGCCTTCAGCCCACAATGTTGTGCTGACCCTTTAATCTACTCTAAGATCAATCAAATCCTTCTCTCCTACTTTGCCATTCATTTTTTAAAAAATCATCCATGTGCGTATGTAAGAGTTTCTTAAACTTGCCTATGTAAGAGACTCTTAAATGTCCCTAATGTATCTGCCTCTACTACTCGCCCTGGCTGCGCATACCATGCACCCACCACTCTCTGTATAAATAATTCACCTCTGGCACCCCTTCTATACTTTCCTCCAATCATTTTAAAATTATGCCCCCTCGTATTAGCCATTTCAACCCTGGGAAAAATTCTCTATCCATTTGTTCTATGCCTCTTTTGTTTATGTTTTTCTTGTGAATGCTGCTTATCTGATGCAATGCATCTGTGATGCTGTGGCAAGCAAGTTTTCCATTGTACCTGTGCATACATATACTTGTGCAGAAGACAATAAACTTGACTTTGACTTTTGAGAGATAGTGCACTGATCCAAGTGTGGAAAGAGTATCTTTGATAACATTGCTAAATGAATGAGCTCTAGTCTCAAGAGTCGATCTACTTGTTCTGAATTACTCTTGTATCTGTCATCTCCTTTTAAACATTTTTATCTGCTCTCAACATTCCAGACTCAAGGGAACAACAATCTAATCTTAGTTCACTTAAATATCTGAAATATTTTGTGGTCGTTAAAAGGAACTAACATCAAGAGGGCTGTATCTAATATGAAGAATGTCAAATGAGAAAATGAAACTCAAGTGTTTTTCTTTTCATCAGAGCAAGAACAAATTGTGGAGTATGTTGCCAGGAGTAGGGAACATTACAGTCTCGATGTTAGGAAAGAGGGCAATGGGACATTTATATGAGAATTAAAGAAAAACAGATGTGATTTTTTACCCACAAGCCAGAGTCCAACAACTAACTACCTTTCCAGTTAAAGCAGTAATTTACTCGTACTATTTCCATTTCAGTCAGAACATGCATTGCATGCAATGCGGTCTCCTCTACAGTGGGAAAATCAAAAGCAGATTGTATGACTGCTCTGCAGAACACCTCCTTTCAGACTGCAAGGGTGACCTCAGCCAGTCACTTCAACCTTTTCTCCTCACTAAGACTCTTTCATCTGGTCTCACAAAAACTAAGTTCAAACAACAAATCATCTTCCCATTAGGCACATTACAGTCTTAATTCAGACTGCAAGGGTGACCTTAGCTAATCACTTGAATCCTCTGTTCTCACTATGACTCTTCTACACAGTCCCACAAAATCCAAGATCAAAAAACAATTCACCTTCGCAATAGGCACATTACAGCCTTAAACTTGTAATTTATCAGTTTCAAGTAATCAGTAATCTTAGCCCTGTATTTCATTTTTATACATTCAGAGCCATTTTCCCTTCCGCCCTCTTCCTACCACTGATATCCTCTGTTTATACTACTATCCCCCTTTTCCAAAAACTCGTTTCTCAAAAATGTCCCAATTCTGATGTGATGACAATGAGCTAAGACTTTATCCATTTAGAGTCGTAGAACACTGCAGCACAGAAACAGGCCATTCGGCCCCTCTAGTCCATGCCAAACCATTAATCTGCCTAGTCTCTTCAACCTGTACCCAGGTCATCACCCTCCATACCCCGCCCATCCATGTACCTATAAAACTTCTCTTAAATATTGAAATTGAAATCACATCCATCACCTGTGTTGGCAGCTCCTTCCACACTCTCACCACCCTCTGAGTGAAGAAGTTCCCCCTCATGTTTCCCTTCGATTTCTTTTCTTTCAATCCTGTGTGCCCTGCTGAGCATGACCAACATTCATTTCTGTTACCAAGTTTATTTCCAGTATAATAAATCTACTGGATACCCAGGGTGAAAAATGAAGCATTAATCATGAACTGGATCAAACTGCTGACCTTTTAAATATACTCCGTTTTAAGAAGATGCAGCAAATAAGTAGACTATCCCACAAGAAATGAGTGAAAAATAAACCACATTATTGCTGATGAGGCTTAGCTGCGTCTGTAGTGCTGTAAAGATCCAAAATTCCCTATCACTACCCTCGCAACCCACCCACCCCCACTTCAAGCAGGTGGAAAGAATTACTTCATTACGCATATTTGAAGGATTTGCAGATCTGAAGATCTTTTTCTGTCCATATAAAAACATGGAAAAAATAGAGTCAAGAAAATCACACATCAACAATAAATCAATTCAAACTAAAGAACATAAACAGCACAGCACGTGCCCTTCAGCCAATAATGTTGTGCCAACTCTACCTACTCCTAGATCAACCTAACCTTTCCCTCCCTCCCACATAGCCCTCCATTTCTCTAAATGTCCAGTCTGCACTGTTACCTTGAGCCAGATTCCTCAGTTGGCATATCATGTAATTCAGTGCTAGACTCCCCAAACATACATGCCTGACCTACAGTCCCAACTGCTAACTGAACCTTTAACATAATGACGTAATATGAGGGAAGCAAGGAGGACTGGAAATCGGCTCTTGTTGCTGATTAGCAGAGAGGGCAGAAGAAGAGGGGAAAATCACTACTTAGCTAAAGTGCAGGTAACACTTTCTTGTGCCTTCACTTATTTGTGAATAGTTAACAGGCACAGGGCAGAAAGACTTAACATAAATACAAGGCAATATTTATAGCTGAGTCCAGTGGTAGCTGGCCTCAGCTATAAAATACTCTCTATTCATTGTTTTGGATTTGTACATAGTGTGAATCCCCATTCAAAAGCTGCACAACAGATGAAACCCTGCTTGGGCAGTTCTATATATGGTTGTGAATAGATTTGTCTGTACCTGAGGTAGTGCAGGTCTGTAATTTCCTTCATGCACAGCCAGCAGAACTGGCAACCACACACAGCACAGGTCATCCTGTTGCAGCTCCCATCGTTCATCTTCAGGATAAACGCACCACATCGTGGACACGGCTTGATTTCTTCAGCTACAGAAGGGAGGGATTGGGGGAGAGAAGCACAGTCTTTCTTACTTTACAGATAAGAAATCTCAGATTAGTGCCCTCCACCCACCCACCAATCTTCTTCTTGCTTTCCCCAACTCATCCGAGCATTTGCAAGCTTACTGGATCATATTCATAGAACCTGGGGTGTCATGGTAGAGTAGCGGTTAACACAACGCTATTATAGCTCGGGACTCAGAGTTCAGAGTTCAATTCCAGCACTGTCTATAGGGAGTTTGTATGTTCCCCCCATGACCATGTGGATTTCTTCCTGTGGGCTAAAGATGTACTGCAATAGATTAATTGGTCATTGTAAATTGTCCTACGATTAGGCTAGGGTTAAATAGGTGGGCTGCCAGTTGGCAAGGCTCGAAGAACCAGAAGGGCCTGTTCCACGCTGTATCTCTAAATAAATAAAATAAAATAAACACAGAACAGGATCTTTAGCCCATGATGTTGTGCCGACCTTTAACCAACTCCAAGATCAATCTAACCCTTCCCTCCCACTTAACCTTCTACTTTACTTTCAAGGTGATCTAACTGGATAAAGAGAAGGAAGTAATGAACAGAAGGACATAATTCCATTGCTGAATGAACGCACTTAATCAGCAATTATAGATTCAAAGCTGACAGCAACCACTGAACTTGTGACGTACAGTAACGTCTTTTGCAGTCTACCAGTACAAACTCAAACTTACACTTGTCACTTTAATTCTCCTTGTCCTCCTAAACTGTCCCAATGAATCTCAGGTAAGTTTGAGAAACAGCACCATATTTTCTCTCTTGTTACATTACTGCTACTAGACTTGATGAATTCAACCATTTCGGCCTGACATCCTATATTTCCTTCAGCATTTTCCGTCTTCAATTTCAAATTTCCTTTGTCTATTTTCATTTACATCACCTCCAGACAAATCTTTCTGTTCGCTAGTACTTACCACCACCTTTCATGCATTGTCACTACTTCCAATCTTTCTTTTATAGACACCATCACCGACACCACCCTACCCACCTTCAAGGGCATTTATACAGAAAGGTGCTGGAAAAAGGCCAGTATCATCATGAAGGATCCCATCCACCTTCCTCATGGACTGTTTGTCCCCCGTCCATCAAGGAGAAGGCTAGGTAGCATCCATGCCAGGACCACCAGACTCAAGAACAGATACTTTCCCCAAGCAGAAAGGCTGATCAAAGCCTCCACCCACCAACTTCACCACTACTTTATTATTTTCCATCAGTCACCTTACTTAGAGCCTACCAGCACTTTATGGACATACAACAAATCTACGCATATAAGCTATCTTATGTATTTATCCTTTATTGCATTTTTTTATTATTATGTTCTTTATCTTCTGTGTTTATTTTATGCTGCATTGGATCCAGAATAACAATTATTTTGTTCTTCTTACACTTGTGTGCAAGAAATGACATTAAACAATCTTGAATCTTGTATTGTACACCTTCCCTGTTGTTCTCTCTATCCTGTTCCTCCACAACTTTGCAATCTTGATGCAAGGTCATCAATGTGAAACATCAACTGCTTCTCTCTCCACAGGTGAAACCTTGTTTACAGCAGATTTAAATATTGTTGTGGATCTACCCTAAGTATAGCATGTCTGAAACCTCCTTCATGCACAGCCTGCAAAACATAGCCTAGCTTGCTGAATATTTCCAGCATTTTCCATTTTTATTGTAAATTTCCACCTTCAGCAATACTTGACTTGTGAAATATTTGTGCATACAAGGAATTTTCCTGGTCTTGGCAAAGCCTGGTTTCTGCTGCAGGGCAGAAAGTGTAGACTGAAATTCAGCCAAAGATTTGTCTACTGGTACCTCTTCCAATGGAAATATTCATTCTCAGTTCCAAAATCCCAGGGAGTTGAATAGCTTACTGAAACACTCTTCAGCTTCATTCAGAAAGAAAGGCTAAGCCTTGAGAGAAGTTCTGTGCCAGAACCACATCTCAAAGGACTTAACAGAATTTTAAAATATTCAGATTTAAAATGGATATCATTCTCCACTCCCTACCCAGTCACACTTTCAAATCTGAAGGAGACACCCTGCGTTAGAGAACAAAAGTGTTTTGTTCAGACATCAATTAAGGCAACATTTGGCAGTAGCAAAATATCTTAAAGGCATTCATGTGTACAGTTTGCCAATAAGTTGCTTTATTTTTGAATTTTCAAGGTCATTTGCTTAGACCATAAGCTGCAATTTGGTGGTACTTCACTGATTTCCAATTCATTGCTCAAGATTACTGAGAAAAGAAATGACAATTATCACAATTATCAGAAAAAAACAATTTAGCATCAGCAACACTGAATGAGGCATTGATTTTCACTGCTGAATGAAATCAGAACAAGTGCGTGATATAATCAAGAAATGTGTTTTAATGTTATTTAAAAGGAAAATTTACTCAAGATCCAGGGATCCTCTTGATTACTTCGGTCTTCTATTCACCAAGCCTCTACGCATACGCGGGATAACAGGAATTAAAAAAGAAATAGTTATAGGTATCACTAGTGCAAACAGCATTCTACATAACTTACTGAGAGAACCTGTAAGAAGTGTAGATATAGTCTGTGTTTTAAAGGAATCAGGCTCATGGGCATAAAATGTGTAGGATACCTAATTAATTCTTCCTACAGTAATTTCATACTAAATTTTGTTTGGGTGTGTGCTGGGGGGGGGGGGGGTTGGAGGAAGGGAAAGGAAAGGTATTATGATCCATTTACCTTGTTGACAAGAAAAGATGGTGAGCTTGCCACATACTTTTCAGTAAATCACTTTGGATGATACTGGGTATAATTATTAGACATGGCCAGCATCAGGCTATACTTGGCAGATACTGAACATGCAGATTTCAGTTCATGCAAAACTTATTCCACTCAACAAAACTGTAGTCTAGCCTGTTTAGTCTAAGGAGTAAATGAGTCCTTTGTGAAAAGGGAGTTATTATGAGTTGATGTCATTTGCCAGGCAATTTTCTGTCCACATTTGGCAGCAGTACTCAATAGTTAGTCTCTGGAATCTTTAAAGTCTGTAAACAAATTGAACATTTCCAGTTTGTAGATTAAAAAATAAGTGAGAAATTAGAAAATGTGGATGTGATTTAATAAAATTATTATTAAATAAAATGATTTACCTAGGTATTTCAAACACTATTTGGAGGGTGCATTAAATACAGTGATTATTTTGCAAGACACAAGATTTGTATAGTCTAAATTTTCCACAATTTATCTCACCATTGTGCCACTGATGCAGGAATCAGTGAATGTTCAGTAAATAGACCTTAATTGGCACACAAATTGTCACAGCTACAGCCTCAACCTAGTTAATTATTGTACATCAAGAATTCTGAGGACATAAGAATGCAAGAGATTCTGCAGGCGCTAGAATCCTTGCGACATTTTGATACATTTAACTTTATACGAGTTCATCTTCTTGCCTGAGTGTTTGAAAGTTAATATTTAAGTACTCAACGAACACCAGGCTTGCATACAATAAACACTTCTCAACTAACAGAAAACGTTGCTTTTCTGAACCGAAGGTCTGCTGAAAATACAGCTCACAGTTCAATCACGATATTGATTTGTTCATATAAAACACATCACTAACCTAAATAAGTATTCCATAGACATGTTTTTAATTTACTAAATAAACAAACCAAGAATCATTACTGGAGAATGCATGATTGGTAACAATTATTGGAGATTGCACACCACTCACTACAAGTGACATAAATCATCAAAAATGCAGTTCTTCTTGTTGCCAAACAAAAATGTCATCGAGCCTTATTTCATTCGAATGCGCCAATTAAAATGCTTCTAATAAAACGGTTGGATGAGACTAGAAATAGAGGTTATGGGTTGAGGGTGAAAGGTGAAATGTTTAAGAGCAACATGAGGGGAACTTCTTCATTCAGAGGGTGGTGAGAGTGTGGAACAAGCTGCCCACCAAAGTGGGTGCAGATTTGATTTCAACATTTAAAAGAAACTTGGGTAGGTACACGGATGGGAAGGGTATAAAGAGATATGGTCTAGGTACGGGTCAATGGGATTAGGCAGATTAATAGTTTGGCACAGATTTGATAGGCCGAAGGACCTGTTTCTGTGCTGTTTTATTCCATGACTCAATTACTCTATTTCCACAGCTTGACCCAGCATGTCCCAGGAAACGCTTTATTATCAAGCCCTTTTTTCACATGTGATCTTATATGTGAGTTTAAAATATCTAAAATTAATTCAAGTGATATAGGGATCAGACACTTAATTCTAGATAACAGTAGGACTCTTGCAGAGGACAGGTGGAAGCTCTCTTCATATCTCCTTATGGCTAATATCACCAAGGAAATAACTTAATTGGAGAAGTATACTAATAATTAGTGTAGGAATACACTAATTCAACTTATTTTTAAAACTATATTCCTCAGTAGTACTGTTACATTTTGATTGGAGGAAAGTATGGGTGGGGTGGGGATGTCATAGGTATGTGTCTGTTTCTTTTTTTACACAGAGAGTAGTGGGTGTGCCAGAGTTGATGGTAGAGGCAGATATATTAGGGACATGTAAAAGATTCTTACATAGGTACATGGAGGATAAAAAAATGGAGGGCTATGTAGGAGGGAAGAGTTAGATTGATCTTAGAGTAGGTTAAAAGGTCAGACATCCCACCTCTCCCGGAACTTCCGGGAGTCTCCTGCATATTAGTGGTGGCTCCCTGATGCCCACAAATTATATACAATATCACGGGAATCAATTTTTTTGAGAGCGAGTGAGAGAAAAGCAAGAGAGAGCGCGAGAGCGACCATGAGAGAGAGCGAGAGAGAATGCAAGCAAGAGAGTGAGCGAGAAAGCGAGAGCGCGCGAGCGACCACGAGAGAGAGAGAGAGGGAGAGAGAGAGCGCGCGCGCGCCATTGCAGGGTGTTCCAAAAAAAAAGTACATCACCCCAGACTACACTAAAGTGTACCCCTGCCTAATAGGGGTCAAAATAATGACAGTGTTGCACGCTGCACTGTTTGCAACAATGACTTTTCTATTGCCCATGGTGGGTTAAGACTGTAAAAGACATGTTGAGGTGAGTTTAACAGGTGTCATTCGTTCATTAGCATAGCTAACGTTATTTAAACTAGCTGGCCAGCTGCTAAGGAGCTACTCTATTGCAGACATCCCACCTCTCCCGGAAGTCTCCCGCAAATTGATGGTGCTACCTCCCTGAAATGAGTTTTTGCAGGGTGGGATGTCTGAAAGGTTGGCACAACTTTGTGGGCCAAGGGGCCTGTACTGTGCTGTATTATGCTCTACGTATAAATTTCACGCATAAAAGTTGTTCAGAATCATAGAAGAAACATATAACATCTCTTGTACTATGGATTATTTCCAGGCAAGAAATAACCTCAAAAGCAAGTACCCCTATCTCTCATCGGTAAATCACCTAGTTAAATATTTCAATTTAGAATTTTGAATATTTAAAGGTTAGAACTAGCTTTGCTGGCAAGAGTGGTATGCAAGCTAACTAAATAGGTGACATACCTCCAACATATTTGAAGACAACCATACTATTACCTGTTAAGTAAATAACCCACACAGTTAATTGACCTTAAAAGTTAGAGAGAGGTTGGGTGAATTACTGGAATGGTAACAGGGTGCTGGTTTGCAGTTATGGGGAGAAACTTGGCTTGACATTCTTTAGAGCACTGATGGTTAAGAAGACGTGTTCAAAAATATGACGCCTTTTGTTAGACCAAATACAGAATAGGAAACAGAAAAATCAGATTTATGGGAAATGGGTTAGACAAAAAAAACTTTTTATATGTTATACCATGACATTTTAGAATGCATTGCCTGAAAATCCAAAAGGGGGAAAAAATCCAAAGGGGCAAAATCGAAAGGGGAACCGGATACATACCCGAAATGGAGACATTTGTATGCCTATGGGAGAGAGAAAGGGATGACATTGAGTTGACAGCTCTTTCAAAATGATTCTGTCAATTGATTTAATGGCTCCCAATTCTTGACCAAGAAAAATATATCAGGCATAAAATCTAAATTTATGATATTTACTTCCCCAAAGTCTGTAAAATGTCCAAAAGCTGGATATAATGCATCATTTTCATTTCACTCTTTCTGTATGTTTATAATTGATTCATGGTCTAAAAGGAAAAGATTTCTAAATTGCCTCACATTTACTTCTCCTCCACAGAACGGCTGAGTAACGAACGGGCTCTGTTCTTACATAGATTTGTAAGTCCATAAGTCAGAAAATACATAAAATCACTTGATACATCAACACTATGTAAGGAATGAGGCCAAAAGCATATGAGTGATAAGAACAATTACCAAAAGTGGAATGAGAAAGGGAACAAATATGTATCTAGGATTTTTGAACTTAATATCTTTATGGCAGTTTTTTTTAATACGTAGGGTTGTTGATCACTTGGGCTTTCATAGCCTGAGGACAGTCTATACTACCTTAATTACTCATTTTTACTTCATACACCATCCCTTACTTCATTTACTATTCTTTTTCTCAGATATTCTTTCCTTACAGTTATACACTTTGAAATCCAATATGATAATACTGTTTAAAATATCATGAAAAGCATAACCAAATAGACAAGTTAAATTTTAACTATCAAACTATCTTTAAAAAGTCTACAGCACAATCAAACCAAACATTAGGTCACTATGATTACAGTGAAAATTTGGAAATTTAATGCAGGTTTGATTCATTTATGAAAAATAACAACAGGCAGTGACGAATCAATCTTCAATACAGTAATGGAAACAAAACCAAAATAAACAGCAATAGAAATAATTATTTTCTTTTAAATATATTATCATCCTTAATGAGGAGATTTTGTTATGTTTATTCTATTCATTTTTCTTTTGTCCTGATACAAGAATCCTGGATATCTCAAATTGACCAAAGATGCTGGTGGACAAACATCGAAACGGGTAGGTTTCAATTCACAGCAAAAGAATGAACAGCTACTAAATTAAAATTGTTCCAATTTATTTATACTTTTTCTAATTAAATTTATAAGTGTATATAAACTAGAACAACTTTATATATTTTGTCTTTTATTCCAGTCCACAGAAACATCTAGCGTTATTAAAAAAATTATCTCAATCATAATTTATAAGGTCATCAGATATATTCCCTTACCATCTCCCTGCAACCTTACTAATTTCCTTTCTTAATTTTCAGTTAGTCACACTGTACGTATTTAACTAGCACTGAAAACTAAGTTGAAAAAAAAAGAGAGCTCTTTGTTCAAGATATTTCAACAATCTCCCCTTTATTTTGGTCTTCCATACAAGTGATGAGAAACGAGCATTAAACACAGTGGAATGTCTGCACTACAGCAGGTTTCCATTTAGGTTTGGCGCTTTTCTATCAAACTAGAAAGCAAAAGCAGTGCTGACCGAATCATTCAAGTATTCTTTCTGGGAACAAAGGGACAGTGGCTTAGGAAGAACCAGAGCCCAACCAGCAACAGCTAAAACTATTTACTACCTCAATGTGAATGAGATGAAGGCAGCAAGTCATATAAACAGGTGGTGGTATGAGATGTGGACCTTGATGCCTATGAGCATCGTGGAAGGCTTATCTAATCATGGTATCATTTCTATCAATTCTGCGTCTAATATTTTGAAGTCAAAATATTAATCAAATAATATTTGATTAATTACAAACCACCTAATGTAATGTTACCATTATTAACTTGGTTTGAAGGTGACAGATTTATTCAAAAAAGCTGCATTAAATCTCTTTCCTGATTCTAACTCTAATATGAAGAACAATAAGTAGGAATTTAGCCATTTCTATTTACTTTCTTAATAATTTTATCCAACAACTCTAATACAATGCAAGATAGAAATGTCATTAAATGTTACTAGCACCAAATTTTCACATTCTGGTTGCCTAGACATGGCTCCCGTCTGCCTGATTAAAGTTTGATGTTATAAAGTAGTTTTTAAAGAAACAGTGAACTGGGAAGGATGCCTATCTGCACAGTCTCAACCTCAAACAGGAAGTATAAAAGAATGAATTGGCTGTCGTAGCACATCGTGATGACCTGCTGCCTGCTCAGTAATTGCTCTACCCCTAAATTTCTTGAAAGGTTTTCAGAAAGAGATCACATAAGGTGTAAATGTGTACGGAATTAAGCTCCAAGTACCTCCAGGTCATAGTTGCCATCAACTTCCATACCCAGTCATCCTACTGCAAAAACTTAAGTGAAGCTAACTGGATAAAGTTTAGAAATGGACACGAAGCAGCTAACAGAAACAGAGGTACTGTATTTCAAATAATGATTGATGAATCTACTTAGGAGACTTTGAGAGAACACACTCCCTTAGTACAAGAAATCAATTAAACATTTTTCTTCCTGCAATGCGAGTATTTACCGTTGTCCGTTTCTTCGCTGTGAATAAGAGAGGTAGAGTGCTTTTCTATCGCAGTCACAAACACATCTCTCTGTTTACGAGCTTCACTGCAGGTTTGGTCCGGGTGCCACAGTTGTTTACAGTGATAACAGAACTCAGTCGCACAGCCAGAGCGCTCACACGTCAGCTTTGGGCAGGTTGCACAGCCACTGGCAATTACTCCATAACTGTGGAGAGTCACGATGCACAATAGATCAGTTTCAAATTGCAAGAGTCTCATAACAGTGATAACATGATTTGCGTTATATAGTCACTTTACATAGTCATAGTCCATCATAGGTAAAAGCCCTCTCTGCCAGACCATATCAAGACAGAACACTGTAACAGGAAAGCAGCAACCACCATCAAGAAAGCCCACTACCCAGGCCATGCTCTCTTCTCACCGCTGCCATCAGCAAGGTGGTACCGGAGTCTCAGGACCCATACCATCAAGTTCGGGAACAGTTACTACCACTCCACCAACAGGCTCATGAACCAGAGGGGATAACGTCATTCCCACAACCTGACTCTTCAAGGATTCTTCACCTCATGTTCTCAATACTTATTGTTTATTTATTTATTATTTTCTTTTCTTTTAGTATTTGTACAGATTGTTGTCTTTTGCACACTGGTTGTTTGTCCGCACATTTGGGTGCGGACTTTCATTGCTTCTATTGTGCTTCTTGTACTTACTGTGAATGACCACAAGAAAATTAATCTCAAACTTGTATATGGTGACATATGTACTTTGATAATAAATTCCCTTTGAACTTTGACTTTAATTCAAAAACAGTAGGCATTATGCAATGGCAACTGTATCAGTTCGTTCGGTAAGATGCAGTTGTACATTTTCCACCATAAAAAGAACTTCTGAATCACCAATGTTCCGGTAGATTGCATTACATCAAACCTACATTGATACAGTACAAAGGATTTAATGAGAACTGAGTTGAGGAAAAACTTTTTCACACAGAGGGTTGTGGTTCTGTGGAATGCTCTGCCTCAGAAGGCAGTGGAGGCCAGTTCTCTGGATTCTTTCAAGGAAGAGTTAAATAGAGCTCTTAAAGATAGCGGAGGCAAGGGATATGGGGAGAAGGCAGGAAAAGGGTACTGATTGTGGATGATCAGCCACAATCACAGTGAATGGCGGTGCTGGCTCGAAGGGCTGAATGGCCTACTCCTGCACCTATTGTCTATTGAATGAAAACTGAGAATAACACCCAAAATGCTGAAGGAACTCAGCATGTCAGGCAGCATCTATGGAGTGGAATAAAGTCATCGTTTCAGGCTCAGACCCTTCATGAGTCCTGAAGAAGAGTCTTGGCCTGAAATGTCAACTGCTTATTCATCTCCATAGATGCTGCCTGATCTGCCAAAATCCTCCAGCATTTTGTGTGTTACTCTGGATTTCCAAAATCTGCAGAATCTCTTGTGTTTCTGAATGAAAATGGAGACAAGATTTTGTCAAATATTAATTGTGCATGAAACATTTTTTTGTAAAAGAGAGGAAACAGCACTTAGCTTTATTGCAAAGGTCCAGAGAGCACTAAGCCAACAGTAATACACCGAACAAATCTACATAAACAAGCTGGCATATTCACAGTTTACCCACTTTAACAAGAGTCTCTTTTGACTTCTCAAAAATAAGTGAATTTCAATGGTTGTTACAAAGAAACAGTAATATAGTACTTTTTACTTTTAAAATGCCGGTCAATGCATGTTGTCTGAAAATGGGGAAAAAATGATCAGTTCCAAAGATATCTGTGGGCATGATATGCTGGTGCCGGATGTGTGGTGACACCTGTGGGCTGCTCCAGCACATCCATAGGTTGCACTGGTTGTTAACACAAACAACGCATTTCACTATATGTTTCAATGTATATGTGATTAATAAATCTGAATCTGAAATCTATCCATTTCTCTGATCATAACAGAAAAGCTTTACTTTGAAGTTAAGTGCGTCACATTTACTATTTTCTATCAATCACACTTGACTAAGGCTCAAGTATGGACAGGAATGGCTAAAGTACATGTACAGTACCAATGTTGCCTCTTTTAATCCCAATGAAATCTGATGTAAAAACAGGTTTTAAAATATGAATCAGCGGCTAGCAATTTAAATTTTGACTGATTTTCTAATCTATTGAAAAAATATTACTGTGGAAATATTAGCAGTTCTATCAATATGTTAATCCTCCCCAAAATCAATGATGTTAAAGTTAACCTTCTTAAAAATGGTCTATGGGATTTTGCGGGCCAGTCAATTTACATGCCTAGGGGCATTTTCGCTTCAGTCTGCTCTCACTCGGATTAAGTTAGTCAAAATTTTAATCAATCCATTTGGTCTGGTTCCAGATAAAAAGCTGTGTGATATTGAAGCAACTCCCTTCTCATATGGACATTGACTGGTGAAAATCAACTGATGTAACCAAATTCACCTATTTGAATTCCAATGCAAACTTATCAAGGTTTAAAGATAATACACGTCACCATATACAACCCTGAGATTCATGTTCTTGTGGGCATACTCAATAAATCCATAATAGAATCTGTAAAAGACAGTCCAAACTGGGCATTCAGAGTGCAGAAGACAACAAAATGTGCAAGTACAAAAAGAAAGCAATAATAAATAAATAAATAAATAACCAACCAACCAACCAATAAGTAATCAATAACATGAGATGAGGAGCCCTTGAAAGTGAATCCAAACGTTGTGGAACATTTCAGTGATAGGGCAAATGATTTTGAGTGAAGTTATCACCTCTGGTTCAAGAGCACAATGATTGAATTTGAATTTAATCATCCATTCCATTATATGAGGGAGTATAAATCTTTGTGTTATAACTCCATCACAATGTACAGACATGAGGTAGTAACTGTTTCTGAACCTGGTGGTTTGAGTCCCGAGGCTCCTGTACCTTCTTTCTAATGGCAGAAGCGAGAAGACAGTATGTCTAGGTGTTGGGGTTTCCTGATCATGGAGGCTGCGTTCCTGCAACAGAGTTTCATGTAAATGTGCTCTATGATGGAGAGGGCTTTACCCATATTGGGCATATCCACAACTTTTTGCAGGATTTCCCGTTCAGGGGCATTGGTGTTTCCATAGCAGGCTGTGATGCAGCCGGTCAATATGCTCTCCATTATGCATCTACAGAAGTTCGTCAAAGTTTTAGATGTCATGCCAAATCTCTGCAAACTCCTGATGAAGTAGACACTGGCGTGCTTTCTTCATAATCGCACTTGCGTGCTAATATAATCAAGTTTATTATCACTTACATATGCAGTGAAATTTGTTCTGCAGCAGCAGTGCAGAGTACGACATAAAAATTATGAAACCATAAGAAATCTGCAGTGAGGGAAAACTATGTGAAGTATTTTTAATTATATTATATTCTCAAATTAGAGAATTACCTCTACTACACTTGTCCTTTGAATAATTTGCTTTCACCAATGGTCATAAACATCCATTTTGCACCAGTGTATCAGATGGAAAGACTTGTGCTACTTATTACCAAGTGTCTACAGGCAAGGAGGTCAGCTTATATGGTGCCCATCAAATTGCTTCTAACCAGATCACTAAATCACCAGCTGAATGGAGATGGAGTGACAGACCGTTTCATTTAAATACCAAATTTAAGATTTGCATTATGGTGAACAAAAACGCAAACAAATTTACATTTTTTTCACATTTGGATCTCTCAGCTGATAATTCAACTTTAAAGTTATATGACAGAGAGGTGAGCAAGTGATTCAAAGTAACCCTATTCAAGAAAAGATGAGCCTACATTGTAGAATCATTGTGCTAGCAGTCTACGCATTCAAAAAAATAGTCATAGTCATAGAACACTGCAGCACAGAAACAGGCCCTTCGGCCCATCTAGTCTGTGCCAAACCATGGATCATCCTGGTCACATCGACCTGCAACCGGACCATAGCCCTCCATACATGTACCTATCCTAATTACTCTTACATTTTGAAATTAAGCTCACATTTGCCTGCGCTGGCAACTTGTTCCACACTCTCATCGCCCTGAGTGAAGGAGTTTCCCAACATTAGGATTTGTATATATTCAAATTCAAGTTCACTGATTTTTATTCAACCATACACATGTATACAGCTAAACAAAACAGTATGCTTCTGGGACAATGTTTTCCTGAATTATTTGTGACCCATCCGAAGCAAACAATGATGATAATCGATCCAGAACCTCCACCTCGGACTGGACATTGCTCTGGACAACTTGTAGTTTAATGACAGGCATTGTTTTGAAAGTGATGGTATGATTCATAAGGGAAGAGTCTGGAGGGACCACACCACTAAACCGTGACTACAGCTTCTGCTAAAACCAATCACTTGAAGCTTTGCCTGACATAGATCAAATTCAAAAATCAAATACCACCAAGTTATTTTATGAGCTAATTACTGCAAGCCTTTTTTTGTTTCTGAAGTGTAATGCATTTAGAAACATGCTTAACCCAAACAGAACAGTTCCCTCTGAGAGTCAAGTACATCAAATGAGTTTCAGCATTAGCTTAAGCAGCCATATGAAAACAATGCCCTAATAGAAAACATGCTGGGTGGTGGGATGGAGATATGTCTCTACCAAAGGAAATGTAAGGCACTCTTTTCCTCCACTAACCTGCAGGTCACCCTGATTAGAACCCCCCCCCACCCCCCGTCCCGATTAGGGTCACACAAAGCCATGGGAACAGGTGGTGGGTGGCCGTAGGAGCAGCTGATGTACATCACAAATCCTGGTTATGTGACTACTGACGCCAGGTAGACAATCCCTGAAGTGTATTGATGATGGCTGGGGTCACCCATCTTGTAAAGGCACTGGCCCAGAAGAAAGCAATGGCAAACCACTTCCACAGAAAAAATTGGCAAAAACAATCATGGTCATAGAAAGACCATGATTGCCCACATCATACAACACAACACATAGTGATGATGAATAATGCATGTAAATTACAAATATACATTCAGTTCTTGAATATGGAGTAATAGACTATTAGCTTAAGCAACCTGATTCTCAGGAGATCAAGAGGAAAGATGAAAACAGGCTCTATATAATCTTAGATCATAGAAGCTCACAATGGCTTTTTATATAAGTGGCAGCAGTGTATTTTGGGAACTGTATTTTTGATTTAAGTGAAATGACATTATGCTTAAAAACACAAATTTCAATTGTAATATAGCACTTGGTGCACATAAGAAATGTGGTGAGGCTATCCAGGAGAAATATGCATGCACAAAATATCAGAAGGCTATATTTTAAGACAGTCTGCAATACAAGGAGAAGTTGAGAAATCTATATTCATCAGCTAAGTAAGGAGTGTATTTCTGAAGAAACTGGAAGTATATTGTGGGGAAGCCAGTAGAAAGAACAAGTAGATTTCATAAAATTTGTGGCATAATGTGACACAGTGTACAGCAATACAATCAAAGGATGGAAATGGGTAAGGGTGGAAAGGGGGGATTTGTGGAAGAAGTTAATAGTCATGAGGTAGATTGCTTCCTTCTCACAGCTGTAAGCAGAGTCCCAAATGGTGTACAAAATGGAGCAGCTAGAAAAGACTTTATGTAAAAACAGGAACTCAGTTAAAATTTAAACTTCACAGCAAAACTTGTATGAAAGTGACCCACAGAGAAAATTTTAAACACAAAAAAAATGCAGAGTTCAGGAGCTGAAAGCTGTAACAACTGAAACAGGGCGATACACTCATGTTGCATGGGATCAAATCAATAGGGAAAGCATGACGCGTTTGCCGACTGACCCAGGGACACTCGATGCAATCTGGGATAGCAGTGGATACTATCAATGCATCAGTACTTACTACCTGAATACTTCATCTGCTGACAAATAATTTCTGTTAACCACATTGATGTCTACTTAATAAAGAAACATACTGTGTAAAGAGGTGGAGGTTTGGGGAGGGTGTATGGGCTTGCAGGTGCTTTTTGATGAAGTACCCTGTAGTGCGTTTTTCTATAGAGACCCCTCAGGCTGGCAGACATATCCCAGATATCCAGGCTTGGCTACGAGATGCACTTAAATCAAAACATAAATTAAAATTTGTATACGATATCAAACCACGTAGAAAACTGTCAAAAGCAATGCAGAAGACATTGGTGGCATGTTAGTGTAGCGATAGCCTTATTACGGCATCACAGAGACCTGGGTTCAATTTCACCGCTGTCTGCAGGAGTTTGTACATTCACCCCACTTCCTGGTGCTCCGGTTTCCTTCCACATTCCAAAGATATACGGGTTAGTAGGTTAATTGGTCACATGGGTGTAACTGGGCAGCGCTGGCTCACTGGGTCTTAAGGGTGTGGTACCATGCTGTAACTCTGAATAAACAATACTACAGAAGGAGACACAAACTTGCAGCTTAGCTAGATGACAGTTAAAGCACAAAACAACAATGCAATAGATTTATACTTAATACAGTACACTTCTAAAATAGAGTGGACAAGGAAAGGAAACTAGATAAACAAATACATAACATATTAAGTACATGGAAATAAAATAAAATAGTTTAAGAGGAACTTAATACCAAGGGAAAGCACAGCAATCTTAGTAAAAGACATTGACTTGCATAATATCAGAAAGTAAAAGATATTTGCAATACCATGAACATACATTAATTTTTATTTTTATTTACAGATACAGCATGGAATAGGCTCTTCGGGCCCTTAGAGCCACGCCATCAAACAACTGCCAGCAAATCCCCCATTTAACTTAATCATGGGACAATTTACAAGCTGCTAACCAGTACGTTTTTGGACCATGGAAGGAAACCAGAGCACCTGGAGAAAACGTATGTGTTCATGGGGAGAACATACAGACTGCTTACAGATGAACTGAACCCCGAACTCTGACGCTCCAAGCTCTAATAATGCCCTGCTAACCGCTAGGCTACCGGACTAAATATAGTCCAGTTTTGAATGAATTTGCATCTCTGCTCACCACTTGCATACATTAGGTACATAAACATACCATTGTATTGGAGTACCGAAATGACTGCATCCTCAGGAAATTAGATTTTCATAAACTCTAGTGCCTGTCCTAGCAATAAGTTATTTATAACATTCTTATGCATTCACCTTGGTATTTAATCGACCCTCGAGGCCAGATTACACTAAGACAGAGCGTGCAATCACACTGCGGGTTGGCTTGTGTTATGATATTCTGAGTAGGAACATCTTTCTTTGAACTAATTGTTATCTGCATAAGAGTGTTTAAAAAGTCTTTGCAAAATTCTTGACTGATGCATAGATATTTTTTCCTATGTAAGGTGCTCATTTGCTTTGCCTGTGCTTCAATTAGCTCCCACTGCCTTTCATGGGTAAAGTTCAGAGAACCTAGTCTGAATTCACTGTAACCAATACTGGGGGAGAATTTGGTGGAGATGTTCAAAGTGATAAAAAGAACAAAGATGAAGATTTGAGACATACAGCACAGATCCAGGGCCTCTGGCCCAAAGGGCCCATGCTGACCACAGCGCCTACTCTACAGTATCTGCCTCAATCATACTCACCATTTTCTGCATACTCTTTTTAAATCTTTATGCTTCTTGTGTCCTTTTTAAATCTTTCCCCTCTCACCCTAAATCTATGCTCCCTAGTTATGGACTACTGTACTGTGGGGAAAAAAGACTGTTACCATCCACCTTATCTATGCCCCTCATGATTTTATAACCTTGCATGAGGTCGCCTCTCATTCTCCTGAGGAATATAGGCATAGCCTGGCAAACCTCTCCCCATAACTCAGACATTCTAGTCCTAGCAACATCCTCACAAAATAGTTTCTGTACTCTTTCCAGATTAACCATGTCTTTCAATGATTTGTACAACCACTGTACAGCATAATGCCCCAATTCCTACACTCAATGCCCTGACTAATAAATATGCAAAACACCTATTTCACCATTTCTGTTAATTGTAACAAAAATAAAGATTTCACAATCAAGATAAAGTTGGAAGCAACATTATAGAAAAATCAGGATATGTTATGCTTTAACAATCAGTACTAGCATGATATATCACCCGAGAAGTTTATTGATAATTAATTCTAAACTGCTGACAATAAAGTGGGAGGACTTTGAAGATCAGCTCAGCTCAGGTTTACCACATGGAGAGCCATTACAGTTTCAGAATGAGAATCAGGTTTATGTGATTGGCATATGTCGTGAAATTTGTTGTTTTGTGGCACAGTACATTGCAATACATAATAAAAACACTATAAATTACAATAAGAAATATATTTAAAAGAGTAAATGAAATAAGTAGTGCAAAAAGAGAGCAAAAATAGTGAGGTAGTGTTCACTCAGAAATCTGATGGCGGGGGAGAAGCTGTTCCTAAAATGTTGAAGTTGTGTCTTTGGCTCCTGTATCGTCCCTCTGATGGTAGCAATGAGGAGGTCTAATAAACCTGATTCTGAAACGTTCAGGGATGCAATCATATAATGAGCAATGTGGTACTATAACACAATGCACACAGTTCTGCAAGTACCTAGTCTACCTTATCCAAAAGTGCTGAGCAAAACTTGAAAATCATTTTGAGAAAAAAAAAGAACAAGCAAAGCAAAACTATTCAGCTCATGGAATTCCGGTGGTCAGCTGAATACTTAGCTAACTCAGATATGGAAGTTATTCCATGATTCACCTACAACGTCATGATCCCTTGCTAGTTCCTTGCAGAACAGCTTTGCTGCTTGTTTCTTGCCCCATTCACTGGAGTCTGAGAAGACAGGCTACAATGGGTAGAGGCAGATACATTCAGGACTTCTAAGAGATGTTTAGATAGGCATATGAATGTAAGGAAAATGGAAGGATATGGACACTGTGGAGGCAGAGAGGATTAGTTTAGTTGGCAGTTTAATTACTTATTTATTTGGTTCAGCACAACATTGTGGGCCAAAGAGCCAGTTTCTGTGCTGTAGGGTTGCCAACTTTCTCACTCCCAAATAAGGGACAAAAGTAGCAGTCAAATACTGGACGCTTGTGTTTACCCCGAGAAAGACTACCATGACCATGAAGCCTTGTGCGGGCACCTGTGTGCGCATGCGTGATGTGCGCTTATGTGTACGTGCCGATATGACCCTATACAATCTCAAGGTAAAAAAGTCATTGATTAACACTTCGGGTCTGTATGGCTGAACTACTCACCAGGTCTGTAATCTGAGCATAGTATCCTGCGCACTCAGTTATCAGCTGCCTAAAGGCAAATATATTCACCAAAGGAATTTAATACTTATTTATTTAGAAATACAGCACAGAACAGGCCCTTCCAGCCCATCAACCTGCACTGTGTAGGAATCCACCTAGCCTAATCAGGGGACAAATTTATAATGACCAATTAACTGACCAACTGGTGTGACTTTGGAGTGTGGAAGGAAACCACAGAACATGGATGAAACCCTTATGGTTCATGGGGGGGATGTACAAACTCCTTACAGATGGCGCTGGAATTGAACTCCAAACACAGGAACACACCGGTCTGTAATAGCGTCACATCAATCGCTACGCTACCGTGCTGCCCAGTCTAAAAGCCATTAACTTACTCCGATATACATATACTAATCAAGTGCAAAGAAAATAAATCAGAATAACATACCCACAATCGGGTGCAGGGCACCATCGGGCATCTGGATCAGATGCAAGGTATCTACGCAGCATGAATTCTTCATATTTTTCCATCAAAGTGCTGTTGTTGAGAATCATACGGATGTCCGATGGATGAAACAATTCTGAACACTCCGGACAAGCAACATTGACCCTGCTCTCTGTAATTTCAATTTTCAGATACTGTTGTAAGCAATCCAGACAAGAACGGTGATGACAAGAAATGATCTCTGGGAACTGGGATCGAGGCTGGCTAAGAAGGCAGAGAGGACACTCCAGAGTGCCCAACAACTGTTCATTACTGGAGGACTGTATTGTTCTATTCGAAGAGGTCACTTTTTTCTCATTCTCAGTCTCTGTTTTAGTGTTTATTCCCTCAACCGTGACAGCAGACATCTCAAGTTTTGCTTTAGATTTGGGCTTTCTGCTGAAGAGGCTGAAAAACTGGAGCTGTCGATGTTTATTTGGTCTTTTCATGGTCTTGAATTATACTCCAAAGGTCACAAATATGATTCAAAATTACTTTTAATTTCTTTCTAAAGTACTTGACTAATGTCTACCAATTTCTGAAAACTTACTTAATGATAAAATTCTTACAAATAGAAAATATGGCAAGACTTTTTCCTCTTAGGAAGTCAAAGTTGCTCCCAAGTTTAATTAGCAATACTGATGCAAGGGAAGGTTCTGATTGGAGCTGACAGGAAGCATTGTATTACAGCACTGAATTGCAAATGACTTAGCCCAGACTGGATAAGCGCAGCACGTCCAGATTCCAAGTAGTTCCAGAATCGATATAAATTCTTAGTGGGCCTTAAAAGATGTCACCTTGCTGGATTCATTGTTTTTTCCATTTTCAGCACAATATCTGGAAGATTTAGAAGAGAAATATAATCAGTTATATAAAATTGTGTTAATTATAATTGACCCATTCAACTTCACACTATTACAGAACAAAGCAAGACATGGTTAATGTAGAACAAGATTGTTGCCGGTGGAATATGCAGTTGCATTATAATAAAGGCAGTGAAGTACAGTACTGTGCAAAAGTTATATTTATTTTTATATATATATATATATATATGAGAGAAAGAGAGAGAGAGACACACACACACACACACACACACACACAAAGGCTTTTGCACAGTACTGTAGCTGTGAATGTGGAGCAGAAAACAAATTTGTAAATCTGACGGGGAGCAAAGGATGTTGGGAATGGCGGGGGTGGAGTACCGTGGCAGGCCTTTGGGATAGTACTGTGCAAAGTCTTGGGTACCCTGGCTACAGTGTATATATATCTCCAAGACTTTTGCACAGTACTGTGGACTCTACATAGAAAACCTACAGCACAATACAAGCCCCTTGGCCCACAAAGTTGTGCCGAACATGTCCCTACATTTCTGTTCAGTCAACAGAATGGACCTAGATTGCAGAACACTAGTAGAACTCTTTAATAATACTTTATACAACAAAATTCTCTAAATTCCCACTTGAAAAATCAGCCCAATTGAGTCAAACAGGAATACCTAAAAATTATTATGTTTCCTTTTTCATCAATATTGTTTTCTGGACAATAGGGTTCAAGCTAGTGATTGGCAAGATGATCAGAATACACCTTTTACAATGGTTCCATATACAAGCCTGCCCCCTTTAGTACAGAGTTCTGGGCTCATACATGGAAAGAGACAGGTGAAGCATACCAACTGTGCATTCCCCTCATCTAGTGTCTGGTATATTTCGATGACAACAAATGAGACTTACTCTGAAGACTGGAACTCAATTTTGAGATTCTCTAAGTGGTTTTTGTGTCTGACCAGTGTGAAAAATTCAAGAATCAATCTGCTGGAGGACCTCAGCAGGAATTGGGAAACTGAGCAGCGTCTGTGCAACTCAATGACCACAGGTCTGTCATAATGAAGACTTTTGAAAGGCTGGTTATGTCATTTCTCAAATCTATAACATCAATTTTCTAGATCTGTCACAGTTCACCTACAAAGCCAACAGATGTGCAGATGATGCAGCTAGCACTGGTCTGGACTTCATACTACAACACCTCAGCTCCCATGGTACATATGTCAGGATTCTCTTTGTCAATTTCAGTTCAGCCTTCAATACCATCATCCCCTGAGCTTCTGGGAGAGAAACTCTCCAGACTTGATGTACCTGGTCCCATCTGCAGGTGGATCACAAACTTCTTCTCTGACAGGAGGCAGTACATGAGACCAGGTAATCACATCTCCGCATCCCGCTCACTTGGCACTGGTGTGCCAGAGGGATGTGTTTGCTCATCCCTTTTATTTTCTCTATACACCAGTCTCCGGTTAAACTGATAAAGTTTACGGACAACACCACTGTCATTGGACTGATCTCCAGAGGTGACAAGTCCAAGTACCACCAGGAAAGTAAATAAGCCAATGCCCTCGTGCGATCACAATAATAAATACTTTATTGTCACCAAACAATTGGTACTAGAACGTACAATCATCACAGCGATATTTGATTCTGTGCTTCACACTCCCTGGATTACGAACATTAAATATTAAAGATATTAAAAATAGTTAAAATTAGTAAATATTAAAAAATTAAATTATAAATCATAAATAGAAAATAAAAAAATGGGAAGTAAGGTAGTGCAAAAAAACCAAGAGGCAGGTCCGGATATTTGGAGGGTACGGCCCAGATCTGAGTCAGGATTCGTTCAGCAGTCTTATCACAGCTGGAAAGAAGCTGTTCCCAAATCTGGCCGTACGGGTCTTCAAGCTCCTGAACCTTCTCCCGGAGGGAAGAGGGACGAAAAGTCTGTTGGCTGGATGGGTTGTGTCCTTGATTATCCTGGCAGCACTGCTCCGACAGCGTGCGGTGTAAAGTGAGTCCACAGATGGAAAATTGGTTTGTGTGATGTGCTGCGCTGTGTTCATAATCTTCTGCAACTTCTTCCGGTCTTGGACAGGACAACTTCCATACCAGGTTGTGATGCACCCTAGAAGAATGTTTTCTATGGTGCATCTATAAAACTTAGTGAGGGTTTTAGGGGACAGGCCAAATTTCTTTAGTTTTCTCAGGAAGTAAAGGCGCTGGTGGGCCAACAACTTCAAATTGAAAGTACATTTATTATCAAAGTATGTATGCAGTATACAACCCTGAGATCCTTCTTCCCACAGAAAGAAACACCATAGTACCTGTTCAAAGAAAACATCAAACACCCAACATGCAAGAAAAACATTGTGCAATTAGCAAAAAACGAGTGAAACCACACAGAACATGAAACATCAAACCACAGAGTCCTTAAAGCAGTCTAGAATGTTCAGTTTAGTTCAGTAAAATTTTTCATTGACAACAGGCTGCAGAACCAGTTCGCCCCAATGAAAATCGCACAAAACATAAAGGAGAAACCAGAAAATATAGCATGAACTGCAGAGTCCAATCCACAAACTGTGGTAATTAAGCCTTAACGAAGACTCGGGAGAGGGACGAGAGGGACAGACACCTGGAGCTGAATGCCCTCAAACTGTAGAGATGCATATCGACTTCAGGAGAAACGCGTCTCCTCTCCACCCAATCATCATTAACAATTCTACAGTTAGCACCATTTCAATTTCAGGTTCCTTATTTCACAGGGCCTCATGTTGAAGAAACATATCTCCTTCATCAACAAAAAGACCGGAGGAGGATGTAATTCTTGCTGTGGTTGATAAAATTTCATCTTCCATACAACACAGTAGTGCAATTCTACATTGCCACGATAAAGAGCACCCTCACATCAGCCATTAACTGGGATGAATGGCCTAACTCTGTTCCAATGTCGTCTGGTCTGACATTGTTTGCTTCAGGCCTTGGAATCCCAAAAATAGGGGTAGTTAAAAAAAAATCACACGCATCCAATCAGAAGATACTAAAATACAGAATTTTAATATGCCAACATGATTTCTGAGGAAATTAAGAAGTCACCTTTATCTTGTCAATAGCTGTAACACTATCAAGTATTTCTGAAGCAAAAGGAAGAATTTTGAAAATTAGCAAAATATAAATCAGCAATAAAGGAAGATGCTGCTGATGATCAGGAGTTAAGTTTCTATTTCAGGCATGAGATTAAACCTCACAACTTATTTATCATGACATAATATAACAGATGAATGCAGGCGTGACCTTTCTCTCTTACAATGTTATAGGATTACCCGGAAAATTCAATTTCCAAGAGATTTGCTTGAAACGAGAGAACAATTTTGCTCTGCAGTCAGTTATTTCTCGATTTCTGATTAGAGTGAACAGTTGATCAAAGCACTGGGCTCCAGATGACCACAATCATTACAACCTCTTGTGTCATTATTTATTAACACTGAAACAAATGAAAAACAATCATTCCTTTCAAAAAGAACAGAATTAGAATCAGAATCAGGTTTATTATCACCAGCATATGTTGTGAAATCTGTTGTTTTGCAGCAGCAGTACAGAGCAATATATAATAATAAAAACTAAAAATTACAATAATTAATACACAAAAATTAAATAAGTAGTGCATAAAGAGATCAAAAAACTAAAACAAAGAGATAGTAAGATGCAGGAAACATTGTGTATTCAGAAATCTGATGGCAGAGGGGAAGAGGCTGTTCCTGAAACACTGAGTGTGTGTCTTCAGGCTCCTGTACCTCCTCCTTGAGGGCAACAATGAGAATAGGGCATATCTTGGTTGATGCAGGTCCTTAATAATGGATGCTGCCTTTTTGAGGCATCACCTTTTGAAGATGCCCTCTATGCTGGGGAGGCTAGTGCCCATGATGGATTTGGCTCAGTTTACAACTTCTGGCAGCTTTTTTCCAATATTGTACTATAGCCCCTCCAGACCAGATTGCAATGCAACCAATTTGAATGCCCTTCATCGTATATCCAACTCCTACTAAATATAGCTGCTGTAATGCCTTCTTTGTAATTGCATCAGTATGTTGGCCACAGGACAGATCTTCAGAGATGTTCACACTCAAGAACTTTAAACTGCTCACTGCCAATCCTTTGATTCTCCAACATGATGACTTCCCCATTTTATGGGCTATTGGCCATAAGCAAGAAAACTCCTAATTACTCTTTTTGTGATTCTTTAAGCAACATACACGTTAGTGTCTTTCTGTGTTGCAGTAATTAAATAAACATATGATCAAGGACAACAAACAACTTAATATGAAATTCTGCTCATGAAAATTAGCAGTATTTTGAAAATCTGCAATATTAAACATGAGACCATAAGATACAGGAGCAGAATTTTGCCATTTGGCCCATCAAGTCTGCTCCGCCATAACCGCTGCCTTAAATATACATAAAGCCTTGGACTCCACAGCTGCCTGTGGCAAAGAGCTCCACAGGCTCACCATTCTCTGGCTAAAGAAATTCCTCCTCATCGCTGTTCTAAAAGGATGTCGCTCTATTCTGAGGCTGTGCCCTCTGGTTCTAGACTCTCTCACTATAGAAAACATCCTCTCCTCATCCACTCTATCAAGGCCTTTTACCATTCAATAGGTTTCAATTCCCGTCACTACTCATTCTTCTGAATTCCAGTGAATACAGCCCCAGAGCCATCAAATTCTATTCACATGATTAGCTGTTCAACCCTGGAATCATTCTTGTGAACCTCTTTTGAACCCTCTTCAGTTTCAGCACATCCTTTCTAAGATAAGGGGCTCAAAACTACTCACAATATTCCATGTGAGGCCTCACAGTACTTTATAAACCCTCAACATTACATCCTTGTTTTTATATTCAAGTTCTTTTGAATGAATGCTAACATTGCATTTGCCTTCCTTGCCACAGACTCAACTTGCAAATTAACCTTCAGGGAATCCTGCACAAGGAATCCCTAGTCCCTTTCTGCTTTTTGAATTTTCTTTCTATTTAGAAAGCAGTCTATGCTTTTATTTCGTCTATTGAAGTGCATGACCATACACTTTCTAACACTGTAATCCATCTGCTACTTTTCCTACTCTGTCTAAGTCCTTCTGTAGTCTCTCTACTTCATCAAAACTACCTGCCCCTCCACTAATCTTCATATCGTCTGCAAACTTTACAACAAAGCTATCAATTCCATCATCCAAATCATTAGCATTTAGCGCAGAAAGAATCGGTCTCAACACAGACCCCTGTGGAACACCACTAGGCACTGGCAGCTAACTAGAAAAGGTTCCCTTTATTCTCATTCTTTGCCACCTGCCAATCAGCCACTGTTTCATCCATGCAATGCCATGGGGTTGTAGTTTGTTATGCAGCCTCATGTGAAGCACCTTGTCAAAGGCCTTCTGAAAATCTAAATATTCAGTATCAACTGATTCTCCTTTTGTCTATCCTGCTTGTTATTTCTTCAAAGAATTCCAACAGATTAGTCAGCTTGGGAAAATCTTGCCTGACTATGGCCAATATTATCATGTGCATCCAAGTACCCTGAAACCTCATCCTTAATAATCGACTCCAACGTCTTCCCAACCAATGAGGTCAGACTAATTGGCCTGTAATTTCCCTTCTTCTGCCTCTCTCACTTATTGAAGAGTGGAGTGATATTTGCAATTTTCCAGTCTTCCAGAACCATTCCAGAATCGAGTGATTCCAATCAGTTTTGGCCAACTCCTCTCTTATGCCTCTGTAATTCCCTTTACTCCATTGTAATACTGATACATCTGACTTTAGCTACTCCTTCTCAAATTTCAAGGTGAATTAGATCACATTATGATCTCCCCCCTCCCCCGGCCGAGGGTTTTTTTCACCTTAAGCTCTCTAATCAATTCCAGTTCACTGCACAACACCCAATTCAGAATAGCTGATCCCCTAGTGGGTTCAACCTCGAGCTGTTCTAAAAAGCCATCTAGTGTGCATTTTAGAAATTCCCCCTCTTGGAATCCAGCACCAACCAGATTTTCCCAATCTACTTGGATATTGAAATCCCAACGACTACTGTAACATTACCTGTCTGGCATGCACTTTCTGTCTTCTGTTGTAATTTGTAGGCCACTGTTTGGGTGTCTGTATACGACTCCCATCAGGGTCAGAATGCGTGGGGATCTTATTGAAACCTACTGAATGTTGAAAAGACTAGATAAGGTGGATATCGAGAGGATGTTTCCTCTGGTGGGGGTATCCAGAACTAGAGGGCACTGCCTCAACATTGAGGGACAACCTTTTAGAACGGAAGTAAGTGGTGAATCTGTTGAATGCTCTGCCACAGACTGTGGTTGTATATTGAAAGCCAAAGTTGATAGATTCCTGATTGGTCAAGGCATCAAGGGATATGGTGAGAAGGCAGGTGTATGGGGTTGAATGGAATCCGGGATCAGCCATGATGAAATGGCAGAGTGACGTAATGGGCTGAGTGGCCTAATTCTGCTCCTATGTCTGATGGTCGCCTCTTTCTAATGATTTATCAGCAGAGCCATGCCATCTATTTTGCCTTCCTGCCTGGCCTTTTGATACAGTGTGTATCATTGGACATTAGGCTCCCGGTTATAATCCTTTTTCAGCCATGATTCAGTGATGCCTATAACATCATACATGCCAACCTGTAACTGGGCTACAGATCTACTTTATTCTGTATATTGCACACATTCAAATGTAACACCTTCAGTCCTGTATTCACACTTTTCAACTTTGTCTGCTTCTTACATTGCAACTCATCCTGTTGACTGCAATTCTGACCTATCATCAGCCTCTCCTTGCTAACAGTCTCACTACACAGTCTTTGTTTACTACCACATTCCCAGCACTATCACTCCTGATCCCACACCCCTGCTAAATTAGTCTAGACCCTCCCAAACAACTCTAACAAACCTGGCCAGAAGGATATTAGACCTCTTGAGTTCAGATAGAACCCATCTCTTTGTACAGCTCGTACCTTCCCCGGAAGAAATCCCAATGATCAATAAATCTCTGCACCCAGCACCAATTCCTCAGCCATGCATTCACCTGCCAAATCATCCCATTCATATCTTTACTGGCGCGTGGCACAGGCAGCAATCCAGAGATTACTACCCTGGAGTCCAGTTTTTCAGCTTTCTACCCAACTCCCTAAAATCTCTCAGGACCTCCTCACCTTGTCTACACGTCATTGGTGCCAATATGCACCAAGACATCCAGCTGCTCACCCTCGCCCTTGAGAATGCCATGGACCTGATCCGAGACATCCCTGACTCTGGCACTGGGAGGCAACATAACATCCAGGTGTCTCTACTGTGCCCACAGAATCTCACCTCTGTTCCTCTGACTATGGAATCTCCTATCTATCAACACCACACTCCTCTTCAGCTCTCTTCTGTTCTGAGCCACAGCACCAGACTGAGTGCTAGAGACACAGTCACCATGGCTCCCCACAGTAGGTCATTCCCCTCTATAGTAACTAAAGTTGTATACTTATTATTGAGGGGAACAGCCACAAGTGTACTCTGCACTGCCTGTGTAATTCCCTTCCTTCTCCTGACAGTCACCCAGTTAACTGACTCCTGCAGACTAGCGGTGACCTTCCTGTATCTCCTATCTAACAGCTCCTCGTTCTCCCATATGAGTTGAAAGTCATGAAGCTGCAGCTCCTGTTCCTTAATACGTTCTCTGTGGAGCTGCAGCTTGGTGCACCTGGTGCAGATGTGTTTATCCGGGAGACTGGAGGTCTCCCAGACTTCCCACGTCCCACACACAGTACAAAACACTGCCTCTGCAGCCATTCTCACTACACTACTATGCCCGAACAGATGAGGAATAAACAAGTAAGAACGAAAAGAGAGAAACCTCTCAGATACTTTACCTCGTCTAAGCCTGATGAGCCAATGCCTCTCTGTATCACACTCAAAAGAATGAGCGCTCCGCTTGCACTTGTGTTATTTTTATTTGCCCCTTCAAATGAATCCCACTTATTGACTAGTCACAGCCTGACTCTGAGAAACTGCCGCAAAACTTTGCCTTTTAAATCTTGATCGCGGATCCGATTGAAAGGTAGCTCTTTTTATGCACTGTGTCTTGTTGATTGGTTGCTGCCCAACATGTCAGAAGTTCAAAAGCTATGGGAAATAATAACTCAAAATAACATCTACCTACCTTCAGAATGCAATGGAACAGACAGCTGGTTCCAACATGGGAAAAATTTTATTTTTATCTTACATACTTCATTCAATAGTAAACAGCCCAAGTTCTACAATGCAATTTGCCATTACTACAATGGCCTGAATAACTAAAACACTGGGCATTTATCACATTTTATTTGAAAAGATCACCGTTAGAACACAATGCAGAATGACTAAATGCTTATAAAATACACAGTATATAAATTCTAATATGTGAACAATAAAAATCAAATGCAGCTATGGCACTCCACACACATTTCCCCTATTGCTGCAGATCTCCAGGGGGTGGGGGGAGATCACAGGCAAACAAATCCTACATTTGTCTTCTTTATCTCCACATCACTGCCAACTTTTATTTAACCAGCTCTTGCAGACAACACATCTCAAGATAAACAGTTATGAATTTGCTGCAGATGACAATTTACTCCAAATTCCTGTATCTCTGAAAAATAATCTGTTCAAATTGTTGTTTGGACCTCAGCCGAGCCGTATTCTTCTATGAAACAATTTCAAAAATTTATTCTTGAGATTATCTAATAACCGATGCAAAAAAAAAATCGACACATTGGGCACAAAACATGCTGTTCTCTTCACAACATTGGAGAAAGTAACTTGTTATTTATTGATTCCAATTCCCATATAGTTATGAAACTGATGCAATAGTACTGTTGAAATAGGAGAAAAATATCAACGTTAGAAAGATCAGAAAAATTAGCTTTGTTTGCCACATGTGCATCCAAATATACAGTGAAATACATCGTTTGCATCAAATCGAATCAGTAAGGTTGTGCTTGGTGGCCTGCAAGTGTTGCTACACTTTCAGCTCACACCCATAACTTAATGACCCGAACCATACGCCTTTGGAATGTGGAAACCGGTGCACCCCGCAGAAACTCATGTGTTCACGGAGAGAATGCACAAACTCTTTACAGACTGCAGGAGGAATCAAAACCTGATCTTACAGCTGTACTCTCCATTTATTTGGATACAACAGTAACAGCCCAATGAGTCCACACCACCCAATTACACCCATGTGATCAATTAACCTAATAACCCGTACGTCTTTGGACTGTGGGCAAAAACTGGAGCACGTGGAGGAATCCCACGCAGTCACAAGGAGAATGTACAAACTTCTTACAGGCAGTGATATGCTAACCGTGTTGCCTCTAAGATTCAATTGCAGCAAGTACTAGATTGGTACCTGACCTGTTGTCAGCATTACTCAGCTTAAAGACATACCGTGATTTCCATTTTTTTACCATCCTACATCAGATGGTTAGGGTGGTGCCATCGCTGTTAAATGCAATGGCTTCCCAGTTTCTCTTGGCATTGCAAAAGTACACCATTCATTATGCAACGCCAGCCAGAAGAACACGGAAGATAAGACGACCAGAAAGGAAAGCTGTGCATTACTTAAGTGATGAATGCATAATCTTTAGCTGCAGCTTTTCCAGTAAAAATAATAATGTGAATTCTACCTCAAGGTAAACAGCAAATCCATAAATCTCAGAATTTAAGTTGTCAGAACCAGTTATGGTCAGCTGTAGTTAAAAGACATTCCTGATTTCAGCCAAAGATCTTTAGATTCAACCAAACCACCAATCATTCCACTGGATTATCTTGTCTGCTGGCTCACTTTGAAAGCAATATTTGGGGGGAAAAAAAATCATTGCAAGCTAATCACAAACAAGGGAAAATCTGCAGAAACCAAGCAACACGCACAACATGTGGGAGAAACTGAGCAGGTCAGGCAGCATCTATGGAAAAGAGTACAGTGCACATTTCAGGCTGAGCCCCTTCGTCAGGACTGAAGAAAAAAGATGAGGAGTAAGAGTTAGAAGGTGGGGGGAAGGAAGATGATAGGTGAAACCGGGGGGGGGGGGGGGGGGGTGAAGTAAGAGCTGGGAAGTTGATTGATGAAAGAGAGACAGGGCTGGAGAAGGGGGAATCTGATCGGAGAGGGTAGAAGACCATGGAAAAAAGAAAGGGGGAGGTGCAACATAGGAAGGTGATGGGCAGTTAAGCAGGTAAGGTGAGGTGACAAAGGGAAATGGGAATGGGGAATGGGGAAGGAGAGGGAGGGTGCATTACCACAAGTTTGAGAAATATTGCAAGCCAATACTTCCCTTAAAGTCATGATCAAGCAAGAGAAAAAGGATTTTAACCCCTCAAATATTTATTCTCAGGATAAAGCAACAATAATGGTAGTCTGTATAATTGAATGGCTTGTTAGGCTGCTATGATTACTTTAAAATATGGTTGATTCAGTTAATTGGACCATCAGTTTACCAGGGCAGCCACTTATTTGGGACAACTCTAAAAGAACAAAAACTAATCGAGGAAATAGCCAGGATTTCCTTTGTTTAATTTGGACACTATGTTGCTTAATCGGGAAAGGAGACTGTTGCCGAACAATTTCTAACTGGCATTAGTTGTGTGCACGTAAAACACTACACTGCTGTAATTTCAATCCAAGGTCTCAAATGCAATACAGATCTGACCTCCTTACAAACCATACGGAATAATAGTGACAACAGCAGGAAGTGTTAGCAAACCTAGATTCAGATTCAGTCATTTATCACAGGTACATGGAAACATACAGTGAAACGCGCTGCTTGAGTTAATAACCAACACAACCTAAGGCAGCACAAGTGTCACTACACATTCTAGCACCAGCAACGCATGCCCAAAATGTTTAGCAGAACAATATAGGACACAACAAAACAGAACATACCAAGAGACAAAACAACAACAGCAAAAGAAGCCCCTTTTCTCCCTCCCTCCCATGCAAACATTTCAATGATGAGGTGAGTGAAGTTATCCCTACTAGTTCAAAAGCCTCATGTTGAGGGGTAATAACTGTTCCTGAACCTGGTGGTGTGAGTCCTGAGGCTCCTGTACCTTCTTCCTGATGGCAGAAGCATGAAGTGAGCATGATCTGGGTGGTGGGGGACTCCAGTGATCAATGCCGTTTTCCTGTGACAATCCATTTTTGAGGGATATTCCATTCAAGGACACTGGTGTTTCCATACCAGGCCATGATCCAGCCATGTAAGAATTGTAAGAAAGTAGAGGCACTGCCGTGCTTTCTTATTGAATGCACTTACGTGCTGGGCCCAAGACAGGTCCTCCAGAATGATTACACCGAGGAATTTAATGTCACTGATCCACCAATGAGGACTGGCTCATGAACCCCTGGTTTCCTTCTCCTGAAGTCAATAATCAGCTTCTTGGTCTTGCAGACATTGACTAGGAGGTGGTGCTGTGACACCACTCAGACAGATTTTCCATTTCCCTCACATATGCTGATTTGTCACCATCTTTGATTTGGCCTACGACAGCCTAGTGGTGTACCTGTGCTGATGGAGATGGAGGAGATGTTATTGCCAGTTCAAACTGACTGAGGTCTGCAAGTGAGGATTTTGAGGATCCAATTGCACAAAGAGGTTTTGAGGCCAAGGACATTAAGTTTATTGATTAATTACTAAGAAGGCAACTTCTATACGTCAATTGTTTAACTCTATCTTTCAGGTGAAATGGATGAGACTGAAAGCTCCATCATCATTATACGAGCACATGTCATGGGAAGGGACAAACACAAGAGATTCTGCAGGGATGCTGGAAAATCCAGAGTACACACAAAATGCTGGAGGAACTTGGTAGGTCAGGCAGCATCTATGGAGGGGAATAAAAAGTTGATGTTTTGGGCTGAGACCCTTCTTCAGGACTCATGAAAAGGGAGTGTATTAACTTCATTCCAGCATTTCACTGTGGCATCCCCACTTATAGGGGAATACACGAACACAAGTAAGTAATGCATGCTCTCTCAGAGGCTTGGCTGGCTGGTGATCTGTTATGATTCACTTTGTTTTAGATAAATTTTAGATATAAACTTTTACATTCAAAAGTTGAGTTGTAGTCAGAATCATCTTTCACATCTAAGAAAAAAGACATTTTGAAAAACATGCCATGGACACTGTGTAAAGAAAAACATTTGCTTCTTCTAACAACAGAAATTCCTTATGAAATAACGTTAAAGATAGTGTTCCATCCTCTTTCAGTACCTATAATAGTTACCTATTAAAAAAATACATCCATCCTAAAACTACTTATAATATTGAGGTCTGTTATTACCACTTCTACAGGTTCGGTTAGAGGGAAAAGAAATGGAACATGAAATGCTGGAAATACACAGAATGATGGCAAAAAAAAAACCAAAAAAAGGCTGAAAATTAGGTAAGTTTCTCAAGCTGGCAGTACGTCAAAGTGGTGTTCCACAAGAATCTATTCTGGAACGGTGATGGTCAACATTTTCATAATGTTCTATGGTTCTAAGTGATTCAGTCTGAGATATTGGACTAATGTTGAAATTGCAAACAATGCTGATTTGAATGCATAACAAATCATGATATGTGCTCCACCAAATTACAAGACGACAACAAAAGGACAATTGCAAACTTCCAAATAACATGCCACTGCGTAGATTGGAAAAATCTGCAGAGGGTTGCAAAATAACCAGCTTCATCAAGGGCACTAGCCTCGCTACCAACAAGGTCATCTTTAAAAGGTGATATCTCAAAAAGGTGGTATCATCACCTCCACCAACCAGGACAAGCCCTCTTCTCATTGCTACCCATCAGAGAGGAGGTACAGGAGTCTGAAGACACACACTCAGCATTTTAGGAACAACTTCCACGCTGCCATCAGATTTCTGAATGGACAATGAGCACATGAACACTGCCTCACTATTTTTGCACTCTTTCTGCGGTATACATGTATGTATATGTGTGCACATACACACACACAAATATATATCTTATTGTAATTTGTAATATATTTTGTGTTTTGTACTGTACTGTTGTCGCAAAACAACTTATTTCACAACATACTATGTCAGTGAAAATAATCCTGATTTGGATCCGAAGTCGGGTGGGGGAACCAAGGGATATTAGAATACAATAGCAACATTAATTGTCATTCATAATTCATGCAAGCAAAATTCTGGAGTCACCTCCAGAGGAATTGTTATATAAAACCAAGTTGGACAATGTTGGATACATTTCCAATCTCTACAGTAAGGAATGTAGGAATCGGTCTACACACAGCAAAGCCAGTATTTAGCATTGTGGTCATGGCCATATAATCTGTCATTGAATTTTTGATAGCGTGATAAAAGTTAACACTTGTTTGAAATAGCGGTATGGGATCTTTGATGCTCAGTTAAGGGAATAACAGCAGCTCCAACAGTGTAGCCATCCTTCAGTACTACATTCAAGTGTCAATGCAGATTCTGAACTTGGTTTTGAACTTGGGATACAAATGTAAACTTTTTGACTTGGGAGTCTGCTCTCCTGAGCCACAGTTGATGAGCAATTTTGATAGATTTCAAAAACTTTTGTATAACTATTGTTAAATTAACTGATGTGTTTTCCCTCCTTCACTTCCTTAAGTGAAGTTGAAGCACAGTTCTTGAATCTGAAGTGGAAAGTTATGACTCATGCATCTGTAATTTCCTCATCAAATAGGGGAGTGTTTTCTTTTATTTTTTAAGTCTTATTTTTCTGTTAGTACATTTATTAAAATGTATTCCTGCCTGGAATTATATATAGATTCACTTACACTGCTGGTCATTTCTCTTCTTCCAGCATGCATGAAAAGTAATTCCTTTACTGCCTCTTCCTTCACACACAGTACAATGAAAAAGTCTTAGGCACATATGTATATAGCCAGGGCGCCTAAGACTTTTACACAGTACTGTAGTAATTTTATGTATTGCACTGTACTGTTACCACAAAAGAAACAAATTTCATGACATATGTGAGTGATGATAAACCTGATTCTGATATGGGTCTCTATTGCGGACTGCAAGTGGAAAGTGGGGAGAGCAGCGAATCATGTCTGGGAAAAGGGGAAGGGAGCGAGGAGGGAGCAGGAAGCACCAGAGAGACGTTATGTAATGGTCAATAAACCCATTGTTTGGAATCAAATGACCTTACCTGGTGTCTCAGGGCTGTGTGCGTCTGCACCCACACTACACCCTGTCACCCCTTCTCTGCCACATGTCCCACACCCCTCCCACGGCACTCAGCATTCACCTTTGCTCCTGCCAGAAATACAAGCTTACTCTCTAGTCCTTGTTGACAAATACAGTACAGTGGAAAAGTCTTGGGCACCTTAGCTACATATATGTACCTTAGACTTTTGCACAGTACTATGTACACATATAATCTTACATATATACAGTCACACTCAAAAGTTACTTGTACATTGTGTTTTATAGGAGGCACAGGAGCCTGAAGATGCAGACTCAACATTTTAGGAACAGCTTCTACCTCCCCCACCACCCTGCCATCAAATTTCTGAATGGATGTTAAAATTTAAAATTCAAATTCTAGTTTTTGCTCCCTCACCTCTCCTTCAAATTTAGTTATATTATGGTCATTAATTTCAAGACTTTCCCTGTCAGTCAGTTAATTCATTTTGAATTTTCACAAAAAAGAGCTGCAAATTAGTCCTGATCTAAGAACAGCATCCCACCTCATCCCAACAAAACATATACAGCGGCTCCCCAGACATAAAAAGACCTGATTTACAGAAATCCAACTTCATACAAATTCTCCCATATACTTTAAAATTTTTTTCAAAGTAGAATAAATAGTATCAATACAATAAGCCATGGTAGTGTAGCTGTTAGCACGATGCTATTACAGCTCCGCTTGTCGGAGTTCAGAGTTCAATTTCCTCCGGGTGCTCCAGTTTCCTTACGCAGTCCAAACACGTACTTCTTAGTAGGTTAATCGCTTATTGTAAATTGTCCTGCGATTAGGCTAGGGCTAAACAGATAAGTTGGAGAGTGTGGCTCATTGGGGTGGGTGGGTAGGGGGGGGATAGATAGATAGTTATGGGTAGTTTTATTAAATTAAATTTTAGGAAACGTATGCAGAGCAATATAACCTAGGGAGCTATAGAAAATGGGTATTCCTAATTTAAGGATTAAAAATTGGCTTACAGGGATTTCACAGGATCAGAACCCTTATATAACCTGGAGATAGACTGTACTGAAATGTAGACTGCTGTCAATACATTGGACTTCCCATAACCAGGTGGGTTTCCTTCAGGTGCTCCGGTTTCCTCCCACAGTCCAAAGACGTATCGGTTGGTAGGTTAATTGATCATTGTAAATTGTCCTGTGATACCCTCAAATTAAACAGGGGAAATGCTAGGGGAACAGGTTGGCTTGAAGAGTCGAAAGGGCCCTTCGGCATTGTATCTCAATGAGTAAATTGGTCAATAACAACAAATAACTAAATCATGAATAATGCAACTAAAATCATTACAATTGACATTGTAATTTTCTCAAGGTTTAAAGCATGACTTCTGTCCACAGATAATTCATACAACCATCCACAGTCATGTTTTAGAAATGTCTTCACATATGAATGCCCCTGAATGTATTGAAGCAGCAGGGCCCGAGTAAGAGAGCGAAGAACGACCCTGGCTTTGGATGATTTAAGCACCGGGCCAGATTGAAAAGTTCAGGGTGTCAGGGCCAGAGGAGAGGGACGTGCCAGTTCAGTTAGCCACTCAAGATTTACTCATCTCTGTGCCAAAACGAAGTTGTCGCCTACAATGGGCTCCTGAATTGGCTAAAGTGATGACTGGCTTCGTGGCTATGGAGTCACTTATGTGAACTTCAGTTCTGAATATAATTTGATTACTTTTATTATTTGCATTTTTTTCTGCTCATTGGGTGTTTGAGGGTCTTTTTTTTAAAATGGGGTGCATTGGGTTTCTTTGTTTTGTGGAATTCTGTAAGGTTGTATACAGTATAATACTTTGATAATAAACGTACTTTGAACTTATGTTCATGGTCTTTGGCTGCTGTAGCCCATCCACTTCAAGGTTCGATGTGCTGTGCATTTAGAGATGGTCTTCTGCACACCACTGCAGCAACACATCGTTATTTGAGTTACTGTCACCTTCCTGTCAGCATGAACAAGTCTGGCTATTCTCCTCTGACCTCTCTCACTAACAAGACATTTTCTCTCACAGAACTGCCACTCACAGCATGTTTTTTTTTGCTTTTCGCACCATTCTCTGTGAACTCTAGAGACGATTGTGTGGGAAAATCCCAGGACATCAGCAGTTTCTGAGACACTCAAATCACCTCTTCTGGCACCAACAATCATTCCATGGTCAAGGTCACTTAGATCACATTTTTCCCCCATTCCGATGTTTGGTTTGAGCAATTGAAGCTTTTGACCATATCTGCAAGCCTTTATACATTGAGTTGCTGCCACATGATTGGTTGATTAGATGTTTGCATTAAAGAGGTGTACAGGTATACCTGATCAAGTGGCCACTGTAGAAATTTTTTTTTAATGCAGTACTAAGAAGCATCATACACTTATGGGCAATTAGTAAGACTAATCTTTATCCACGCCCGCCACCTCCTTATTCTGGCTTCTGTTCTGTTACATTCCAGTCAAGACGAAGGGTGCCGGCCCGAAACATCAACAGTTAATTCCCCTCCATAGATGGTGCTTGACCTGCTGAGTTCCTCCAGTATTTTGTGTGTTGCTCAAGATTTTCAGCATCTGCAGGATCTGCTTAATTAGTCACTGTATTTAAAAGGACATTCAAAATATGCTAGAAAGTGCTTCTTTGTTCAATATATCAGCAGTGAGATTAAAACTGAGATATCATATAGAAACATAGAAAATAGGTGCAGGAGTAGGTCATTCGGCCCTTCGAGCCTGCACCGCCATTCAGTATGATCATGGCTGATCATCCAACTCAGAACCCTGCGCCAGCCTTCCCTCCATACCCACTGATCCCCGTAGCCACAAGGGCCATATCTAACTCTCTCTTAAGTATAGCCAATGAACTGGCCTTAACCGTTTCCTGTGGCAGAGAATTCCACAGATTCACCACTCTCTGTGTAAAGAAGTTTTTCCTAATCTTGGTCCTAAAAGGCTTCCCCTTTATCCTCAAATTGTGACCCCTCGGTCTGGACTTCCCCAACATTGGGCACAATCTTCCTGCATCTAGCCTGTCCAATCCCTTTAGGATTTTATACGTTTCAATCAGATTCCCCCCTCAATCTTCTAAATTCCAACGAGTATAAGCCTAGTTCATCCAGTCTTTCTTCATATGAAAGTCCTGCCATCCCAGGAATCAATCTGGTGAACCTTCTTTGTACTCCCTCTATGGCAAGGATGTCTTTCCTCAGATTAGAGGACCAAAACTGCACACAATACTCCAGGTGTGGTCTCACCAAGGCCTTGTACAACTGCAGTAGTATCTCCCTGCTCCTGTACTCGAATCCTCTCGCTATAAATGCCAGCATACCATTCGCCTTTTTCACCACCTGCTGTACCTGCATGCCCACTTTCAATGACTGGTGTATAATGACACCCAGGTCTCGTTGCACCTCCCCTTTTCCTAATCGGCCACCATTCAGATAATAATCTGTTTTCGCCACCAAAGTGGATACCTTCACATTTATCCACATTAAATTGCATCTGCCATGAATTTGCCCACTCACCTAACCTATCCAAGTCACCCTGCATCCTCTTAGCATCCTCCTCACAGCTAACACTGCCGCCCAGCTTCGTGTCATCCGCAAACTTGGAGATGCTGCATTTAATTCCCTCATCCAAGTCATTAATATATATTGCAAACAACTGGGGTCCCAGCACTGAGCCTTGCGGTACCCCACGAGTCACTGCCTGCCATTCTGAAAAGGTCCCGTTTATTCCCACTCTCTGCTTCCTGTCTGCCAACCAATTCTCTATCCACATCAATACCTTACCGCCAATACCATGTGCTTTAAGTTTGTACACTAATCTCCTGTGTGGGACCTTGTCAAAAGCCTTTTGAAAATCCAAATATACCACATCCACTGGTTCTCCCCTATCTACTCTACTAGTTACATCCTCAAAAAATTCTATGACATTCGTCAGACATGATTTTCCTTTCACAAATCCATGCTGACTTTGTCCGATGATTTCGCCGCTTTCCAAATGTGCTGCTATCACATCTTTGATAACTGACTCTAGCAGTTTCCCCACCACCAATGTTAGGCTAACCAGTCTATAATTTCCTGGTTTCTCTCGCCCTCCTTTTTAAAAAGTGGGGTTACATTAGCCACCCTCCAATCCTCAGGAACTAGTCCAGAATCTAAAGAGTTTTGAAAAATTATCACTAATGCATCCACTATTTCTTGGACTACTTCCTTAAGCACTCTGGGATGCAGACCATCTGGCCCTGGGGATCTATCTGCCTTTAATCCCTTCAATTTACCTAACACCACTTCCTTACTAACATGTATTTCCCTCAGTTCCTCCATCTCACTGGACCCTCTGTCCCCTACTATTTCCGGAAGATTATTTATGTTCTCCTTAGTGAAGACAGAACCAAAGTAATTATTCAATTGGTCTGCCATGTCCTTGCTCCCCATAATCAATTTACCTGTTTCTGTCTGTAGGGGACCTACATTTGTCTTAACCAATCTTTTTCTTTTCACATATCTATAAAAGCTTTTACAGTCAGTTTTTATGTTCCCTGCTAGTTTTCTCTCATAATCTTTTCTCCCCTTCCTAATTAAGTCCTTTGACCTCCTCTGCTGAACTCTGAATTTCTCCCAGTCCTCAGGTGAGCCACTTTTTCTGGCTAATTTGTATGCTTCTTCTTTGGAATTGATACTATCCCTAACTTCCCTTGTCAGCCACGGGTGCACTACCTTCCTTGATTTATTCTTTTGCCAAACTGGGATGAACAATTGTTATAGTTCATCCATGCGATCTTTAAATGCTTGCCATTGCATATCCACCGTCAACCCTTTAAGTGTCATTTGCCAGTCTATCTTAGCTAATTCACGTCTCATACCTTCAAAGTTACCCTTCTTTAAGTTCAGAACCTTTGTTTCTGAATTAACTATGTCACTCTCCATCTTAATGAAGAATTCCACCATATTATGATCACTCTTACCCAAGGGGCCTCTCACGACAAGATTGCTAATTAACCCTTTCTCATTGCTCAATACCCAGTCTAGAATAGCCTGCTCTCTAGTTGGTTCCTCGACATGTTGGTTCAAAAAACCTTCCCGCATACATTCCAAGAAATCCTCTTCCTCAGCACCCTTACCAATTTGGTTCACCCAATCTACATGTAGATTGAAGTCACCCATTATAACTGCTGTTCCTTTATTGCACACATTTCTAATTTCCTGTTTAATACCATCCCCAACCTCACTACTACTGTTAGGTGGCCTGTACACAACTCCCACCAGCGCTTCCTGCCCCTTAGTGTTATGCAGCTCTACCCATATCGACTCCACATCTTCCCGGCTTATGTCCTTCCTTTCTATTGAGATTAGTGATTTTTTTTATCCATAAAAATCCAGGTTAGTTGTCCAAATAACTTGTGAAAACAATTTTTGAACTACATTTGACCAGTGGAAATCAGACTCACACATATATTATTACATTTTTAATTTCCAGCTCATGAACCACTATGCTACTTCTGTACACAATGACAAGCCATATAGTCAACGATCCCACTTTCATTGAATGAGGATTCTCACCCTAACGTTTGGAAGAAAAACACACTTTCAACTTTTTTTTACCTCATGACATTTCAATTGATTTTGCTTTTAGAACATAGAACACCACAGCACAGTACAGGCCCTCAACCCACAATGTCATGCCATCCCTTTAACCTACTCCAAGATCAATTTAACCCTTCTTTCCAGTATAGCTCTCCTTTTTCCTATCATCCACGTACCTAAAAGATTTTTTCCCCCAATGTATCTGCCTCTGTCGCACTCCTGGCAGGGTGTTCCACACACCTACCTCTCTCTTTGTAAAAACCTACTTCAGACATCAGACTTTCCTCCAATCACCTTAAAATTATACCTCCTTGTATTAGCCATTTCTGTAAAATTCTAATGGTGTTTAAATCTAAATGTAGAGAGATATTTCAAATTGCAAATAAGAAAAAAATCTACTAGACTTTGACAGGAGGAAACACTGCCTCAGCTGCAGGACCTCACTACCGAAGCCTTGGCAAGCACCTCTCGACTTGACAAAATCAGCTCAACTGGCTTTCTACTGCTAGCTCAGGCATGCAAGATGGACAGCAAGGAATTGCAGACAACAAGCCAGAACAAACAGACCAGTTTCAGCTCATTTATCCATCCAAGTTACCTTATGAATAAGTATTCATTCCCTTAAATTGGGCCACAGCTCTTTTCCTCAACCTGTGTGATGAATGGTAATAAACAGTTCCAAATCTGCCAGATACAATGTCTGATTGAATACATAATTAAAATCTAATCCTACCATGTAGTGGTTAGCACGACAATGTTATAACTCCGGACATCGGAGTTTGGAGTTCAGTTCTGATGTCATCTGTAAGGTGTCTGTTTATCCCCATGGAATGTGTGGGTTTCCTCTGGGTGCTCCAGTTTCCTCCCTCACTCCAAAGTAGTACAAGTTAATGGTCATTGTAAATTGTCCAATGATTAGGCTAGTGTTAAAGAGATGGGCTACCGGGAGGTGCAGCTCAAAGGGCTGGAAGGGCCTATTTTGCACTGTATCTCTAAATAAAATTTAAAAATAAAATAATTAAAGCCTAATCCTACCACGTACAATCTAAAAGCCACCATAAGACTGGCAATGATTAATTTTCCATACAGAGCCTGAACCAACACCACAGATATAACAATCTCAAACATGCTATTGTTCTGTTTGGCAACAAACACCAAGGACAAAGGACAAAGGCTGTAATACTAAACAAATACAGTACTGATAAGAGTATTGAGATGAACTAGCATAGCACAATCGTTCCAATCCAACAGCTTTATCAGAATATAGACCCTCCTCAATCCAACCCAAACTCAGCAGACACAGTTGAGTCCTGTTGGACGTGGGTAAGTAGCCTGGTTAGTGTTCACATGGTCAAACAGTGCCTGAGAACTGTTTTCATCAGGTGCTCAGACAACTCACAACCTCACCTTCGTGCCAGGTAGCAGCGGTAATGAAAAAGACACTTCAAACTGAGTATATTTCAAATATATGGTAATTCCCTAACAATATAACTCTAACATGGATGGTTCAAAACATGGCTGCAAAAGTAAGAGGATTGGGCATGGTGCCTGCAACCCCACACCCGTAAAAGCCTAGTGCGACAGAAACATCAACAAAAGCTCCGAAGACCTCATCCCTGGAGACGAAGGATCTTCACTTAGAAGACGTACCATAAAAGACAAAAGTCAGTGGAAGCCACTGGGCATATCAGCCTTCTATCATCCAGGACCACCACCAGACTGACCCACGACAGAGGACTCTGGTGAGCTGCTGATGGTGACCAATGCTATACAGTGCCAGTGACCCGGATTCAATTCTGCTGCTGATTGTAAGGAGTTTCTACCACCCCCACCCTGCCCCCGTGGTCAGATGGGTTTCCTCCAGGTGCTCAGGTTTTCTCCCACATTCCAAAGACATACAGCTTAGTAGACAAATTGATCACATGAGTGTAATTGGACAGTGTAGGCTTGCTGCGTTGGAAGGCCCTGCTACCATGCTGCATCTCCAAATAACTACCCTCCCGACATGCCATGGCCTTTCCACCATCTACAACAGGGGTCCCCAACCTTTTTTGCATTGCGGACTGGTTTAACATTGACAATATTCTTGCGAACCAGCCGACCGGGGGGGGGTAGTAAGTTTGCCAACGGACAACAGTAGCAGTCAAATGCGCTTACCCAGAAAGACTACAATGGCCATGAAGCCTTGCGCGGGCACCAGTGCGCATGTGCGTCGTGACCTGCCAATTCCCGCTCCGCCCGCAGCAAATCCTTTTTGCCGATTCTGTTCGTGGGGATGGGTTTTAATCACTACTGAAATATAGGCGATAAGTGGGTAATACACTCAATTTTGTTTTTAAAAGGGTTTATCTAACGAATTTAATATTAAACACACAGCGCACATTTTCCTCGCATGAATACAGTGATAAGTCAATTATCAGGGGAGGACAGGGGAGATTGAAGTGTTGAACGAACTTCCAGTAGAAGTGGTAGAGGCAGGTTCGATATTATCATTTAAAGAAAAATTGGATAGGTATATGGACAGGAAAGGAATGGAAGGTTATGGGCTGTGTGCAGGTGTGCGGGACTAGGTGAGAGTAGCGTTCGGCACGGACTAGAAGGGCCGAGATAGCCTGTTTCCATGCTGTAATTGTTATAGGGTCACTTATAAGTCAATAGCATCATAACATTTTAAGTAACATTTGGATATTAAACACACAGCACATATTTTCCCCCTATAAATATATAAAATCATTGCAACACACCAATATCACTGAATCAGTGGGAGCCCTGGGCTTGTTTCCCTGCAACAACACGGTCCTATTGAGGGGTGATGGGAGACAGCGATACTCGAAGGAGGTTCCTTATGCCCAGTCTATTCTGCAATTTAGTTTTCATTCCATTCATCGCAGAAAACTCCGCTTCGCAGAAAAATGATGGGAATGAAAGCAACGCTTTCAGTGCTCTCGTAGCTATCTCAGGATATTTAGCCTTGACTTTGATCCAAAATGCCGACAGAGATGTTATGTCAAACATACTTTTCAGTCCGTCATCATTTACAAGCTCGAGGAGTTGATCTCCTTCCTACCCTGACACAGATGACGCGCGGGTCACGACCTCGCATGCGTAATGGCTGATCAGTGGCTGTGACAGGGAATGAGGAAAGGTGCAGCTGACTCATATCGCCAAATCATATCGCTTCCTTGCGGCCCAGTAGCGCATGCTGTGCGGCCCGGTACCGGTCCGCGGCCCGGTGGTTGGGGACCACTGATCTACAAGGCAAACAGCAGGAGTGTGACATAATACTGCTCATTTGACTGAATAAATGTAGCTATAACAAGCCCTCCAGAAGCTGAACAGCATCCAGGTAAAGCAGCCCACTTAACAGGTAGCACTGTAAACACTCATTCCCTAAGTGACCAGCACACACTGGCAGCAGTGAACCATCTACGAACAGCTATTAACTCATGCTGCTCGGACAGAAACTCCCAAACCTGCTTCTCCATCACTGATAAGGGCCAGTGCAGCAGGTGTGTAGGAAAACTATCACCTAGAGGTTTCCCCTCCACATTGCATACTCGGCTCACTTGAAAATATATTAATGGAGCTGTTTTTTCACTTGGTCTAAATACTAAGGCTACCTACTCAACAGCTCATTGTTGCCATTAGGAAGGAGGTACAAGAGCCTCAGAACCCACACCACCAGGTTTAGGAACGGTTCCTACCCCTCAACCGTCACGCTCTTGAACTAAAGGGGATAACTTCACTCACCCCATCACTGAACTGTTCCCACAACCTATGGACTCACTTTTAAGGACACTACAACTTGCGTTTTTGATATTTACTGCTTATTCATTATTATCTTTTTTCCTTTTGTACTTGCACAGTTTGTTGTTTTTTGCACACTGGTTGTTTGTCTATCTCTGTCATGTGTGGTTTTTCCATTGATTCTATTGCCCACAAGAAAATGAATCTCAGGGTAGTATATCATGACATACAGTATGTGTACTTTGATAATAAATTTATTTTGTACCTTCATCAAGAGGTCTGGAGAACTTCACAAAACCACTAAAATATATTTTTAAAGACACACACAAGAACTTCAAAGCATTGACCAAGCCCCAATATGCCAATTATAGTATTTGTGTCAACTATGCTCACTTTGTGTACCACAGTCCCTAGGACACACCAGTTTGCGTAGAGGGAGAGAGAGTTTAAAAGAAATGAACAGGACAGTTGGCACATCTTGCGCGCCACATTCCTGAGAAGACATTGGATCGCACATAATTAGGCACTTGGCAAGGGCTAATAAAAAAAAACTTAGGTTTAAATGGAGCGGCCATTGTGTAAGTGGGCCAGTGCTGGAGTGGGTAGTTGAGGCTTTGGCTCACTGAGGCTTCCCTGAGGAGAGACACACGTCGCAGGTAGATTTCTTTTGGTGCAGCATCTTCCCGCGCCTAAAAAAAAGGAGCTGCACAATGTAGGATACCAAATGGAACCTCAGTTTTGTGTCCCTGGATGGGTGGACCATTATGGATATGGGCATGCTACTCCCCCCGAATGGACCTCAGGCTCAGTTACCGAGGTACCCCGGGGGCTACCCTGGACCGAGGTTCCGCCGCCCCCAGCCGACTCAGCTGCCACCTGCCCCAACCGGCATCCCTTTTACTGGGTGCTGTGGATGCAGAATGGCTGATCACTGGCTGCGTCACTGCCCCCAACGCCAACACCAACCAAGGCAGCCTGGCAGATGCCAGCCCTTTACTGCTGGTGATCCCTTTTCCTCCTGACTACCCAGTGAAAATAGGGGTGCAGAAGGAGGGCAGCGACTATTCCCTGCCCTTACAGGCCACCGAGAAGTGGAGCCGATTATCAGCCTGTCCATTGAAGGGCAATCCTACCTTTTATGATAGACACTTCCTGTATTGCCCAGCATAGCTTTGCTCTGTCCGATTACTCGATAACACTTAGAGGTCTGATAGGACAGGAAAAATCCTACTCCTCACCATCCCACTGCAGGTAAATTACAGGGAACGGCAGGGCTCGATACAATTTGCTGTGACCTCAGTCCTAGGGGTCAATGTAGCCGGGCGGGATCTTTTATGCGCCCTGCACCTCCGCATCCAGTGCTTAGATGAGGGGGTTGCTGTCAGTGTTTCTGATGCCCGGAAGGTTTTCTGGGTCCACCACCCACTCCAGTGATGGTCCCTTGATATCGCACGAGAAGACCGATTATCTTATGAGCAAGCACCCCAACCCCCCGATCCCCATGTGACTTTAGCACATGATCCCTCGGGCAATTCCAGGGAGCTAGAATCCATTTATTCTCCTTTCCTTGGAAATTCCGTCCCTGTGACTGTTTTTGGCATTGTTGAAGGGAAGGAGGGCTCAGCTTTGTTAGTTGAGGCGCCTGAGGAACTGTGGAACCAATCGGGATTGCTCTCCCCACGTGACCCTCACGGTCACGGAGAGACACAAACCCAAAGAATTGGGATTTTAGCCAATAAACTACAGAAACAGGCTACCCCAGCAGTGGTGGGCATACCACAGATTTTCCTTGACAGGACCCTCTCCTTTTACCAACAACCCTTCAGTGTCCCGGGTCGTCTGCAGCACCATCAGCCTTGTCACATGTCAACTGATGAACCTGGACAAGATCTTTGGGCTGTCTCCAAAATGGAGGTGGGCCTCACCTCGGTCCCTCCCGTAAAAATAAACGTTCGGGAAGGGGCTCAGATGCCCTCTATTCTCCAATACCCTCTCAAGGAGGCAGCTGACGGCATCACCCATCTCACAGAATCCTTCTGTAAGCAGGGCATTCTAGTCCTGTGCCAGTCCCCTTGCAATACTCCTATCTTACCAGTTCCAAAGCCAGGAAGGCCAGATTGGTGGTTAGTGCAGGATCTCCATAGGATTAATGAAATTGTGCTGCCTACACATCCGGTAGTCCCTAATCCTGCTATGATTTTAAGCAGCATTCCACCGGACTCCCAAATTTTTACCATAGTAGATCTGCAGCATGCATTTTTTGCAATTCCCATTGCTCCTGAGTCGCAGTACCTTTTTGCATTTACCTTTCAAAATCAGCAGTACACTTGGACTAGGCTACCCCAAGGTTTTGTGCACTCTCCCACCATTTTCTCGCAGATTTTGCATAGGCAGCTTAGAGACTTACAATTTCCCGGGGGCTGTACAGCAACCCAGAATGTAGACGACCTCCTACTGGTAAGCTCGTCAGAGACATCAAATGTGCACGACAATACACTTCTGAATGCCCTGCACTCATGGGGATACGTGATCCCACCCCAAAAAGTAAAGAGAGCCCAAAGACAAGTGATATTTCTGGGAACCCTTTTGAGTGCAACCGAAGGCAACTCACTCCTGAAAGAGTGACCCCAATCCTTGCAACCCCCCTGCCCACTACACCCAAAGCCATGCGAGCTTTCCTTGGCCTGGTAAACTTTTGTAGACAGTGAATTCCAAATGCTGCTCTGTATACAAGACATTTGAACCCTCTGGCTTCTAGTACGCTTAAAGAGCCACTAGAACTAACTGAGCAACAGAAAGAAGCCTTTGAGGAATTGAAGAAATCCCTCTCGAGAGCACCTGCTCTCGGCCGCCCACTCTGACCATCCGTTCCAGCTTTTTGAGAATGTTTTAGATGGCTGCGCCACTGCAGTGCTCACTCAGACTCATGGGGATAGATGCAGGCCTGTTGCCTATTATTCCACTAAGTTACACCCCGTAGCACAGGGATTACCCCCCTGCTCGCAGATGCTCCTGGCCACTTACTCCCTAGTCATGGCTGCTTCCAACATCACCTTCCAACAGCCAGTTACAGCGTATTTGTCCCATACCATTGTAGCCCTGCTGACTACCCACCAAACCCAACATCTTACCCAGGCCAGACTAAGTCACTATGAAATAGCATTACTTAATAACCCACTCCTCACCTTTGCATACTGTAATGCCATCAACCCCGCTACACTTTTAGAGACAGCCCCCATTGAGTTGACTGAACCTCCTCATGACTGACTGCTGCAGAATCATTTTCTCACCTCACCATGCCCCGACCTCTCAGATGCAGCTATTCCAGGGGCACAACTTGCCCTATACGTGGATGGCAGTTTTACCGTCTCTGAGACCGGGGAATGCATCTGCGGCTACGCCGTTGTCGGCAATGACCACACGCTCCAAAGTGGCGCTCTCCAGCCCCAAGTCTCTGCCCAAAAAGCTGAACTTTTTGCTCTCACTCAGGCCTGTATTTTAGCCAAGGACAAAAAGGCCAACGTTTATACAGACTCTCGCTACGCATGTGGGGTGGCCCATGATTTTGGGCAACTCTGGGCACAGCGGGGGTTTCTCACCTCCTCCGGAACCCCTATCCAGAATGCCATGTAAAGAATCTCCTCCAGGCTATACTCCTCCCCAAAAAATTGGCCATTATTAAGTGCTCGGCTCATCTAAAAGACAAATCTGCAGTGACTAAAGGGAACAGCAGGGCCAACTTGGCAGCCAAACAGGCTGCGCAGGAGGCGGCTACCACAGTTTCCACTGCAGAGCGATTGGCCTTCACCACAACTAAAACACCAGGAGTGCTGGGCACTCCAGACAGGGCAACAGTTCAAAGACTCCGGGGGACACCCCGATTCAGAAAAACAACTCTGGAAGACACACAGATGTGCGCATTCGGTGTCCACAGGCCTTTGGCATACCCCAGTTGGCCAAGTTTGTATTCCTGATGCTTTGTTACCAATGCTTATCGATTGCCTGCATACGGACACCCACCTTGGCAAGGGGGGAATGAGTAATATTTTGCTCCGCACGTGGTGGCACCCAAGGCTGGATGAAGCTGCCACAGCAAAAATACAAGCCTGTTTGATTTGCCAAAAGACAAACGCGGGAAAAGGAGTAAAATGTGGAAAACCCCCTTGCCAAGTGGTCCTTTTGAATGTATTCAGCTTGATTTTATCGAACTACCACATGTACACCGTTATAAGTATTGTTTAGTGATTGTAGATGTGTTCACTAGATGGATTGAAGCCTTTCCCACCACCAATAATAAAGCTTCCATGGTGGTAAGGTTGTTACTTACAGAGATTATACCAAGATTCGGGGTACGCAGACAGGTAAGTTCGGACATTGGCCCTCATTTTGTGGGAAAAATAAATAAAGAACTATGTGAGGTGCTGCACATCGAACAGCAGTTTCATTGTGCCTGCCACCCAAAGGCTGCAGGACTAGTGGAGCGGGCTAACGGCACCCTGAAAAATAAGCTGGCTAAGATAATGTCTGAAACTGGACTCAGCTGGCTGAAGGTCCTTCCGTTAGCTTTATACCACATGAGATTTACCCCACATTCCACTACAGGGGTATCCGCAGCTAAAATTGTTTATAGATGTCCTGGAAGGACCCCATGGGACGCTAACATGCAGCCTCCCACCCAAATTGACCTTAATGTCATGGGGGATGAATTGCAGAAGTACTTTCGCCAACCAACATCCTCTCTAAAGTTTCCCCACTCCCAGGTAAAGAATACCCTTAAGGATTCTGGAGGACGAGGAACGGAGTGGCCGGAGTTGAAAATTGGAGATTTGGTGCTGATCAGGGATTGGGAGCGTCCCAAACTTGGACCCTGGTGGAAAGGTCCATTCCAGAGACTACTGCAAACACTGACGGCGGTTAAAGCACATGGTCAGGAACATTGGATACACCTCAGTGATTGTAAAAGATGGCTCCCAAGCCGCAATTAACCATTTGTGGACTTATTTCTTTGTTGTGTGTTGCAATCGATCCTTTAGAGGACAACTTGTTTTATTGAGCACACCAAGGGCTGCATGGTAACTGTACTGCATGTTATCCTTTGGTGCAGTCTGTAGAAGCACTGTTTGTAGCTAACCCATCAGGGCTATTCTGGATAGAACATGACCTAATAGTGGAGGACAGATCAGGGACAGAATGTAAAGGGATAGAGAGGAAGTTTCGAAGAGGGACTAGGGGAAAATGTATTGAGGGAATAAGTGATAATTATGCTGCGGACCCTGAGTGTTTGGGGACCCGTGAACGGCATGCGGGGGGGACGGGGAAGAGTGGATACCTAGTACACACTGTTGAAGTATGTAATGGGACTCATGTGTCAGCTGGATCAGGGACCTTTGAATACTCCTCCCTGTATCCCGAGGAGTACTTACGGTATAATAAAATAGTAATTCGTAAGAATTCTTGCTACTGGGCTAAGACAGGATACATGTTCTTGTTTAATGGCACCTATTCTATGGCCACCACCACTCTACCTACCCTCTTTGCAGTAGGAACGATTGGACCACTCTCTGTTCCCTGCCCCCAGAATGCCCACGTTCGACGACGACTGATAGCTCGAGCCATGAGTAAGGAATTCTGTGCTGACTGGAGGAATCCTGTTCCTTTGGGCTCTCTCTCTCTCCAGCGGGTTTGGCAGGAACCATAGCTGCAAAGAACCACAACTACCTCATTTGTGGGCTAACGGCATTGGGAAACAGTACAGTGGAAGGCCTGGAGGCTGTTAATAGAGAATTGGTGGAGTTACAACTCTACACACAACAAACCAGGTATGCTGTGGATTATCAGTTGGCCCCAGGGGGGGGGGGGGGGCAGGGCGGGGTGTATGTGCCATAGTCGGAGACAAATGCATCACCCATGTTACTGATGAATCATACAATGTAACCCATGCCATCCAGTCTATTAAGAAACAATGGGATGACTTCAGGCAAGGCTCTAAGAAAGGGGCTGGCTAGTTAGGATGGTTGCTGGGAGGACCTTGGGTGGGGGGCTTACTTACTGCACGGGCTGATTGTTCTCATTACTATAATTATCATGTGTTGCGTGATAAAGACTTGCCTAAATGCTGGCTGCAGAATTTTCATGGAAAGGCTGATGATGCCCTTCTCCACCCCATTTAATTAGTTATCATAATATGATAAATAGGGGGGGGAGGGAGAAATGATACAGTAGAGGGATAGGTAAATACTAAGAACAATGATTAGTTAATGATTATGAGCCCCTTAGCTTACTGTTGCTGGGTAAGTCAGAAAGAAACCCTACCCAGCAACAGATGACGTATTAGACATTGTCCTCTATCTGGCCATACGGAAGGGACATCTCAAGGTATAACTAAATATGGAAAGGATAGCATAGGGGATAGAATGTTCGAGAGAATGGGGAAGGTGTCAATATAAGGAACTAATGTTGTATCCAGGCTAGCTTTGGCAGAAAATAATTATAATTAACCAATGATGATTTTACATCTAATAGTATGCTAACATGTGATTGAAACTATTCTAAAACTGTCTTAACTCGTGTAATTGTAAGATTTCCTGTGGACGTAATGATCAATATTATAAATTGTGAAGAATTGTGATTCGGGGGAGGGTAGTGTCCGGACTGACTCTTTGGGAGATCAGTCTGTAACTTCCCCCATAGCATGCTATGAATAAAGAGTGAAGTTTGATAAAGCATTGCTTGTTTTATTGTGTTTGTGGTATTTGCGCTCTTGCATCGGGTCGATCCGCCATGACACTAAGTTAAAGACAGAGCCTCCAGGGTTGTGATCTCAGGATTGCTACCTGTGCCATATTGCTACTGAGGTCAGAAATAGGAAGATTATACAGCCTAACACGTGTCGACGGAGTTGGTGCAAGAAGAAGGGCTTCAGATTTTTGGATCATTGGGCTTTCTTCCAGGAAAAATGAGACCTGTACAGAAGGGGTGGTTTGTACCTGAACTGGAAGGGGACTAGTATCCTAACAGGAAGGTTTGCTGGTGCTGCAGGTAGGGGTAGTGGCAGCAGTTAAACTAGAGTTACAGGGGAATGGGAACCAGAGTGTAGGAAAGGCAGATGATCTTAAGGCATGGATCAGCACGTGGAATTATGACATTGTATCCATTAATGAGACTGGCAGCTCAATGTTAAGGGGGTTCTGCTGTTTTAGACGTGATAAGAGTGGGAAAAAGAAGGAGGTGCATAGCAGGTATATTTACGCAGAAACAAATGAGGTACTTGAGACGTATAAGAAATGCACCAGAACACTGAAGTAAGAAATCAGGAGGGTTAAAAGACATGAGGTTGCTCGTAGACAAGGTGAAGTAGAATCCTAAGGGATTCCAAGAGAAATATTAATAGCAATAGGGTAGCAAGGGAAAAAATTAGTCCTCTCGAAGATCAGACTTGTAATGCATGCATGGAGCCAAAAGAGAGGTGGGGGGGGGGAAGAAGCTTAAATGGATATTTTCCATCTGTGTTTACTTGTGAGATGGACAGGGTCAAGAGAAGTGAGGCAAAGCAGCAACAACTTTATGGTCCCTATACAGTTTACAGAGGACATGTTTGCTGTTCCGAGGCAAATTAGGGTGGATAAATCCCCAGGGCCTGTCGTGTTCCCTCAGAGTTACAGGGTCCTTGCAGAGATATTTAAAACATCCTTAGCTGCATGTCAGGTGCCAGAGGGCCAGAGGATAGCTAATGTTCTTCCATTGTTTAAGAAAGACTCTAAGAATCAGCCAGGAGATTATAGTCCAGTGAGCCTGAGATCAGTAGTGGGAAAGTTATTGGAAGGTATTCTATGGGACCAGATATATGAGTAGTTGAATAGACATGGATTGATTCAGGACAGTCAGCATGGCTTTGTAGTAGTTCATGTCTAACAAATTTAATAGTTTTTTGACAAAATTACCAGGAAAGTTGATGAAGGCAAGGCAGTGGATGTTGTCTACACGGACTTCAGCAAGGCCTTTGACAAGGTCCTGAATGTGAAATTGGTCAGGAAGGTCAAGTCATAAATTGGATTAGACATAGGCTTTGAGGGAGAGTGGTTGTAGATGGTTGCTCATCTGACTGGAAGCATGTGACTACTGGAGTGCCACAGGAATTGGTGCTGGGTGCTTTGTTGTTTGTCATCCATATCAATGATCTGAATAATGTGATAAACTGAATCAGCAAATTTGCAGATGGTGCCAAGATTGGGGGTGTACTGGCCAACAAGGAAGACCATCAAAGCTTGCAGCAGGATCTGGACCAGCTCAAAAAATGGTGGAAAAAATGGCAAATGGAACTTGAAGCAGACAAGTTTGAGGTGTTGCACCAAGGTAGGTCTTGCACAGTGAGCAGTGGATCATTGAGAAGTGCAGCAGAACAGAGGGATCTGGGAATACATAATTCCTTGAAAGTGGTGTCACAGGCAATTAGCATTGTAAAGAAAGTTTTTGGCACATTGGCCTTCAGAATTCAATTTACTGAGTACAGGAGTTGGGATGTTATGTTGAAATTGTTTAAGATGTTGGTGAGGCCTAATTTGGAGTACAGTGTCCAGTTTTGGTCACCTACAGGAACAAAGTAAATAAGACTGAAAGAGGGCAGGAAAAATTTACAAGGATATTGCCAGAAATTGAGGAGCTTAGTTATAGGGAAAGATTGAATAGGTTATGACTTTATTCCCTAGAATGTAAAAGACTGAGAGGAGATTTGATTAGATGCGTACAAAATTATGAGGGGTATAGGTACGAGGGGGAACTTCTTCACTCAAAGCGGGGTCAGAGCGCGGAATGAGCTGGCAGTGCAAGTACTGGATGCGGGGTTGATTTCTACATTTAAGAGAGGAATTTGGATAGGTACATGGATGGGAGGAGTGTGGAGGGCTATGGTCCGGGTGCAGATCAACGGGACTGAGCAGATTAATGGGACTGGGCTGATTAATGGTTTAGCAAGGACCAGATGGGATGCAGGGTCTACTTCTGTGCTGCAGTGTTCTATGACTCCATGCTCTTGCCCAAGTTCCACAGGGGAAATGGAGCACTCAGGCAAAGGGTCGCTCCAGTAATGGTGCACAAACATCGATTTCTCCTTCCAGTTGCTTTTTCCCTCCTCCTCCACTCTTTCTCTATTTCCCACTGTGGCCTCTTAGCTGTTCTCCTCACCTGCATAATTACCTCCATCTAGTGCCCCCCACCTTTCTCCCATGGTCCATTCACCCCTCCTATCAGATTCCTTCTTTCCAGCCCTTTATCTTCCCCACCCACCTGGCTTCACCTATCACCTTCTAGCTTGTTCTCCTTCCCCTCACCCCACTTTTATTTATTCTGGCATCTTCCCCCGCTGTTAAGTTCCAAGAACACTGCACAATAGTAGCTCTGATACAAACGTTGCTTTGCTTTCGCAAGTAGTGATTCTAAAATTATAAACACAAGAGATTCTGCAGATGCTGGAAATCCAGAGAAGCACACACAAAATGCTGGATGATCTCAGCAGTCAGGCAGCGCTGATGGAAATGAATAAACAGTCGACATTCTGGGCCAAGGTCCTTAATCAGAGCTGGAAAGGAAGGGAGAAGGAGCCAGAAATGATCCGATATAACAATTAACAGACTTAAATTAACAGATTTAAGTTTGTCCTTTGTGAGTTTCTCACTGAAATTCTTCAACTATTTCCCATCGGTTCCCACGTAACTTCTAACCCAAAAAGAACAGCAAGCTAATGATTTAAAATGCAACAAAAATTGACTATGGTACAGGATGGCATCCAGTTATCTGACCCATTCCTTCCAGGATGACTGTGAACTTAACCAGCCTTCATTGCTACAAATACCAATATCTCTGCTACTGAATTAAATCCAGAGCCACAGGAGCTGTATGTTTTTATATCTTAGCTTTTTATGTGTGTATTTATGCACTGAACTGCTTTTATTCCTGTGGGGAAGAGACAAGGAAACTCTAAGATCATCAATTGCTCAGCACTTTTGCCCTTAGGGATACCGTTCAAGTTCAAGTTTCTTGTTATCTGACTGTACATACATATTACCAAATGAAACAATATTTCTCCAGACTACGGTATGTGCACAATACATATATAAAATATTACCACAAATAAGCTAATAAAATATAATACAGAATGCATGTCTTGTGCAGCACAGTACAATAAACAGCTCGCTGTCCTAGTGATGAGACCTCGGTGGTGGCAGGGTGTTAAGTGTTGTTTTTGTTTAAACACACATCAAAACACATGTGGAAAGCACTGCCAGGGGTGGTGGTAGAGGCAGTTACATTAGGCACATGGATGATAGGAAAATGGAGGGCTATGTAGGAGGAAAGGTTTGGATTGATCTTAAGAGTAGGTTAAAGGATCAGCACAACACTGTGGGCCAAAGAGCCTGTACTGTGCCACGCAGAGTAAAAATTAAATGTTGGTTTTCTCACTCTGCCTTATATTCACTGATGTGAATAACAAAGTGAAGTAAAGGAATCAGTGACAACAAAAATACATTAAAAAATGAGTTGTTTACAAGTACATTGGATCAAATTTGAATGCTACCTAGCAGTAAATTTAAAAGATTACACATTAATCAATGAACAAATGACAACATACGTCAGTATCAAATGAACTACCGTTTGGACCAGAAGTCACAGAGCACAATTACACCATTTAGCCCTTCAAGTCTGTTTTACCATCACAGCTGATTCATTACCCCTCTCAATCTCATTCTCCTGCCTTCTCCCCATAATCTTTGATGCCCTTATTAATCAAGAACCCATCAACTTTCGCTTTAAATATATCCAATAACTTGGCCTCCACAGCCGTCTGTGGCAATGAATTCCACAGATTCACCGCCCTCCGTATAAAAATATTTCTCCTCATCTCTGTTCTAAAGGGACGTCCTTCGATTCCGAGGCTGTGTCCTCTGTTCCTAGACTCCCCCACTAAAGAAACATCTTCTCCACATTCAGTTTATCTAGGCCTTTCAATAAGATCTCCCTCCACCCTCCCCACCACTTCATTCTTCTAAACTCTAGCCAGTACAGGACAAGAGCTATATTAAACACTCCTCAAATTCCCGGAATCATTCTTGTAAACACCCTCTGGATCCCCATCAATGCCAGCACATTCTTTCTCAGAGAAGGAGCCCAAAACTGCTCACCAGATTCCAAGTGCACTGACCAATCAGAAATAAATGTTTCTGACTACTAACTTACAACTTTATTAAATACAAAGATACATCTTTTACTTACCAGATACAAGACAACTGAAGACATATCTTGCAGTCACAGAGAAACAAGCCCTTCAGCAAATCTAGTCCGTGTCAAACTGTTTTTCTGCCTCGTCCAACCCACACCATAGCCCTCCACACCCCTCCTATCCACGTACTCATCCAAACCGCTTAAGTGTTGAAATCGAACCCGCATCCACTTCTTCCACTGGGAGTTTGTTCAACATTTACTCCACCCTCTGACTGAAGATGTTTCCCCCTCAGGTTTCCCTTAAACATTTCACCTATTGACAAGGAGAAGATGCAGAACCCATCTCTGTTTAACATTGTGTTCAAATGGAAGGAAGAGCTCTCTCAACAAGGGATTGCAGATACTTGAATCTGGAATGATAAGCCAGATGTTGACATTCCTCCATCTTGCTTTTCCCTCTCTCATTGAGTTATATTTAGTAAAGACCTAGTTTATGTAGATAGACTCAGGGTGCTTCAGCCATTAGGAGAGACAATTTGTTGTAGAAGCAGGCAAAAACCATACACTCAGTGGCCACTGAGGGCATGTTCGTGGTCTTCTGCTGCTGTAGCCCATCCACTTCCAGTTTCAACATATTGCACATTCAGAGATGCTCTTCTGCACACTACTGTTGTAACATATGGTTATTTGAGTTACTGTCACCTTCCTGTCAGCTTGAACCAGTTTGGCCATTCTGCTCTGACCTCTCTCATTAACAAGGCATTTTTACCCACAGAACAGCTGCTCACTGGATTTTTTTTTTCTCCTGTATTTTTGCACCATTCTCTGTAAACTCGAACAACTGTTGTGCAAGAAAATCCCAGGAGATCAGCAGTTTCTGAGATATGCAAACCACCCCATCTGGCACTACCAATCATTCCAATAAGTCACTTAGGTCACGTCTTCCCAATTCTGATGTTTGATCTGAACAACAACTGAATGTCTTGACCATATCTGATACTTTTATGCTGAGTTGCTGCCACATGATTGGCTGATTAGATATTTGCCTTAACGAGCAGGTAGGTGAACAGGTGTACCTAATAAAGTGGCGACCAAGTGTAGATTTAAAATCTATATTCAAAGCTATAGGTTTTAACTTCAAAGCATTGGAGCAGAAATTCTGATTTATAGAGTAATTGGTGAATAATTAGAGTAGGTTCCCAACCTTTTTTGTGCCATGAATCAATGCCATTAAGCAAGGGGTCCATGGACCCCATGTTGTGAACGCTTCGATTAGAGGAACAAAAGAAGGGAAAGGTGAAGAAGGTGGACTTCCAAAGCAACACTGAGGTCAGAGGGGGATTTGTATTTTGGATGTAAAATAGCCAAGGTTAAGAGTGCTTAGAGTGACTATAGTGTGAAATCTTATAAAGATGAAGTGCTTTGGAGGAGAAACCATTAGAAGATTAAAGACTGGTTAAATTATGTATGTATTATCAAAGTACATATGCAACCCTGAGATTTTTCTTGTGGGCATTTACAGTAAATACAAAGAAATGAAAAAGTATTACTATAATAGATAAGCAATAAATATCGAGAGGATGAGATGAAGAGTCCTTGAAAGTGAGTCCATAGGTTGTAGGAACAGTTCAGTGTTAGGGTGAGTGAAGTTGAGCTACCCAATGCAGTAGAGAGTGAAGAGAAGGAGATGGTGGTATTGATATTGATGGAGGAGGTGAAATTACAAAGTAACATGCCATCATAGAGGTAGAAAAGATTAGTATATAATGCCAACTCAGAGTATTCCCACCCAAACAATAAATATAATCATCACTAAACAAGCACATTTAACATGTACATAATTCCAGAAGAAACGACTATTACTAAACAGTATGATTTCTTTGTATTAAGCCACTATTTGCGCACCATAAATTCATTAATCATTTCTGCCCAGTTATGTGAATCACTGGATATAAAATCTTCAGCAAGACTTGCCTAGCAATAACCTTTACTCTGCAGTACTGCACACCGTTCGCCAGCACTAAGTCTATTTGCACATGTATCAGTACAGATCTAAGACCTTCAGTGACTTCATTGTCTTATTCCAGTTTCCTCAAAATATTACCCAGTGAAGTTTCTTCTCTGTCTCCATTCAAGTTTGATCAAAATTTCCAAATGACAAGAATTGATCTGCATTTAGCATTGTGGCATTTTGGTAATCTAATGTAAAAGAGCTACTACCCATTCAGGGGTCATACTTTAGGGTCAATTTTTAAAAAATATATTCATCATTGTAATTATACATTTATTGCAGTGCAGTGCTGCCTCAAATCAACAAATTTCATAACATATTAACATCAGTGATATTAAACATGATTCTGATTCTCATTTATCACACGTACATCAAAACATACAGTGAAATGCGTTGTTTGCGTTAACAACCAGGACACGTTGGGGGCAGCTGGCAAGTGATGCCACACATTCCAACACCAATATAGCATTCCCACCAGAAACAAAACAGAACGTACCAGGTAACAGAGCAACAACAGCAAAACAAACCCCATTCCTCCTGTCCTGAACTTTTCCTCCAAAAAACATTGCTTCCGCTGCTTAAAGAAATCTATTGTTATGCACGGATTGGAGACAGCTGCAGAAAGTTGCAAGCTCAGCCAGCTCCTTCATGGGCACTCGCCTCCCCAACATCAAGGCTATCTTCAAAAGGTGAAGCCTAAAAAAAGCAGCATCCATCATTAAGGTCTCCCGTTACCCAGATCATGCCATCTTCTTACTGCTACATCACGGAGGAGCTATAGGAACCTCAAAACGCACACTCAACAATTTAGAAGCAAGAACTTCTCCTCTGCCAAATTTCTGAATAGACAATGAACCCGTGTACACTACATCAATATTTTCCCCTTTTTTCTGCTCTCTTTACACTTACGCACATATATATATATAAAGAGAGAGCGCACGTCTAAGACTCTTGTACAGTACAGTAATAATTTTATGTATTTTACTGTACTACACTCACAAAAATAACTCACATTTCATGAAATTGGTTATGATAAACCTGATTCTGATATGGGTCTCTATTGTGGACTGACAGTGGGCAGGGGGTAGGGAGAGGGGAGTCTTGGTTGGGAAAAGAGAGGGGAGGGAGCAGGAAGCACCAGAGGGACATTCTGTAATGATCAATAAACCAATTGCTTGGAATCAAGTAACCCTGCCTGGTGTCTCAGGCCTGGGTGTATCTACATCAGCACCACCCGCCCCACCACCACAGCACTCCATCCTTGTGATTCCCAACATGCTTTGCTGCTGCCAGATTTACAAACTCCCTCTCCACTCCATGTTGACAAATACAGCACTGTGCAAACGTTTTAGACACCCTAGCTACATACACGTGCTGAAGACTTTTGCTCAGTACTGTATATTCTTCTTATTGTAACTTATAGTTTTTATTATGTAACACAATGAACTGCTGCAGCAAAACAACAAACTTCACGGCATATGTCAGTGATATTAAACCTGATTCAATTAACAAGGATACTACACTAGAGCAAGTTATACACAAGACGATTCAAGAAATCAGATTATACTTTATACTTTATTGTCGCCAAACAATTGATTAAAAGTCCCAGAATCACTCAGCATGTGGTAGAGAGTGAAACCAAAAAGGTTTCTGTCAGAGAACCTCCAGTTGATTGTTGACCCAAAATAATTCTGATTCTGTTCCACACAATGCTGCCTGATCTGCTGAGTATTCCCTCAGTTTGTGTCTATTCCAATATCTTAGCATCTGCAGTATTTGATTTTTCAAATAGAAAATGGTAATTTACACAAATGCGCCCATTTCTTTTCGCATTCTGAATTAACAGTCGTTATATTTATCCACTTCACTCCACCATCCACTCTCCCAAGCCCAGCTGCAAAAGGAGGTGGGTTGGACATGGGGCTAGCAACCCAATCCCGTAAAAATCAGAATCAGAATCGCATTCAATTTGCGAAATTTGTTATTTTGTGGCAGCAGTACATTGCAATACAGAATAATAAAAACTGTAAATTTAAGAAATATCATTGCAATGTCAGCAATCATTTTGATAAGACTAGCATATAAAAGCAAGGATGTAAAGCTGAGGCTTTAAACAGCTCTGGTGAGGCCTCACGGTGTGCAGTTTTGTGCCCTTATCTAAGAAAGGATGGGCTGATGTTGGAGAGGGTTCAAAGGAGGTGCACAAAAATGACTCCATGATTGAAAGGCTTGACATACGAGGCTCTGGGCCTCTAATCACTGGAATTCAGAAAAATGTTGAAAGGCCTTGATACAGTGGATGTGGAGAGGATGATTCCTATGGTGGGGGGGTCTAAGACCAGAGGACACAGCCACAGAATAATGGGTCATCCTTTTAGAACAGATATGCAGAGGAATATGAGGAGAGTGGTGAATCTGTGGAATAGGCTACACTCATCAATCTCTCTTATCACCTTGTCAAAAAAATTCAATCAAGTTTGTAAGGCAGGACCTGCCACGCACAAAGAATGCTGGTATTAGGCCACGGGTTTCCAAATGCTCATATATCGTATCCCTAAAAGAAATTTCTCCAGCAATGTCCCTACAACTAACGTGAGTCTATAAGCTCCCAGGATTTTCCCTTGTACCCTTCTTAAATATACAATCAAGAGACAGAATTTAAAGCCATCACATTCTGCAAAGGCAGACAAATTCCAATTCCAGATGTTCAGCCCAGAGCCTCCATGACAAACTCAGTCCAAATAGACTACCAATGTGAAGAGTCAGATGACTTTAGCTAACGGAGATATCTCTGCTGCATCCTATCCTCCGATGGAAAGCCTGGGACTACGGACCGAGTAAATGGAAAATCAAACCGTTTTTTATAAAGGGGAAAGGGAGCACGGATACCGGACCAGGTGGGGATAATAGGGACAGGCGAATGGAACAAACGGGGCTCCAGCACAGTAGATCGCCCTCAGTTATTACAGGGGGTGTGTTCGGGAGTGCAGGGGAGCGGTCCAAAGTCTTGGTGTGACTGGGAGGATGAGGGGAATCTTATTCTGCCCCACGGGGTCCAAACTGCCCCCACACCCTGTCTGGGTGTGACAGAGGGTGGAGGGGCTCTGTCCCGCGGGATCGGAGTGTTACTCGGACCGTGGAGGGGATCTGGGTGTGACTCGGATGGCGGAAGGGACCCATCCTGCGGGGCCCGGCTCTGACTCGGATGGCGAAGGGGATCTGTCCTCAGCGGACAGACAGAGTGAGGGGGGTCTCGGCCCCACACCCCGAAACCGTCCACGTCCCTGCACGGCCGCTGGAGCCCGGCAGCACGATGCGTGGTGACGAGGAGGGGCAGAGCAGTGTCAGGGCCTGCCGGTCACTTACCCCTCCTGCCCCCTGGCCGCCGCTGCCGCCGTCGCCACCCGCCAGCTGATCCCGCTGGCCTCCCGACCCACACACGCCGGAGGACGTCACCAGAACCTGCGCACCCGGTCACGTCATCACTCTCCGGGTAAACATTGCGTCATGGAACGCGTCCGTTAAATTCAGTTGGGTCGTTTGCGAAGGGCAGCACCGTTAAAAAATCCGGGCATCCGCTTCAAACTGTGAGAGTATTTCACTTCAAAAAAAATAGATTTCAATAACTTTGACTTTGTTTCACTCCGATAATTGTAATCAACACGTCACTCCCGTCTGTAGCCTGAAGACTATTTCAGGAATCATTCCGTTTTCAGCAAAGCCTCCGCAGCACCGCTGACGACGCCTTCAAAGTCTGTAACTCCAGGCGTACCTTGTCCTCCAGGGACTACAATTCCCAGCAGGCCGTGCCGGCGTACGCTGACGTCACGTGCGTCGGCTCCGCGCGAAGTCAAGGCTTACCTCTTTCGACAGGACTACAACTCCCAGCAGGTTGCAAAACGTGCCCGCGTCGGCGTGCGTGCGCAGTGAGGTCGCGCGTCGAATCGGAGGGAGGGGGAGGAAGTGATGGATTTCCTTCCTGCACTTGGACGCTCAGGCGCCGAGGGCTCGTTAATGGCTGATAGTTTGAAGCCGGAAGTAGAGGAGCTTTAAATTCACTTTCTCCGCGTTAGTGAATATCGGCTGCCTGTGAATGCTGCTTTTCCAACTCAGGGAGAGTTTGAGCTGCAGTGGAAAATGCCCAGGAGGAAGCAGTCCAACCCGCAACCTGTGAAAAGTAAGTGGAGCCCGCAGCGTGTGTGTGTGAATGAGGGGAGGAGGAGAAGGCATGCGAGCCCAGCTCTCCCTCCTACTGAACTTAGTGTGTTTGGCCCGGCACACTTCACCGTAGCCAACACTCCGCAGCCACCTGAGAGCTAATGATTCCCTTCTTCCATCGTCACTTTTAAAACGGGTCCTCTCTGCACCTGCTGTCGTTCTTTGCCTTGTTTGCATCACTTTCTGTTTTACTGAAAACCGATCGAGGCCCGTAAAGTGTGAGTCAAATCAGAGTTGTCGAGGTTTAAACTTAAGTTGCCTTAGTAGTTATCTTCAACCGCAGTCCTTTTAAAATTTCCATAAGATCTTTTATTATTAAAGGAAAAAAAATCAGAACAGATTGAGCGGAGTAGGGGTAATGCTCTCACATACCCGAATTGGAGGTTTGTGAAGACGTTAATGCCACTGTTCTATACTTTTCTAAGTTGTATTACAGATTTTGGTTGGCATTGATTGAATTCTGTGTTCCTAACGGGAGTAGGGAGAATGTGAGAGCTTGCTACGGTATAATTGATTTTTGAAGGAATTAGTTGTTCTAACTCAGAATCAGGTTTGATATCACCAGCATATGTGAAATTTGTTAACTTAACGGCAGCAGTACAATGCAGAACATTATAAATATAGAGATAAATATATCAATCAATTACATTAAGTATATACTGTATGTATACTAAACAGTTAAATTAAAATTAGTGCTAAAGCAAATAATAATTTTAAAAATCTGTAAGTAACAGAGACCTCAAACAGATGGATTTTCGATTAGCCACATTGGGGAGCAAAGAACCAACGTGGCCATGGTCAATATTGAGCACAAGACATTCTGCGTGTGCTGGAAATCCAGAGCAAAAGCTCAAAATGCTGGAGGAACTGAGCAAATCAGTCTACATCTGGTGGGGAATAAACAGTCAACGTTTTGGACTGAGACCCTTCATCAGGACTTGGGGAACAGGGCAGAAGCCAGAATCAGAAGGTGAGGGAGGGGAGGAGTTCAAGCTGGCAGGTGAGACAAGGGTATCCCCCCCCCCCATCTTTTTATTCTGGCCTCTGCCCCTTGCCTTTCCAATCCTCATGATGTGTGTGTTGCTGATGCGTAGGTGCCACAAAACAAAAGGAAGGCTGATGACCTGTAGGCTTTTGTGGTGAGAGGATTTGAATACAGGGGTGATGAAGTCTTTCTACAGCGTTAAAGAAGACAGCATGTGGAGTATACGTACAATTTTGATCTCCTCAAGTAAAACTTGAGGCTTCGTAATGCATTGGTCAGACCACACTTGGAGTATTGTGAGCAGTACTGGACTCCTTGTCTAAGAAAAGATATGCTGGCATTGAAAAGGGGCCAGAGGAGGTTCATGAGAATGATCCCAGGAATGAAAGGGTTAATGTATGAGGAGCATTTGATGGGCCTGGGCCTGTACTCACTGGAGCTTAGAAGGATAAGGAGAGATCTGGCTGAAACTTATTGAATATCGAAAGCCCTGGATAGAGTGGATGTGGAGAGGATATTCCCTGTAATAAATGAGTCAAGGACGAGGGCAAAGCTTTAGAATTAAGGGGCATCCATTTATAACAGATGAAGAGGAATGTCTTTAACCAGGAGGTGGTGAATCTGTGGAATTCATTGCCACAGACAGCTGTGGACGCCAAGTCATTGAGTATATTTAGAGTGGAAGTTATTAGGTTCATCATTAGTCAAGGCGTCAAAGGTTACAAAAAGACAGAATGGATTGAGAGCGATAATGAATCAGTCGTGATGGAACGGTGGAGCAGATTCTAATGGGATAATTCTGCTCTTGTGTTCTTACCGATAAAAAAGGATGCATTTGCCGTAGCGGTTGTGCAGCGATGAATTAACATCCTGATTCTGGGGATGGTGGGTGTGCCACATGAGGGTGAATAGAACGCCCAACACTACAGCACAGCAACAGGACCTTTGGGCCACAATGTCTTGCCAATCTAATTAAATTAGTAATCAAACATCCAATTAGGTTAATCCCTTCTAGCTACGTATTTCCTTATCCTTCCATTTCCTGCACATTCATGTGCCTATTGAAGAACCTCTTGAATGCTCCCATTGCATTTGTCCCCACCACCACCAACCCTGGCAGTACGCACTCAGGGTTCAGAAACTTGACCTTCACATCTCACTTGAACTCACCCCCTCACTTTAAATGCATGCCGTCTAGTATTAGATGCCTCAAACCTGGGGAAAAACAAACCGCTGTCTTTGCCTCCCATAATCTTATAAACTTCTATCCTGTCTCCCTGCTGCCTCCGATGCCCCAGGGTAAACAATAGAGGTTTGTCCAACCTCTCCTTTTGGCACGTGTCTCCAACCCGGGCAGTGTCCTGAATGGACTGGGTATGTATTCTCTCAAGGTTCGATGAATGCAAGATGATCTCATGTGATATTGACAAAGTTTTCTGCAGGGCTCATAAGCATAGATGCAGGGAGGATGTCTCCTTTGGCACAGTGGCCTGGAGCAAAAAGTCCACAGCCTTGCAGAAAGAAACATAGAAAACCTACAGAACAATACAGGCCCTTCAGCCCACAAAGTTGTGCCGAACATATCCCTACCTTAGAAATTGTGAGGCTTACCCATAGCCCTCTATTTTTCTAAGCTCCATGTACCTATCCAAAAGTCTCGTAAAAGACAGTATTGTATTCACCTCCACCACCGTTTGCCGGCAGCCCATTCCATGCAGTCACCACTCTGAGTAAAAAAACTTACCCCTGACATCTCTGTACCTACTCCCCAGCACCTTAAACCTGTGTCCTCTTGTGGCAACCATTTCAGTCCTGGGAAAAAGCCTCTGACTATCCACATGATCAATGCCTCTCATCATCTTATACACTGATATTTATATATGTCACCCCATCACCCCTACTGGGGCATAATCCACTGACAGTAGCTCACCAGTGTCCTCTGTCCTGGGCTAGTCTTTCCCTTTATCCCAGGTGTAGCCCTTCTTAGTGTATTCTTCCTCTCCCAGGGACGATGTCTTTGGAATTTCTGTAGCTCTGATGTTTGACAGGATGGGGTTGCTTGCTCCACGCTCATCCCCACTCCTTTCACGTCCGGCATGGTGGAGTTCTCTAATACCAACCCTAATAATAATTCTGCAGCCTGTTAGAGAAAGGGCTTGTGTGGAAGAAAACGCTTCCTGATTTCACTTGTGTTGTGACTCCCACATTTAGGGCTGCACTCACTTGGTCTAGATTTCCCCACTGAAGCAATTGATTGTACTAGTTTATCACGCCTTAGCCCTCAATTAGTTCACATCCAAAACTCGAGGGAAGGTAAGGCAGTCATATTGTAACCACCTTAAGCCTTGATTTATTCCGGTAATTTGCCCTGCTAACACCTCCAAACCTAGTATATTTTGTGGCTTTCTGTGTCCCCAACTCGACGTGTCCAAGGCTGTTTGAGTTCACCTTTAATTATTAGCCCCTTAAGATAATGAGGATAGATTGAGCAAGCCAGGGTTTTTTCTCTTTGGAGCGAAGGAGGGTGAGAGGTGGTTTGGTAGAGGTGTACCAAATGATAAGAGGCGCAGGTTGAGTGGATAGCCAGAGGCATTTTTTTCCCAGGGGGAAATGGGTATCACAAGGAGCATAATTTTAAGGTGATTGGAAGAAAGTACATGGGTAAGTTTTTTTTAAAACACAGTGGTGGGTGTGTGGAATGTGCTTCCATGGGGGTGGTAGAAGCACGAACATTAGGGACATTTGAGAGATTCTTAGGTAGGCACATGGATGGTAGAAAAATGGAGAGCTAAGTAGGGGGCAAGGGTTAGATTGATCTTCGGTTGAAAGGTTGGCGCAACATTGTGGGCCAAAGGGCTCGGACTGTACTGTAACAGCAAAGGTGAACTCTTGTCACATACTTTATTCAGCTGTTAATTATGGATGTGGAGCAGGAATTATTTTCCAGGTTCAGACTGCTCTGGTGAGCCTTGTTTCAATTGAAGATGCTGTTTATCTGAAGGCATTTCCTCTGCAGGGGTGGATAAGGATTTGGCTGCTGCATTTAAGAGAAGTTTGGACAGGTGCATGGATGAGAGGAATATAATTGTGCTGTGGGTAGGTGGGACTAGGTAGAAAAATCGATTGGCATGGACATGAGATTCTGCAGATGCTGGAAAGTCAGAGCGACCCACACAAAATGTTGGAGGTACTCGGCAGGTCAGGCAGCATCTGTGGAGAGGAGTAGAGAGTTATTGTTTCAGGCTGATGTCCTGATGTGGAGTCTCGGCCAGAGACGTTGACTGTTTATAAACCTCCATTGATACTCCCTGACCTATTGGGTCCCTCCAGCTTTTTGTGTGTGCAGAGATTAACCTTCCTGCAGTTTCAAAGTACTGATGCTGATTTCTTGTGACGCTCCGTGTGAACATTTCTGAGATTGGAAAAATTCTGTTTTTGACCTGCACATTGCAGTTGGTTCACCTCAATCAGGTGCTACAAATCATGACTACACTTCTTGCAAAAAGTTGGGCAGAGCCATTTTCCTGGCATTTTCACCCCTGGTCTCTGTGGAATAATCTGTGCTGAGTGTGCGCAGGGGAATCTGTGAATGAGACTGGATTTGCTCTGGTACTCTATTCAGCAGCCTGTCAGCCCTCACCGTCACACTTCAGTGCTGTGAGTAAGGTCACTTAGGACAGTACAGTACTGCCTGTGAAATCTGTGCCTTCAGGAGAGGAGGGCAGGGGAAAAAGCTACAAATGTACCTGACCAAATGTCACTGTGGAGCCTTGCAGGTGTACAGGAGCAGATCAGAGCATGTGCATCTTATGATCTTTTATTTTTAAGTAGAAGAGATTCTGAAGATGCTGGAAATCCACAGCAACACACACAATGAATGTCCTGATGAGGGGTCTCGGCCCAAAACATCAACAGTTTATTCCTCTCTATCAATCCCTCCAGCATTCTGTGTATAGTGAGATGGAGGTACATCTCTACCAAAGGAGGTGTAAGCCACTCTTTTCCAGTACTAGCATGCTAGCCACCCTTGGGTAAGGTGTAAGCCACTGCTTAGCCCCCCCACCGATCAGGGTCACATGAAACCATGGGAGCAGATGGTGGATGGCCATACGAGCAGCCATGCACATCACAAGTCCTGGTTATGCAACCACTGACGCCAGGCAGACAATCTCTGAAAAGCATTGAGAATGGCTGGGGTCACCTGTCTTGTAAAGACATTGGCCAGAAGAAGGCTGTGGCAAACATTTCTGTGGAAAAATTTGCCAAGGACAATCACGGGCAAAGACCACGATCACCCACGTCGTACGACATGGCACAAAATGATGATGTAGCTAGTTTTCCCATCACGTTATTATGACAGCATTTGCCTATGATCATTTATGCAGTGTAACTAAATATATTGGAGTATAAACGAGATGCTGGAATCTGGAGCAACAAACAATCTGCTAGAGGATGTCAGTGGGTCAAGCAGTGTCGGAGGGAGGAAAGGAATTGTTAAAGTTTTAGACTGCAACCCAGCATAAGGACGAGGCCTAGAGAGAATGGGTGTGGAGAGGATGTTTCCGATAGTGAGGGAGTCTTGGACCAGAGGGCACAGCCTCAGAATAGAGGGATGTCCATTTAGAACAGAGATGAGAAGGAATTTGTTAGTCAGAGGGTGGTGGATCAGTGGAATTAATTGCCACAGACAGCTGTGGCAGCCAGGTCATTGGGTATATTTAAACTGGAGGTTGATAGATTCTTGATTAGTCAGGGCTTCAAAGGTTATGGGGAAAAGGCAGGAAAATGGAATTGAGATACAATAATCAGTTATAATCAAGTAGTGAAGCAGACTCAATAGGCCGAATGGCCTAATTCTTTTTTCTGTTGCTTGGAATACAGCACTTGTGTAGGAAAAAAAATTCATATTGCATCTAAAAATATAACTAGTACACAGAAGTATGACAAAGTGTAGAAATCAGATTTTTTTCAGTGAACACAATAGATGGCAGTAATAATCAGAAAAAAGTACAAAACAGAAACAGACTCTTCAGCCCATCTAGACCATGCCAAGCCATTTAAATTGCTTACTCTTATCGACGTGCACTGGGACCTTAGCCCTCCATCTCCCTCCCATCCATGTACCTATCCAAACTTCTCTTAAATGTTGAAATCGAGTTAGCATGCACCTCTTGCATTGCCAGTTCATTCACATTCTCACGACCCTATGTTCCCTTTAAACTCTTCACCTTTCACCCTTAACCCATGACCTCTGGTTATAGTCCCTCCCCACCCTCGGAAAAACCTGTTTGCATTTACCTCATCTAAACCTTTCATAATTTTGCATACCTCTATCAAATCTCCTCTCAATCTTCTGTGTTCTAAGGAATAAAGTCCTAACCTATTCAATGGAGTCCTTCAGTTTCGGCAACATCGTATAAATTTTCTCTGTACAGTTTCAACCTATTTACATCTTTCCTGTAGGTACTGTAGGTGACCAAAACTGCACACAATACTCCAAATTAGGCCTCACCAACATCTTGTACAATTTCTATATACCGTCCCAACTCCTGTACTCAATACATTGATTTATCAAGGCCAATGTGCCAGAAGCTTTTACTACGACCCTATCTACCTGTGACGCAGCTTTCAAGGAAGTATTCCCAGATCCCTCTGTTCTACTGTACTCCTCAGTGCCCTGATGTTCACTGTGTAAGAATACCCTGGTTGGTCCTCTAAAAGTGCAACACCTCACACTTGTCTGAATTAAATTCCATCTACCATTTTTCAGTCCTTTTTCCTAGCTGGCCCAGATCCCACTGTAAGTCATGATGATCTCTCTTGCTAACCACTACACCCTCAATCCTGACGTCATCAGCAAATTTGCTGGTCCAGTAAACCATATTATCATCCAGATTGTTGATATAGTTGGCAAACAACAACAGATCCAGCACCAATCCCTGCAGCTCTCCACCAGATAAAAGCCTCCAGTCAGAGAGGCAACCATCTACTACCACTCTCTGGCTTCTCCCACAAAGCCAATGTCTAATCCAATTTATTTCCTCCTCTTGAATACCAAGTGACTCCCATGTGGGACCTTGTCAAAGGCCTTGTTAAAGTCCATGTAAGCAACATCCACTACTTTGCCTTCATCATCTCTCCTGGTACCTTCCTCAAAAAAAACTATAAAGATTGGTTAGACATAACTTACCACACATTAAGCCGTGCTAACTATCCCTTATCAGTCCGTGTGTGTCCAAATACTGATATATCCGGTGTCTTAGAATACCTTCCAATAACTTTCCCACTACAGGTGTCAGGCTCACTGGCCTATTATTCCCTGGTTTATTTTTAGAGCCTTTCTTAAACAGCAGAACACCATTAGCTATCCTCCGGTTGCTCAGGAAGGTTTTAATATCTCTGCTAGGGCCCCTGCATTTTCTGTACTTTTCTCGCACAGTGTCTGAGAGAACTCGTTATCACCCCCTGGGGATTTATTCACCTTAACTTGCCTCCAGCAAGCAAACACCACCACCTCTGTAATCTCAGTAGGGTCCATGATCTTAATGTTGCTTTGCCTTACTTCGATAGATGTCTCCTGAGTAAATACAGATGCAAAAAAAGTCCATGTACAAACCTCTTTTCCAGAAAAGTTGGGATATTTTCCGAAATGCAATAAAAACAAAAATCTGTGATATGTTAATTAATGTGAACCTTTATTTAACTGACAAAAGTACAAAGAAAAGATTTTCAATAGTTTTATTGACCAACTTAATTGTATTTTGTAGCTATACACAAATTTAAAATTTGATGGCTGCAACACACTCAACAAAAGTTGGGACCGAGTTAAAATAAGATTGAAAAGTGCACAGAATATTCAAGTAACACCGGTTTGGAAGACTCCACATTAAGCAGGCTAATTGGTAGCAGGTGAGGTATCATGTCTGAGTGTAAAAGTAGCATTCAACAAAGGGTCAGGCTTTGCAAGCAAGGATGGGTCGTGGCTAAGAAACTTAGGCTAACTGCTACTGTGACAATTATAGCCACCTGGGCTCGGGAGTACTTCAAAGAACCATTGTCACTCAACACAGTCCGTCGCTGCATCCAGAAATGCAACTTGAAACTGTATTGCGCAAGGAGGAAGCCATACATCAACTCTATGCAGAAACGCCAGTGAGTTTTCTGGGCCTGAGCTCATCTCAGATGGACCGAAAGACTGTGGAACTGTGTGCTGTGGTCAGATGAGTCCACATTTCAGCTAGTTTTCAGAAAAAATGGGCGTCGTGTTCTCCGTGCCAAAGATGAAAACGACCATCCACATTGTTATCAGCGAAAGGTGCAGAAGCCAGCATCTGTGATGGTATGGGGGTGCATCAGTGCCCACGGCATGGGTGAGTTGCATGTATGTGAAGGTACCACTGACTCTGAGGCGTATTTTAGGATTTTAGAGAGACATATGTTGCCATCAAGGCGACGTCTCTTCCTGGGACGTCCATGCTTATTTCAGCAGGACAATGCCAGACCACATTCTGCACGGGCTACAACAGCGTGGCTTTGTAGACACAGAGTGCGTGTGCTTGACTGGCCTGCTGCCATTGAAAATCTTATTGAAAATGTATGGCGCATCATGAAGAGGAGAATCAGACAACAGAGACCACGGACTGTTGAGCAGCTGAATTCTTATATCAAGCAAGAATGGACAAAATTTCCAGTTGCAGATCTACTACAATTAGTATCCTCAGTTCCAAAACGATTAAAGAGTGTTATTAAAAGGAAAGGTGATGTGACACAATGGTAAATATGCTCCTGTCCCAACTTTTGTTGAGTGTGTTGCAGCCGTCAAATTCTAAATGTGTGTATGTTTACAAAATACAATTAAATTGGTCAGTAAAACTATTGAAAATCTTTTCTTCGTACTTTTGTCAGTTGGGTAAAGTTCACGTGAATTAACATATCACAGATTTTTGTTTTTATTGCATTTTGGAAAATATCCCAACTTTTCTGGAAATGGGGTTTGTAAGATCAACCCTCTTCCCCACCCTCATCTCTTTTGGCTCCACACATTCATTACCATTTTGATCTTCCAGAGGACCAATTTTGTCCCTTGCAACCCTTTTTTGCTCTTAACATACTTGTAGAGTCCCTTGGGATTCTCTGTCACCTTGTTTGCTGGAGCACCTCATGCCTTGTTTTAGTTCTCTTGATTTCTTAGGTGTTCTGTTGCATTTCTTATATTCATAGTACCTCATTTGTTTCTACCTAAATACCTGCTACGCACCTTTTTTTTTCCTTAACCAGGGCCTGAATCTCTCTTGAAAACCAAGGTACCTGTTATCTTTACCTTTGATTCTGACAGGCACATGCAAGCTCCATACTCTCAAAGTTTCACATTTGAAGGCCTCCCACTTACCAGGTACACCTTTGCCACAAAGCAGCCTGTCCAAATCCACATTTGCCAGATCCTTTCTGATACCATCAAAATTGGCCTTTCTCCGACCTAGAATCTCAATCTGCAGACCAGAGTAGCGCACACAAAATACTGGAGGAGCTCAATGTATCAGGCAACAGCTATGGACGGGAATGAATGGTTGTCGTTTTGGGACACGACCCTTCATAATTTTTCTTGTATGTTTTTGTCCTTGCTCGTCTGAAACTTGTGTTCTTCTAAATGAGTGGTGTAAAGGAAAGCTGGGTAATAGTAAAAAAAAAGCAAAATAGATTTTGATGTGTTTTGTTTTGTCATGTCACCAGTCTGTGCGAGAAAGCACAAAGAGCTTTATTTTGTTTAAAAGCCAAGGTTTTGGCTGTATCCAGGAAGGATAATTATTAAGCTCAGTGCTATGACATCAGAGTTGGAAGAATAACTGAAAGATTTTCTTCATTAACAAGCTTGTAGATTTCAAACAGTGTAAATTGGATTCTAGTCAGTTAGAAACTCTCAGCTGTATTCTTCACGCCAAGGATATTAAAGCAAAATTTAAGTGTATTTAGAATATAAAACAGTGTGGGCCTTTTAGCTCACGATGTTGTGCCAAGCTGTATAACCTACTCCATGACCAATCTAAACCACCCCTACACAGCCCATAACCCTCCGTTTTTCTTACATCCATGTGCCTATCTGAGTTTCTTAAGTGTCCCTTTTGTATCAGCCTCTACCATCACCCCTGGCAGCATGTTCCAAGCACCTATCACTATGTAAACTTACCTCCACTCGTCTTAAATGGATGCCCTGTGGGATTGGCCATGTTGCACTGAGGAGAAGGTGCTGACTGTCTGCTCTATCTACGCCTGTCATAATCTTGTGCACCGATCAAGTTGCCTTTCATCCTCTTTTTCTCCCTAGCTCACTCAACCTCTCCTCATATGACATGTTCTCTAATCCAAGCAGCATCCTGGTAAGTTTTCTTTGCACCCTCTCTAAAGCTTCCACAGCCTTTCTATAATGAGGGGAAGAAGTTGTTCCTGAAACATTGAGTGTGTGCCTTCAGGCTCCTGTACCACCTCCCTGACGGTAGCAATGAAAAGCGGGCATGTCCTGGAAGGGGAAAACAAAAATCTGAAATTTCATGCTGCTCTCAAAGGGATAGAGTGAAATGATGGAATCATTTCAGCAATTCAGCCTTGAGTCAGAGTACTACAACACAGGAAGGCTCTCCAGCCCCAAAGGCCATAAGACATAGGAGCAGAGTTAGGCCACTTGGCCCATTGAATCTGATTTATTATCCCTCTCAACCCCATTCTCTTTCCTGCTGCACGGGCAACAGCTTGCTCTCCATAACGTATTGCCCTGGCTTGTATACTAGCTTGTGTATCAACTATATAGATAGCTAGGATACAACGTCCAAGTTCAGCCCGGCTAGCGGATGCCTCTCTGCTCTCCTAAGTCCCTTCTTACACTCCCTCCTGGCATCCTTATAGCTCTCAAGAGCCCTGTTAGATTTTCCTTCCTAAACACTTAAGTAGACTTCCTCCTCCCTTTTAACTAATGTTCCACAACTCTTTGTCATCCGTTCCATGTCTCAGTGAGACAAACCTACTCAGAACCCCGTGCAAGTGCTCCCTAAACAAGCTTTGCTGCAACACACACAAAATGCAGGAGGAACTCAGCAGGCCAGGCAGCATCTGTGGAAAAGAGTAAACAGTCAACGTTTGAGCCGAGGCCCTTCATCAGGATTCCACGTTTCTGCTGTGCATTTCGCAGAGAACGTCTGCCCCCATCTGATGCTGCTCAAAGATCAAAGTATGTGTATGATCCTGAGATTCATTTCCTTGTGGGGTATTCACAGTAAATAGAAAGAAACAATGAAAAACTGAACACGACAGAGGTGGACAAACAGTGACAGACCAATGTTCACAAGACAACTGTGCACAAAAAGAAAACAATAAAAAACTAAGAGCTATAGGTAACATGAGATAGAGTTGTTGAAAGTGAGTCCTTAGATTGAGGAACCAGTTCAGTGATGGGCTGAGTGAACTTATTCCCTCTGGTTCAAGACCCTGATGGTTGAGGGGTAATAACTGTTCCTGAACCTGGTGGTGCAGGTCCTAAGGCTCCTGTACCACCTCCCTCATAGTACAGCGAGAATAGAGCATGTCCTGGGTGGGGAGGATCCTTGGTGGATGCTGTTTTCCTGCCACAGCACTCCACCTAGATATACAAAGTATTTTGTGATGTGTATTTCAGTACGATAAGATTTCCATGTAAGCGAAGGTATTTGCATATTTGTCATTTAAAATGCATCGGATATTTGATAGGAAAATTACAGTCTGAGGTGGATTTGAACTTTGTGGCTTCGGTTGCTCATAATTGCACGACAAACAATACAAATGATGAGATTAGAGAAGCCAACAGCTCTTTGAGTCTTTTGTTGTATTAAAACATTTGCACATACCTGCAGGGAATCTCTGCCAAATGACCAGTTTGCAAGATAGGAAGTTCTCAGTAAGATCAGAATCGGATTTAATATCAATGCCAAATGTTGTGAAATATGTTGTTTTGCCGCAGTACAGTGCAATACTTAATCATAAACTACACAACTTATTGTAATTTATAAAAAAAAATTAAGTAGTGCAAAGTGAGACTACTAGACAGATATATGGAGGAATATGGGGAGTTATATGGGAGGCAGAGTTTAAGGGGCGGCACAACATTGTGGGCCAAAGGGCCTGTACTGTGCTGTACTGTTCTATGTTCTTAAAAAGAGAGCATAAAAAAAAGTATTGATTGTGTACCTGAGTTCGTTGTCTACTCAGAAGTCTGATGGTAAAGGGGAAGATGCTGTTCCTGGAACGTTGGCCAACTCCCTGATGGAAGCAATAAGAAGTGAGCATGTCCTGAATGGGGAAAACAAAAATCTGAAGTTTCATGCTGCTCTCAAAGGGATAAAGTGGAATGATGGAATCATTTCTGCAATTCAGCCTTGAGTCAGAGTACTACAACAGAGAGGAAGGCCATAAGACGCGGGCTGAATTAGGCCATTCAGCCCATTGAGTCTGCTGCACCATTTCATTATGGCTGATTTATTATCCCTCTCAGCCCCATTCTCCTGCCTTCTCCTCGACCTTTTGATGCCCTGACTAATCAATAAACTCTGCTTTAAATGTGCCCAACAACTTGGCCTCCACAGCTATCCGTGGCAATGAATTGCACAGATTCACCACCCTCTGCCTAAAGAAATTCCTCCTCAACTAGTCCATGTTGACCTGATGGATGAAGTTGCCATAATAATAGCGATGGAAGTATACCTTTCATCAGCTGATTAGCTTTAGTGGCAGTTCATGTTTGTCTCTGAACTTTCCATAGATCAGAGATGAGTCTGTTATGTGGCTGCTGGGGGTGAGCTTCTATGAGGCCTTAGCCAGACCTTTCCAAATGCACAGTCCAGAGAGAGGTAAATGGTTGGCTGGCCCTCATCGCAGCTGTCTTGAGGGCAGCGTGCGTTGGGAGTGAGACTGACTGTGCAGAGGGAGGACCTAACAAAGTAGTAGTGGTATTGCAATCACTCGAGTCAATCTTCTCCCAAAGAGCCATTTCCTTAATGAAGAACACCTATGTGTGACTCTGGTTAACGTGGGGAGGCTGGTGCACAGAGAGCCACGACATGGTCCTTGACCGATCAGGGTCAAGGTCCAGTGGCATGGAATGTAGGATGATTGGGGCCCCTTCACTGCTGGAGCCTTCCTCCACCTTCACTGACATTGTGACGTGTCAGTCTTCCTCTGTCAGTTCGACCATGGAGGTCTTGGTTGGATCACACTTCATCTGGAACCTCCCCCTTCACCTTGCCACCATGGAGCTAAACTCTAGGTGGCATCACTCTTGGGACCTCGGGAACTCTCATCCTCTACACCACAACAAAATGTTAGTCCTCAGAGAAGACCTGACCAGGAGGGCCCCTCTCACTGCCAGCTGAATGCTCGTTGTGGCTGTGAGGTGTTCCCCCAGATGGATTTGACAGTCTGCTTGAGAAACCGTCCCTCAGGATTCACGTCTTTCTCCTGCAAGGACTTAAGCAATCTCCGTACTTCCCACTCTGGACTTGTGGTCAAAGGCTTTTTTTTTCTATGTAAGACAGATTATGAAGCAAGATGGAGCATTGCCCAGCAACGAGGCCAGGCCCTTTGTTTAGAGCGGGGGTTCCCAACCTGGGGTTCGTGGACCCCTTGGTTAATGGTGGGGATCCAAGGCGTATGAACCTCTGGTGTAGAGTCATAAAGCTCCACCGCACAAGAACGGACTCTTTGGCCCATCTAGTCCATGCTGAACTGTTATTCTGCCAAGTCCTGGACCATACTCCTCCCATCCATGTACTTATCCTAACTTCTCTTAAATGTTGCCATCAAGTCTCCATGCAGCTTGTCCCACTCTCTCACCACCCTCTGAGTGAAGGGGTTCCCCTGTAACATTACACCTTTCACCCTTAACCCATGACCTTTAGTCCTAATTTCACCCAATCTCAGTGGAAAAAGCCAAAGCCAGTTTACATTCACCCTATCTATACCCAGGTTTGTAATACAAGGGACAGGTAGAACCTCAGAAGATGATGCAGCTTGTCAGATATTTTAAAAGAGAGACCTGGTATCCTAGTATGAGTGATTTACTATAGAACCTAGAACAGTACAGCACAGGAACAGGCTATTCAGCCCAGTGTTGTGCTGAACCAAATACATTAATAATCAAATGGCCAGCTAGATTGATTGCTTCTGTCTACACAATGTTATCTCCCTTCACTTTCCTCGCATTCAAGTGCTTATCAAAACGCCTCTTAAAAGTCCCTAATGATTCTGCCTCTACCACCCTGCAGGCAGCATATTCCAGGCGCCCATCTCTCTCTGTGTAAACACCTGCCCCTCACATCTCCTTTGAAATCACCGTCGCTCACCTTGGTTCATTTCCTATATCTTGAGAGATGCCTCTCAGTGAAGGCAGACAAAGGCTGCTGTGAGTTTTAGTGTGACAGCACTGCATTTAATGATCCTGAGGAAAAGTGTGTTTGAAAATCAAGGCCGCCTTCCCCTTATGCAAAGCAACAGGGATCCCTTTCTCTGATCCATGGCTCAACAGTTATATTTTGAAAATAGTTATAACCACATCCTTCCAGAAGTTTCTATTTGAATGTGCTCCCTTTCCCCTGCTTCGACTATTGTTCTGTCTTTAAACCTGCCCTTTCCTTTTGACATCATGGACTCTAAATTCTTCCTGTTGTCTCTGGTTTCAGTTGTGTTTCCATTACATCCCCAGCACTGAAATGTGGTATATAATACTTAAGTAACTTCTCAACTTCACTTTGCTTGTTTGACTTCTTCCACCTTTTGCATGTGCCCCTCCTTGCTATCAGGCGTGGGTAAATGTGCCCAACGAGGGTCACCAGTTGTTGGGGGGGGGGGGTGTGCAAACAGGTGGTAAGCCGCAACAGCACATTAGTGCAAAGGGGTTTTATTTAGTGCCAGGTGGGGGCGAAAACATGCAAAGGCTCCCCAAAAGTTGTGCAGAAAGGAAGTATTTACAAATTGACAAATGAAAACAGACACGTATGTACAAAAATTTACAAGTGTACAGAGGCTTTCTCTTTAACGCTCACACTTTGTCTTTAACTTTCCTGTATAACTATTCACCAACCATCAAATCTAACCTCCACAGCCCTCAACAAGGCCAAAGTGAGAGTTTAAATCTGCCTGTGTAGGGTGTGGTGCGCCTGCTCCCACTAACCCAGGCCTTATTTTAGGATGCCCCAAACTGTCCCTTGGGTCTTTTGGGGCCATTCTCTTATCTACAAACCGAGGTAACAGTGTTAGTGAAAATGAATGAAACTGTTTGGAATGCCTGTGTCTAAAATCCATATTTTTACTAGTTATAAAGCAGTAGAGCACGTTAACTGAAGGGATTGTTTTGCTTAGCCAAGCTAGCGATTGGTTTACTGTTGGGGTGTGTAAATGGTGAACTCACAAGAACTGCAGAACGGGAGGGTAAAGTGTGTGAACCACTGGGGGAAACTAGACCAGGGACAGAATGAGGAGGAGTGACTGATTGGGCAAAGGGGCAAGGTTAGTGGGAGAATTAGCATTGCCAACCTGCTCTGTCACAGCATGGTTGACTACTTCATGCAGTCACTTTCTTTACCAGTAGCCAGCGTTGTGGCATGGGTCAAAGGTTACCTCTAGTTGTCACACAGTGCAATTTGTACCAGCGTCAAATATGCGGCGAAATGCATAGTGTGCATCAAATCAGGGAGGATTGTGTTGGGGGCAGCCCACAAGTGTCGATGCAACTTAGCACGCCCATAATTTACTAACCCTGACTGTATGCGTTTGTAGCGTGGGAGGAAATCAGAACATCGGGAGAAAACCCAAATGGTCAGAGGGGAAACGTACAAACACCTTGCGTACAAGAAGCGGGAATTGAACCCCAATTGTTGCACTGTAAGACAATTGTGCTACGTGCCACCCTCTTCTTACAGTTCTCTCTTGGTTTAATATCAGCATCATGACAAATAAGTTCTTGTGTGTGAATATGGTCTCCACTATCGCAGGGTATTATCCTTGCATTCTTCCTGTTGACAACTTATTTGCTAGTCCCTGGTAAAGTTGCTTTGTATGAAGATGTTTTTCACTTGCATGCTAATGATTATAAAGTTTAACTTTATTGTCATCTGAGTGAGTGTCTGAGTGTGAGTATGTGCAATTATGTACACGTGTCTGTGTTTGTATACACACAGTGCCTTGGAAAAAGAACTCAGCTCCTACAACTATTTTCACATTTTACTGTCTCATTTTCTAAATGTAAGATGTTCTGAAATAGGATTTTTGGAGCTAAACCATAAACCACAGTGCATTATATCAAATCAAAAGAAATATTCCAAAACTTGCCACAGTTTACTAAAGATTAAAAACCAAAATTGAGGCTGAAAAAATATTCATCCCCTTTGTAATTACTGCACAAACTTTTCTCAGGTGCAATACTGTATGTTACTTTACCAATTCACCCAATTTGTTGATGTAGAAAATTGGAGGATCACCTGTTTACCGTGAATTCATAAGGATAAATATTCTTAAGTACAAGACCATTTCAAAGGCAATGAACGTGCCTCGGAGCTCGTTGCAATCCATCATGGAAAAAATATGAAACCACAGCCACAATGTCAAGGTCAGACCGCCCTTCTAAACTTAGTCACCAGAGAAGAATGGCACCTGTAAGAGAGCCCATGTGATGCCAACAGTCACCCTGAATGAACTGCAGAAGTCACTGGAGATAGAAGTTCATGGCTCCACTATCTCTAAGGCCCTGCCCATAAAGACTTTACGAAGTGTCACTTAGAAGATGCTGTAAAGATGTGGAAGAAGGTCTTGTGATAGATGAGACAAAAGTGAAGCTTTTGACCTCAACACAAAGTGGTACGAGTGGCGTAAATCTATTACTGTGCATCAGCCAGGTAGCATCATCCCTACTGTAAAGTGTGGTGGAGCTAGCATCATGCTGTGGGGATGCTTTACAGCAGCAGTCTGTAAATCTGGCAAAGAAGGATGGGAAGATGAATGCTGCTAAATATGGAGAGATTCCAGGTCAAAAACCTGCTAGCCTCTACCGAAAGCTTAAACTGGTAAGGAAGTTCGTCTTTCACCAGAACAATGACCAGCACACCGCCAGAGCAGCCATGGAGTGGCTTCAGATGAAGAACGTTGATGTCCTTGAGTGGCCCAGTCAGATTCTTGACCTTAACCTGATTGGATATCTCTGGCAAGACTTCAAGATCACTGCCCACTGTCCCTCCCCAACAAACCTGGCTCAGCTTGAGCAACTTTGCAAAGAGGTATGGACGAAATCCTGCTCCATCACGTTATCCTAAAATACTACTGGTTGTAATAGCTGAGAGAGGTGGTTCAACCAAGTACAGAGCAGAGGGAGATGAATACTTTTGAATTGCTGACATGTCAGTTTTTGAATTTTTATTTTTTCACACTTTACAATTTCCCCTGGGGTTTTTGTTTGCCTCTATTGTTGGGAGAAGCATATGGTTCACAAAAAAAAAATTCTTTATTAAATTGATCAAATTCCTCGTTGCAATACTCATTTATGTGAACAAAGGGTTGGGTGCACTGTGTGTGTGTGTGTGTGTACGTGCACACACACCACCCCCCCCCCCCCACCACTCCGGTCCACAGTGTACCCACAATACATATCACACACAAACCACAATATTACCACAAATACTGAAGTGCACAGCACAGGTAAATGGTATAGTAAACAACTCACTGTCCTAGTGATGATAGGGTATTCATTAGTCTCACAGACTGGGCAAAGAAGCTGTACCCAGACTGGTAGTCCTGATGATCCTGTACCTCATTCTTGACTGTAGTGGGTCAAAGAGATTGTGGAATGAATGGTAGGGATCCTCAACAATGCTTCGAGCCCTTGTATACAACACTGTTGTTAAATGTCGTAAGTGGGTGTGGGGGGAGACTCCAGTGATCCTCTTGACAGATTTTACTGTCCTCTGTGGGGTCTTGAGGTCCAATGCCTTGCAGCTTCTGTGCCACAGAGTGAGGCAGCCATGCAGGACACTCTCTGGTCTCCTGTAGAAAGTTGTTCGAGCAGGGACGGTGAATTGCGCAGCTTAGCCTACTGTGTGTGGAGTTGGATGAGAAAGGTCATCTGAATTGGCATTTGTCCATTGACCTGTATAATCATGCACTTCCCAATGAACCACTGAGCACTCTCGAGACAAAGGATCACCTCCATCAGATCTCTGAACAGCACCCTGCTATTCTTTTTGCACTATTTTTATTTGTCTTTCCATTTCCTCCTCCTACAAAACAATTTTCACTTTAGAGAAGTCAGTGATAAAGAACCTGATTCTTTTCTGTGTTATACAAGTGACTCACATTTATGTCCTGATTTTGTATGTAAACGGCATTGTATTACCTCGAGGACACTTTCAAATGGGCAATGCCTTAAAAGGGAGGCATCCATCATTAAAGACTACCATCACCAGGACATGCCCTCTTCTGATTGCTATCATCAGGGAGGAGTCACAGGAGGCTGAAGATGCATTTTCAATATTCCGGAACTGCTTCCAATAAATCCATGAACGCTAACTCATTTTTTTTTCTCTTGCACTGTTTATCTAATTTTTTATGCTTTTGCACAGTACTATAAAATATATAGTACTGTGCTAAAGTGTGTATGTATGTACATATACAGTTGCAAGAAAAAGTTGGTGAGCCATTTGTGGTTACCTGGTTTTCTGCATTAATTACTTATAAAATGTGGTCTGATCTGATCTTCATCTAAGTCACAATAGTATACAAACAATCTGCTTAAACTAATACAGCTGTCCCCCGCTTTTCGAATGTTCGCTTTACGAAACCTCACTGTTACGAAAAAAATCAGCGCGTGCCCCGAGCAGCTGCTCTCCCCCGGATTCTGAACTGCATTCTAGCCAGCATTGCTTAAACACGTGCCTGTGAGCAGCTGTTTGCAAGATGAGTTCTAAGGTATTGGAAAAGCCTAAAAGAGCTCGTAAGGGTGTTACACTTAGCGTAAAACTAGACATAATTAAGCATTTCGATCGTGGTGAATGAAGCAAGGACAAAGTGAGTTTGGCTTGTGGAAGCTAACGAACATGATGTTGAAGAGGTTTTGGCATCCCATGACCAAGAACTGATAGACGAAGAGCTGATGCAATTGGAAGAGGAAAGGATAACAATTGAAACTGAATGCAGTAGCAAACTGAACGTGAAGCAACTGCGTCAGATTTTCGCTGCAATGATAAAGTACGACTTTAATTTTGAAAGGGTACGTAGGTCTAGGGGATATTTGCAGGATGGTGTGAGTCCTTACAAACAACTGTATGATAGAAAAATGCGTGAGGCTCCGCGGTCAAGCAAGCCTTCCACATCAGCCACAGCAGACAACGAACCTCGACTTTCGACATCGAGGCAGGCAGTCATAGGAGAAGATGAGCTGCCTGCTCTAATGGAAACAGACGACGAGATGACACCCTAGTGTCCCACCACCCTGCGATTCACGGAGAATTCAGTGGTAGCCGGGAGGCAGACAGCGCATCTTTAAGAAAAAAGCCGAAATAAACATGCTAATTACTTAGGTGCCGCCCGACACGTAATTGTCGGCCCAGGTCAGAAAGGATGCAATCGGAAATCGGCACTGATCTGGGCTGACAATTACGTGCCGGGCGGCACCTAATTAATTAGCATGTTTATTTCGGCTTTTTTCTTAAAGATGTGCTGTGTGCCTCCCGGCTACTGCTGCACCCCTGCATGCTTTGTGGATCGGTTCGGTTCGCTGCCTGGAGGGTGGGGGCCACTGCACCACCCAAACTCCGATGACTCAGTCTAACACACTATCATCAGTGTACTCTGCGCTGTCTTCCCGATTCCCATAAGTGATACTACACTGTAAAACATTATTTCTACTTTATATGGGCTGTGTATTTTTATGTGTTATTTGGTATGATTTGGCAGCTTCATAGCTTAAAGGTTACTGGAGTGCGCTTGCGCCGTGCTTTTGCCAACAGTGCTTGCGTGAGATTTTCTGCCAACGGCGCTTGCGTGAGATTTTCGCTACGGAGAACAGTTCAGTAATGATTGTGGAGAAGTATTTCTACTTTATATAGGCTGTGTATTTATCATATCATTCCTGCTTTTACTATACGTTACTGTTATTTTAGGTTTTATGTGTTATTTGGCATGATTTGGTAGGTTATTTTTGGGTCTGCGAACGCTCACAAATTTTTCCCATATAAATAAATGGTAATTGCTTCTTCACTTTACAACATTTCAGCTTACGGACAGTTTCATAGGAACGCTCTACCTTCGGATGGCGGGGGAAACCTGTACACAAACAATTATTGCTGGTGAACGCAGCAGGCCAGGCAGCATCTCTAGGAAAAGGTACAGTTGACGTTTCGGGCTGAGATCCTTCGTCAGGACATCTGCGTTCACCAGCAACTTTGATGTGGGTTGCTTGAATGCCAGCATCTGCAGAATTCCTCGTGTTTGCACAAACAATTGTGCTCCTTCTCATGAATACTGAGTACACCATTTAAACAATCACAGTCTGGGTTCAAAAGAAGTATGTGAACCTCTGGGGTAATGCTTTCCTATTTGGAGACGGGTGTTCCAATCAATGAGGTGAGATTGGAGGTCTGGGTTGTAACGGCGCCCTGCACTAAATAAAAGGACATACAGTTGGGTTACTGACAGCCTGCTCTTCTCATGAAAGATCTCTTTACGTGCACCATGCCTTGATCAAAACAACTTTCAGATGACCTTAGAAGAAGAATTGTAGAGGTGCATGAAGCTGGAAAAGACTGTAAGAGAGTTTAAGCATTGCTGCATATCTCTTGCAAAATTAAGACTACCTGGAGACAAAAGTTGAATTTTCTGGCAGAAATGCACACTATGTTTGGAGGAAAAAGAGCACTGCACACGAATACCAAAACCTCATCCCAACTGTGGAGTACGGTAACACTCACAACATGCTGGAGGAACTCAGCAGGTTGGGCAGCATCCATGGAAAAAAGTACGGTAGAAGGAGCATCGTGGTTTGGGGCTGCTTTGTGCCTCAAGAGCCTGGATAGCTTGCAATCATTGAGGGAACAATCAATTCAAAATTGTGTCAAGACATTTGTGATAAAAGATAAAAGGTCCCGGGACCGACCATAGACGCACAGGGTGAGAAGGTACGATCGGCGGGAACCTGGTGTGTGTGTCCGCTCTTGCCTGGGTGCTGGGTTCACCGCAGAAGAACGATCGTATCCGGAAAGGAGGGGTCACAGTCGGTGACCTCAGAAGACATTGCAAAGGCCTCGCCTGAAAGCTAACTGCGAGGAATATCAAAGGTCTGTGTGAATCCGCTTTGAATATCATCATTCGCGTGTTCTCTCTCTCTCCCCCCCCTCTCTCCCCCCCCTCTCTCCCCCCCCTCTCTCCCCCCCCTCTCTCCCCCCCCCTCTCTCCCCCCCCTCTCTCCCCCCCCCTCTCTCCCCCCCCCTCTCTCCCCCCCCCTCTCTCCCCCCCCCTCTCCCCCCCCCTCTCCCCCCCCCTCTCCCCCCCCCCCTCTCCCCCCCCCTCCCCCCCCTCCCCCCCCTCCCCCCCCTCCCCCCCCCTCCCCCCCCCCTCCCCCCCCTCTCCCCCCCCTCCCCCCCCCTCCCCCCCCCTCCCCCCCCCTCCCCCCCCCTCTCCCCCCCCTCCCCCCCCCTCCCCCCCCCTCCCCCCCCCTCTCCCCCCCTCTCCCCCCCCTCCCCCCCCCCTCCCCCCCCCTCCCCCCCCCTCCCCCCCCCTCTCCCCCCCCTCTCCCCCCCCTCTCCCCCCCCTCTCCCCCCCCTCTCCCCCCCCTCTCCCCCCCCCCTCCCCCCCCCCTCCCTCCCCCCCTCTCCCCCCCTCTCCCCCCCTCTCCCCCCCTCTCCCCCCCTCTCCCCCCCCCCTCTCCCCCCCCCCCTCTCCCCCCCCCTCTCCCCCCCCCTCTCCCCCCCCCCCTCTCCCCCCCCCCTCTCCCCCCCCCCTCTCCCCCCCCCCCTCTCCCCCCCCCCTCTCCCCCCCCCCTCTCCCCCCCCCCTCTCCCCCCCCCCTCTCCCCCCCCCTCTCTCCCCCCCCCCTCTCCCCCCCCCCCTCTCCCCCCCCCCTCTCTCCCCCCCCCCTCTCCCCCCCCCCTCTCTCCCCCCCCCCTCTCTCCCCCCCCCCTCTCTCCCCCCCCCCTCTCTCCCCCCCCCCCTCTCTCCCCCCCCCCTCTCTCCCCCCCCCCTCTCTCCCCCCCCCCCTCTCTCCCCCCCTCCCTCTCTCCCCCCCCCTCTTTAATAAAACTTTCTTAGTTCCAGTAATCCAGACTCCAACTAAGTGATCCATTTCTGCTGGTTTGGCAACCCAGTTACGGGGTACGTAACACATTTTACAGGAGAATGTCAGGGTAGCAGTCTGTCAGCTGGAGCTTAATAGAAGTTGGATGATGCAACAAGACAATGATCCAAAAGACATGAGTAAATCAACAGCAGAATGGTTTAAAATGAAGAAATTTCATTTTTTGGAATATCCAAGTCAGTCCAGGCTTAACCCAATTGAGATGTTGTGGCATGACCTGAAGAGGGATTTTCATGCCAGAAATATTGATGATCTGAAACAGTTTTGGATGGAGGAATGGTCTAAAATTCCTCCTTGCCTTTGTGCAAGTGTGATCAGCAGCTGCAGGAAATGTTTGGTGGATGTTATTGCTGCTAAAGGAGGTTCTACCAGTTATGAAATATGAGAGTCCACATATTTTTTTCCAGCCTGGATTAAATAATTAAACAATGTGTTCAATAAAGACATGAAAAATACAATTGTTTGTGTGTTATTTAGGTATATTGTGTTTGGCTATTGTGATTTTAGATGAAGATCAGACCTCCTTTCATGAGTAATTAATTAATTCAGAAAACCAGGTAATTGCAAAGGATTCACAAACTTTTTCTTGTGACTGTAGCTAAGGTGCTTACAACATTTCCACAATACTGTATTTGTCAATGTGGAGCAGAGAGCAAAGCGTGTTGGGAATGGTGAGGGTGGAGTGCCAGGGGTGGGGGTGGATGCGGGTGCAGACATACCCAGCCCTGAGACACCAAGCAACGTAATTTGATCCCAGACAATTGGTTTATTGATCATTACAGAATCTCTCTGGTGCTTCCTGCTCCCTGCTCTCTCCTCTCTCCTCTCTCCCTCTCCCTTTTCCCAACCATGATTCCCCTCTCCCTGCCCCCTTCCCACTTTCAGTCCACAGTACAGACCCATATCTGAATCAGGTTTATCATCATTTACATATGTCATGATTTTTTTTGTGTGTGTGTCGCAGCAGTACAGTGCAATACACAAAATTACTACAATACTGTGTAAAAGTCTGTCCCTAACTATATGTACTGTATTGCCCAAGACTTGCACAGTACTGTATATATTGTATTTTATTTACTGCTGCTGCAAAACAAATTTAACAATACATACCAGTGATACTAAATTTGATTCTGTTACCTTCTCCCATTTAGTTGGCCTTCTATTAGGCATGAGTATGCCTCTGCATTTCTGTCAGCTGTCCACTATTCTCAGAGGAAATAAAGGAAGTGAAAGAGAATGCTAGTGAAGATGTAACCTATCTGTAAATGGTGAACAATTTTAATTCTGCAGTCGAGGCTGAGCGTAACTCTGAATGCAATGGGCTGGGAGAGCTGCCCTGACACTGAAACAAGAGCTGGAGTCTGGGAGCTTTTAGAAGATTGTGAGTGTTGAAAATGATTGGGAAGGTTTGAAAATGCTTTGAGAATCCCAAAATTGACACTATGGTAGACATGAGAGACTGCAGATACTGGAGCAAGAAAACAAACTCCTGGCAGAACTTCGTGCGCTGGGCAGTATCTGTGGGAGGGAAGGAATTGTTTATTGTTTTATCAATCATGATACAGGGTTTCAACCGAAACATCAGCAGTTTGTTTCCTCCTACAGATGCTGCTTGACCCAAGTTCTTCCAGCAGTTTGTTATTTGTATTTTCTTTGCTGCTATTATCGGGAGTCCTGTTTCTCAGGAGTGTTATTTATGTTGAGATACAGCACGGGACAGTCCCTTGCGGCCTTGTGAGCTATACCACCCAGTAACCACTGATTTAATTAATTTAACCCTAGCCTAATCACAAACCCAGTGACCAGTTAACCTGCTAACCGGTAAGTCTTTGGACTGTGGGAGGAAACGCGCACGCACACAGGAAGGAACGTACAAACTTGCGTACAGAGGATGCCGAATTGAGCTCCAAACTCCCACTCCCCAAACTGTAATAGCGTCACGCTAACTGCTACACTACTGTGGCGCCCAATGTCACTAAGTCAAAATAACAGGAGTAGGAGCATCGAGTTAGCCGAGGCACTGAGCTCGAAAGTCAGGAAGTTGTGTTGCGGCTTTATAAAACTCTCGTAAGGCCGTATGGAGCGTGCAGAAGTTGCTGCCTAGATTAGATGAATCGGTTGGACAAACTTGGGTTGTTTTCTCTAGAGCATTGGAAGTTGAGGGGAGACCTGATAGAGGTTTACAAGATAATGAAAGGGATAGGACCATCTAACCTGGACCCACAACACCTCGCTGGTCAGGAAGGCACAGCAGTATCCACACTTTCTGAGGAGATTGAGGCATGTGAGGCTCCCCGCCTCAATTCTAACAACTTTCTACAGGAGCACCATCGAGGGTGTCCTGTCTGGCAGTAAGGCATCGGCATCGGACCACAAGATCCTATAGAGGACAGGGAAAACTGCCGAGAGCATCACTGGGGTCTCTGCTCACCCCCCCCCGCCCTATTTGTGACATTTACTACAGCATCGCAGATGAAGGGCCTGAAGTACTGCTGAGCTTCCCTATCACCCATCCCACAATCTCTTTGACCCACTATCATCAGGAAGGAGGTACAGGAGCATCAAGATTATTGGGTAATATCTTCCCTTGAGCTGTGAGACTAATACCCCATTACCACTGAGGTCTCGACACTAGGACAGAGAGCTGTTTACGATTTACTTTACTGTTGTGCTGCACACTTCATATGCATTTTGAAGTATATTTTATTAACTTGTATAATATTTTGGTTAAAGTGCTGTGTGTGATGTGTTTTGTGGGTGTACCGTAGTTCAGGGACCATTGTTTTGTTTGGTTGTGTATATATGTACAGTCAGATGACAATAAACTTGAACTGGATAGAGTAGACAGACAGAATCTTTCTCTCAGGGTTGAAATGTCTAATACCAGAGGGCATGCATTTAAGGTGAGAGGGGATAATTTCAAAGGAGATATGAGGGGCAGGTTTTCGCAGAGTGTTATGCCTAGAATACACTGCCTTGGGTGGTAGTGGCAGATACACTGGGGACTTTTAAGAGGCGTTTAGCTAGAATCAGAATCAGGTTTATTATCACCAGCATGTGTCATGAAATTTGCTAACTTAGCAGCAGTAATTCAATGCAATGCATAATATAGAAGAAGAAAAAATAATAAATAATCAATTTACAGTATACATATATTGAACAGACCAAAATCATGCAAAAAGACAAATAATTTTATATTAAAGTGAGGAAGTGTTCACGGGTTCAATATCCATCCTGGAATTGGATGGCAGAGAGGAAGAAGCTGTTCCTGAATCGCTGAGTGTGTGCCTTGAGGCTCCTGTACCTTGTACCTGATGGTAACAGTGAGAAAAGGACCTGCCCTGGGTGCTGGACGTCCTTAATAGTGGACACTGCCTTTCTGAGACACCGCTCCTTGAAGGCTGGTACTCAAGATGGGGCCGTCTAAATTTACAACCCTCTGCAGCTTCTTTTAGTCAATGAATGTGAGGAAACTGGAAGAATATGGACAGTGAGGGCAGAAGGGATTGGTTTAGCTGTCCATTTGATTACTAATATAATTGGTTTGGCACAACATTGTGGGCTGAAGAGCCTGTTCCTACACTACTGTTCTAAATTCTATTTATAAGCCTTTAAACCACGTGTTCAAATTAATGCCTCTGCTTTCCATGTCATTGTCACTCCCTTTGCCTGTATATGCACAGATTGTCTTCCCTTGGTTGGTTGTCAGTCTTAGTTTTTTTTATCATTGATTCACTTGTATTTCTTTGTTTTACTGTGAATGCCCACAAGGAAACGAATCTCAGCATTGTATGTGGTGATATCCCCAACTCTGATAATAAATTTACTTTGAACTTTATACTTTAAGTTGTCATCAGAGTGGCAATTTTGGATGCAGTCTCAGTGTAAAGAGCAATGTACCCAATTCCACAACCTAGAGGCTCACTGTCAGGGACTCTACAACTTGTGTTCTCAGTATTATTTATTATCTTTTGTATTTTGCATACTGCTAGCTTGTCAGTCTTTTCTGTGTACTTTTTCATTGACTCTATTGTATTTTGTTCTACTGTGAATGCCTACAAGATAAAGAATCTTAGGTTAGTATTTGGTGACATATGTACTTTGATCATTTACTTTGATCTTTTCAGAGTTTTCAATGGGTTACTTAAATGCTATTGCACTTTCTCACTTCCAGAAGGAAACGAAGGTGGAGATTGGAGAATAACATTGGTTACAACTCAGAAGCTGATATAAAAATAGCTCAGAGAGCAGAAATCTGAAGCCACGTTCCCTCCCTCCCTCCGTGATATAAAAAGTTACCAAACACTCTCTGGCACAAGAACGCTGATTCAACAGTAAAAAATCTCCACTAGTTTTGCCATTGTATACTGTATTATCTTTGTGAAAAATGCATGCAAGTAGGGTGGAACCCATATCTCTAGGGCAGGGAAGAACTGGCAGTTAACATGCGCTTTATTGTAAGTGTCGCTCCTCTTACTCAGTTGAACAAACGGCATTGTAAGTTGTGAATGTATCCCACCAGTGTGAATGAAGGATGCTTTGTTTCGTGTCCACTGGGGGGGCTGGATGCCATTCGACACATTCTCAGGTGCTCAGTTAAGAATGGATTGATGAAAGAATTGGTTGCTTCATTATCACTTGAGAACACCCACCCTAGTGCAGCCTGTCTTCATCTTGCCCGGGGACCATCTATTTACATATCAGATGTGGTTATGTATTGAAACAATAACTCAGACTTTCAAGGATCAACTTTGTCAGAATTAGGTTTAATATCACTGATATATGTGTCAGATATGTCATGAAACTTGTTTTGCAGCAGCACAGTCCAATGCATAAAAGATACTACAAATTACAAAAAGTTTCATGAGAAATGTCAGTATGTGTATATATTAAATGAACAAAAAGGGTGAGGTGGTGTTCATGGGTTCAGAAATCTGATGGTGAAGGGGAAGAAGCTGTTGCTGAACTGTTGAAGTGTGTCCTCTTTGATGGTAGTAATGAGATGAAGGCATGTCTTGGGTGACGGGCAAGGGGCCATGTACATTTACATGTATTAGGAATTTGCTGTGGTGTTCCCTGAAGACCAACTATCTACCTCTCTGTCTCCATCTCTGGAGACAAACCGTCTACTGACATATTTTGTAAACCTACAAATTCCCATGGCTATCCAGATTATAGTTCAAGGTTCAAAGTACATTTATTATCTATGTATGTATACATTATACAACCTTCAGATTTATCTCCTAACAGGCAGACATAAAACAAAGAAACCCGAAAGAACCCTTGTATATGAAAAGACCATTGAACATCCAATGTGCATAGAATAAAAACACATCATGCCCATCAAAAAGAACCCATTAAAGAAAGACCGGAAAAAAAATCATGCAGACAATAACCACAAGCAAATAGCGTTTGGTACTGAAGTCCAGAGAGTCCCATAGTTCAACATAGTTCAGTGCAGAGCTGAGTTGTGGACCAGTGTTCTCAACCGGCCCATCCCTTGCCTCTGGCCTTAACACACTGACCTTTACAATCTGGCCCGGCGCCTAAATCTCCGTCCAAACATAGAGTTCACTTGCCTTTATGCTCTGGGGTCAAGACCCCACTGCATCAATACAATCTGGGGCCTGGATGATGATGCCTCAATTTGGCCTGTAACCAACTTCCCACCCTGTCGGCTCTAAAATTGCTATTCCCTTTTCTCAGTTCAATAGTTCCATTTAACATCAGAGTGTATACAATATACAACCTGAAATTCTTTCTCTCTGTAGACATCTTCAAAATAGAAGAGCCCCCCCCAAATAATGAATGACAAAAAAAAGATGCAAGAACCCCAAAGCCCCCCTGCCCCCTCCCATGTACGAGCAGTATTAACGCTCCCCCCTTTTATTCTGGCATAAAGCGTCAGCTTTCCCATCACCCACTATGTCAGCAACAGCAGAATGCCCAAAGAGAGACCATGGTCTGTAGTCCATCAAAAACTACCTGTTCACTCCAGCATTTCAATATCCCACAGGCTGTCTCTCAATAGCAATGGAGAGGCAGATATCACTGCTTCCACAGCGACGGGGGAGACAACAGCCACTATTTTGCCTTTACAGTCAGCCTGAAACTTTGCTTTTTTTAAGTTTCCCCAACTCGAGTCGGCAGATCAATTACTGAGTGCAGAGCCCTCCGACAGCCACTCTCGCTTTCTTCGATATTCCAGCTCCCACACTGCTTCAGTATGCGACACTGATGGGAATTCGTGTCCACAGAGTCGCACAAGGCCCTGAAGTTGCCTGACCTGGATTTGCCAAAATGTGGCCGATAGGCGAGCTCCAGGAATGGGAACACACTACCATGTCGAACTGCAGTTTTTGAATGCCACTGTAGATCAAATGGACTGATAGGACCCCAGTCACCCTGAAAAGGAAAATACAGACATTAGAATAGGAAGAATTTAACTGTTTTGCTGATGAGCTGAGAGAAATCACACTCTGGCTCCATCTTCAGTACTTTTGTCTCTTGACCACGTTTGCGTGCTTTTGCACCTTGAGTTGCTGCCACATGACTGGCTGATTAGATATTTGCATTAACGAGCAGGTGTAACAAGTAAAGTGGCCACTGAGTGTGGGTCAATTAGCTTCACTTGTACAGTTATGGAGTCAACTATGATCGAGTCAGAGAGGGGGAGAGATATCAAGTATTTCCTTAGATTTCAGTATTGGTTGCTGAACTTTTTGGATGTGTTAGCACTGGTAACAGTAGATGAAGGAACTTTCTAGGAAGAGGTACAGTTGACGTTTCGGGCCGGGACCCTTCGTCAGGACTAACTGAAGGAAGAGCAAGTAAGAGATTTGAAAGTGGGAGGGGGAGGGGGAGATCCAAAATGATAGGAGAAGACAGGAGGGGGAGGGATGGAGCCAAGAGCTGGACAGGTGATTGGCAAAAGGGATATGAGAGGATCATGGGGCAGAAGGCCCAGGGAGAAGGAAAGGGGGGAGGGGGGGAAACCCAGAGGATGGGCAAGGGGTATAGTCAGAGGGAGAAAAAGGGGAGAGAGAGAGAGAGAAAGAATGTGTGTGTATAAATAAATAACGGATGGGGTACGAGGGGGAGGTGGGGCATTAGCGGAAGTTACAGAAGTCAATTTTCATGCCATCAGGTTGGAGGCTACCCAGATGGAATATAAGGTGTTGTTCCTCCAACCTGAGTGTGGCTTCATCTTTACAGTAGAGAGGGCTGTGGATAGATTTCAGAATGGGAATGGGATGTGGAATTAAAATGTGTGGCCACTGGGAGATCCTGCTTTCTCTGGCGGGCAGAGCGTAGGTGTTCAGCAAAACGATCTCCCAGTCTGCGTCGGGTCTCGCCAATATATAGAAGGCCACATCGGGAGCACTCATCCTTGTAAGCCGAACAAGTGCTACACATGCCCTTACACTTCCTCCCTTACCACCATTCAGGGCCCCAGACAGTCCTACCAGGTGAGGCGACACTTCACCTGTGAGTCGGCTGGGGTGATATACTGCGTCTGGTGCTCCCGATGTGACCTTCTATATATTGGCAAGACCCGACCTTATATTCCGTCTGGGTAGCCTCCAACCTGATGGCATGAACATTGACTTCTCTAACTTCTGCTAATGCCCCACCTCCCCCTCGTACCCCATCCGTTATTTATTTATATACACACATTCATTCTCTCTCTCTCCTTTTTCTCCTTCTGTCCCTCTGACTATACCCCTTGCCCATTCTCTGGGTTTTCCCCCCTCCCCCTTTTCCTTCTCCCTAGGCCTCCTGTCCCATGATCCTCTCTTATCCCTTTTGCCAATCACCTGTCCAGCGCTTAGCTCCATCCCTCCTCCTCCCACTTATAAATCTCTTACTAGCTCTTCCTTCAGTTAGTCCTGACGAAGGGTCTCGGCCCGAAACATCGACTGTACCTCTTCCTAGAGATGCTGCCTGGCCTGCTGTGTCCACCAGCAACTTTGTGTGTGGCTTGAATTTCCAGCATCTGCAGAATTCCTCGTGTTGAAGGAACTTTACTAGTTCAGATAGGTGTTGCCCTTTAGCACCTTGAATCTGTTGTGTCATTCAGTGAGATTGACTGATTTTTTTTCATCCCACATCACATCTGTTTCAGCAACTTGGCCTTAATTTTTTATTAGCAAAATTAATTTCAGACTTAAACATAGTGCAATAAACTCATCAAAATAACATGCAAAATAGAACACTACAGCACAGTACAGGCCGTACAGGCCTTTCAGCCCATGATGTTGTGCCAAATTTAACCAACTCCAAGCTCCCACCTATGTAGCACTTCCAATTTTCTATCATCGAAGAGGTTTTAAAATGCTTCTAATGTGTCTGCCAACGCCACCACCCTGCCAGCATATTCCACACACCTGCTTGCTGTGTACATCCATCCCTACACTGTCCTCTAATCATCTTAAAATTATGCCCCATCATGTTACCCATTTCCACCCTGGGGATAAAGTCTGCGGTTGTCCACTCGGTCTGTGCCTCTTATCATCATGAGTTACCTCTCATCCTCCTCTCTAAAGAGAAAATCCCTAGCTTGCTCATCCTTTCCTCATAAGACACACTGTCTTACCCAGGAGCATCCTGGTAAGTCTATGTACCCTCTGTAAAGCTTTCACGTCCTTCCTATCACAAACAAGAGAAAATCTGCAGATGCTGGAAATCCAAGTAACACACTTAAAATGCTGAAGGAATTCAGCAGGCCAGGCAGCATCTGTGGAAAAGAGTATAGTCGACATTTCAGGCCAAGACCCTTCAGCGATCCAAAATGTTGACTGTACTTTTTTCCATAAATACTGCCTGGCCTGCTGAGTTCCTCCAGCATTTTGTGTGTGTTGCTTGAATCCTTCCTGTATTGAGGTGACCAGGATTGAACGTAATATTCCAAGTATGGTCTAACCAGAGTTTTCCAGAGCTGCAACATTACCAATTTAGTGCTGATTTATGCATCCATGGCCTCCTTTACTACCACAATGAGGCCACTCAGGTTGGAGGAGCAACACCCCTTTCCTTTTAGGTAGTATCGAACCTGATGACATGAATATCCATTTCTCTAACTTTTGGGATTTTTTTCCCTTCCCCTCCACTTCAGTTCTCCACTCTAGCATTTTACCTCTTCTCCACACTCGACTATCACTCCTAGTGCCCCTCCTTCCACTTCTTCCATGGTACACTCCGATCAGATTCTTTCTTCTCCAGCCCTTTATCTCTTCTACCTATCATCTTCCAGCTTCTTCATGCCCAATCCCCCATCCACCTGGCTTCACCTATCACCTTCTAACTTGTCCTCATTTACCACCCCCCCCCCCAGTCTCATTCTGGGGCCTTCCCCCTTCCTTTCCAGTCCTGATGAAGGATCTCAACTGGAAATATCATCTATTTATACCCTTCCGTAGATGCTGCCTGATCTGCTGAGTTTCTCCAGCATTTTGTATGTGTGTGTTGCTCTGGATTTCTAGCATCTGGGGAATCTCTTGTGTTTATAATTGTGCATCCATTGTCTTTTGTGAGAGATAGTTCCAAATATTAATAATATTTTTCCATGTGGAAGAGTTTATTAATTGTGCCAAAGGCTAACTGTAATTTTGTTTCCCTTTGATCTGGACTCCCTAACTACCTGAAATAGTTTATCGTGTCCTATCAGTTCACCTTCATCCAATTGTCCCTTGAATATCCTGGGAAGATGACTTTGTCTACTCTTCTTTGTATTTTGCCATTGGCTTATAGTTATGCAATATTTAATCTGTATTCTCAAAGGCCAAAGAATCTAAGGTGTAAGATACAGAGCTGTGGGTCTGTTTTATTTTGATCAGATTTTTCTCTGGCATAACTTCTGCCCACTTAAGTTTGAGTCCTTTGTATGTATATAATTTCTGCCTTTTGACTATATTTTCCTGTATCTGTCGATGATATTTTGGCAGTCTGTTTACATGAACACCAGGTTTTCCCCCAAACCACAAGTTTTCTTGCATAGCAACTGGTTTTATTGTATTTCATTGGGACGTGGAAAGAGTCCATTCAGCCTTTCAGCCCATCAAGTCTATTCTGGCTCTTAGGGCATGTTCATTAAATAACTTGTTCTGCTCTCTGTTGCGTCAACACTAAGGTTGAGAGTTTCATGTTCCTAGGTGTGAATATCACCACTGGCCTGTCCTATTCCAACCATGTAGACTCCACAGCCAAGAAGGCTCACCTGCGCCTTTACCTCATCAGGAGGCTAAAGAAATTTGGCATGTGTCCCCTTTATGCCTCACCAATTTTTGTAGATGTACTGCAGAAAGCCGGATATTTGTCTTGGTATGGCAACTGCTGTGCTCGTGACCACAAGGGACTGTGGACGGAAAGTAGACTGAAAGCACACTCCACCTGACTCCACTCCTGCTGATACAAGGCTATTGCGTTATTCCCTACTACAGTCTCGCAGTCTACCTTGTTATGATCTTGCACTGTTTTCACCTTGCACCTTATTGTCTGCCTGCACTGCACCTTCTTTAACTGTAACAATGTTGTTTTACCTTGTGCTACCTCAGTGTACTGTGTACTGAACTGTATGAATAATGCATGTAAGATGAAACCAGTATATTCCTCTCCATAGATGCTGCCTGAGTTGCTCCAGCATTGTGTGCGCTTTACTCTGGATTTCCAGCATCTGCAGAATCTCTTGTGTTTATGATTTGTACACTAATCTCCATTTCAGAAGTTGAGGGAATAGTTAGGTTTTCAGAGTCAGTGAACTGGGTCAAACAGGATGTGGTTGAGCTAAAGGCTGATTTAGAATGAAAATTCTTTGAATGTCTTGAGGCCTTGTGAAAGATTTTGTAGGTACAAAGTTACAGGTTAATGCGTCAAAAATGAGAAGAATTCGCTGTTAAGATTTTATATTACTGGTTGTCCTTGACGATGGGGTTGGATTTTCATTGTTAAATTGTACCTCCTTTATTGTTGGCTCTGATCTGGTGATGGAGCATTTACAATGCAATGCTTTCATAGCTTTAAGTCAACTGAGTCACTTATTTGTACGCCAGACCGAGTCACACATTCCTTTGCTGAAAGCATGTGACAAAGTTTTAGTTACTGTTCCCTTTTATATCTGAGACCAGTGTGTTTCCTCCCATATTCCAAAAAAAAAAATATACTGGTTGGGTTTGGTAAATTGTGGGTGTATTATGTTGGCATTGGAAGCATGGCAACACCTGCAAGCTGCCTTCAGCACATTATAAATGATGGCGGAACTGACACATTTCTCTGTATGTCTTGATGTACATGTGACAAAGTTAATCTTGTAAACTGACTTCACAACATGATCAAGTTGGATTTTCAATTATGATTGTAGTGTGCTATACCATGAGTATAAAATCACTCATTTGTTTGTTACCATCCAATTCCTAAGTGGACATTGAAGCTTTGGATACGACCTCACTTTTTATTGTACAGTATTTCTGTTTTTGCATATTTTAAAAAAATCTATTCAATATACATTATTGATTTATTTGTTTATTTATTATTATAATAATATTAACTAAGCTGTGTGCTTGTTATGGAATGAATGTTTCCGAAAAGTTTGATTAGGAGGAGCCTGAAATAGGACTGCTGTTTTGAGTTGACATTGAGGATAATAATGGAGATCAAGGAAGATTGAGTGGGTAGGCCCTACAGTAATCATTTCCCATCAGACCATAAAGCATAGGAGCAGAATTAAGCCACAGACAAAAGAAAATCTGCAAATGCTGGAAATCCGAGCAACACACACTCAAAATGCTGGAGGAACTCAGTAGGCCAGGCGACATTTCGAACCGGAACTCTTCGGCAGGACTAGAGGAAGAAAAGCTGAGGAGTAAATTTAAAAGGTGGAGGGTGGGATAAAGTAAAGAGCTGGGAAGTTGATTAGTGAGCTGAGGTGAGAGAGGGAAAAGGGGATGGGAAATGGAGAAAGGAAGGGGGTTTGGATGGCATTACTAGAAGTTTGAGAATCGATGCTATCAGGTTGGAGGCTACCTAAATGGAATATAAGGTGTTGTCCCTTCAACCTAAGTATGGCCTCATCACGACAGTGGAGGAGACCATGGATAGACATATCGGAATGGGAAATGGAATTAAAATGGGTGGTCACTGGGAGATCCCGCTTGTTCTGGCGGATGGAGCGTAGATGCTCTGCAAAGCGGTCTCACAATTTACGTCGGGTCTCACTGATGTACAGGAGACCACACTGGGAGCACTGAACACAGAACTTGCAGGTAAAGTGTCACCTCACCTGGAAGGACTGTTTAGGGCCTGGGTGGTAGTACCTGGATCGTTCCTTAAGCGACTCCATTGTCCACTTGTCCCTCCCCACCGATCTCCCTTCTGGCACTTACCTATGCAAGCGGAACAAGTGCTACACCTGCCCCTACACCTTCTCCCTCACTGCCTCTTTATTTTTATCTAGTTTTTGGACTTGCGTGAAGATCTGATCACATTTGGGTCATTTATGCAGAAGTAAAATGTTACAGGATTCACAAACTTTCTAGCTCCACTGCATGTGAGACAAGCTTTTTACTGTACCTTTGTACATGTGACAATAATAAACCAATTGCAATTTATAGTTTTTCTCCATAAATGTGTGATAATTAATGTGATTGTGTTAACTTCAGGCAATAACCATTTAACTGACTGCCTTGGTTTGAAGCCCATGGGGGCACTGGCTGCTAATTAATTAATTTAGAGATACAGTGTGGAAAGGGCCCTTCTATGAGCCGCACTGCCCGGCAAACCACCTACTTAACCCTAGCATAATCACAGGGCAATTTACAATGACCAATTCACCGACTAACCGGCACGTCTTTGGAAAGTTAGTGGAAACCCATGTGATCATGGGGAGAACGTACAGACTCCTTACAGGTGGCACCAGAATTGAGTGCCTTATAAATAGTGTCACACCACTGCTATGCTGCCACTGTGTCCTAATGTCCTGTAGTACCCGATGAACTGTTAAAGGAACAGTCAGGTTAATAAAATTATAATTGAACACATAATGGAATGTAGAATTTCCTATGAACAGCTATCTTCTCTCCCCGCCCCCACACACACAAACGCCCCGTAATTGGGCTTAAATAAAAGTATGAATGAGACCATAAGTCATAGGAGCAGAATTAGGCCATCTGGCCCATCGAGTTTGCTCTGCCATGGCGGATCCCTTTTTTTTCTCCTCCTCAACCCCAGTTCCTGGCCTTCTCCCTGTAACCTTTGATGCCATGTCCAATCAAGAACCTATCAATCTCTGCCTTAAATACAGCGAACGACCTGGCTTCCACAGCTGCATGTGGCAACAAATTCCACAAATTCACCACCCTTTGGCAAAAGAAATTTCTCCGCATCTCTGTTTAGAAAGGGCACCCCTCTATCCTGAGGTTGTGCCCTCTTGTCCTAGGTTCTCCCACTATGGGAAACATCCTTTCCACATCTACTCTGTCTAGGTCTTTCAACATTTGAAAGATTTCAATAAGATCCCCCCCCCCCCCATCCTCCTGAATTCCAGCGAGTACAGACCCAGAGCCATCAAATGTTCCTTGTATGATAACCCTTTTATTTCTGGAATCATCCTTGTGAACCTCCTCTGGGCCCTCTCCAATGCCAGCACCGACTTTACCTGCAAGTTAACCATAGGGTGTTGTGCACAAGGATTCCCAAGTCCCTTTGCATGTCAGATTTTTGGATTTTCTCCCCATTTAGAAAATAGTCTGCACATTTATTTCTACTACCAAAGTGCATGACCGTGCATTTTCCAACCTTGTATTTCATTTGCCTCTTTCTTCCCTATTTTCCCAATCTAAGTCCTTCTGCATCTTACCTGTTTCCTCAACACTACGTACCCCTCCACCAAACTTTGTATCATCTGCAAAATTGGCAACAAAGCCATCCATTCCATCATCTAAATCATTTATATACAGCATAAAAATAAGCGGCCCCAACACCGACCCTTGTAGAACAGTACTAGTCACTGACAAACAACCAGAGAAGGGTCCTTCTATTCCCACTGGCTGCCTCCTACTAATCAGCCAATGCTCATACCAGGGGCACTTAACTTGGTAAGCAGCCTCATGTGTGGCACCTTGTCAGAGGCCTCCTGGAAGTCCAAATATACAACATCCACTGCATACCCATTATCTATCCTACTTGTAATCTCCTCAAAGAATTCCAACAGGTTCGTCAGGCAGGATTTTCCCTGAAGGAAACCATGCTGACTTTGTACTATCTTGTCCTGTGTCACCAAGTACTCCATCACCTCATCCTTAACAATTGACTCTTACATCTTCCCAACAACTGAGGTCAGGCTAACTGATCTATAATTTCCTTTCTGCTGCCTTCCTCCTTTTTTAAAGAGTGGAATGACATTTGCAATTTTCCGGTCCTCTGGCACCATGAGTTGCATTTGTACAGCACCTTCCACGTATCCTTTTCAGGATGTCCAGAAGCATTTCATGATCAGTCAAATACTTGTGTAGTATCATAGCCATTTTAAATTTGAAGAAGTGCATAGAAAGCATCCCTAATACGAACGTTATGTTTTAGTAATGCTCAATAAGAGGTGTTTTAAAGCATCTCTGGAAACATCCTCGTGGATATAAATGCAATTTGCCAGAGGATAAAGTAATTGAAGGCTTCAGTGAGACGTGTTGTCATTCTGAAGGATGAGTCTAGTACCAAAGGGCACAGCCTCACGATAGAAGGATGTCCCTTTTAGAACCGAGATGAGGAGGGATTTCTTTAGCCAGATGGTGAATCTGTGCAATTCATTGCCACAGACAACTGTGAACATCAAGTCATTGGGTATATTTAAAGTGGGGGTTAATAGGTTCTTGATTAGTTAGGGTATCAAAGGTTACAGGGAGAAGGCAAGAGAATGGGGTTCAGAGGGATCATAAATCAGCCATGATGGAATGGTGGAGCAGACTCAATGGGCTGAATGGCCTAATTCTGCTTCTATGTCTTGTGGTCTTAGTCTTATGAAGAAAATTACAGGCAGGTAGGTAAATACATTCATCAAGTTTCTAATTAACCGTTGTAAACAATCAGCTGCTAATGAGCTTGGGGACTTTGGGGACGGTTTAAAAACAAGTTAATGAAGAATAGAGGGTGGTTCACGATGCTGTGATTCAGGTGTGGTGTGTAAGCAGGTAGAGTTGGTTGTAAACAATAGGGCTGTGAACAGGCAGATGAGATATCATTTCTTTTTGGATATGGAAAAACCACCAGGAATCCTGAGAATTCACACCATCAGGTTCAGGAAGAGTTACTACTCTTCAACCATCTGGCTCCTAAACCAGTGTGGATAACCGTGGAAGGCGCTAGCAATGTGCCAGGAGTTAGTGTCAGGGGGCAGAAGTGAGTGCAGTTGCCATTACTGGGGTGGGGGGGAAGGTGCTTGGGAAACTGAAATGTCTGAGGGTAGATAAATCACCTGAACTAGGTGGTCTACAGCCCACAGGGCTCTGAAAGAGGTGGCTGAAGAGATTGTGGAGGCATTAGTAATAATCTTTCAAGAATCACTAGATTCTGGAAGACTGGAAAATTGCAAATGTCACAACATTCTTCAAGAAGGGAGAGAGGCAGAAGAAAGGAAATTATAGGCCAGTTAGCCTGACCTCCATGGTTGGGAAGATGTTGGAGTCGATTATTAACTTGTGGTTTTGGGCCACTTGGAGGCGCATGATAAAATGGGTATGGTCAGCATGGTTTCCTTGTAGGAAAACCTTGCCTGACAAATCTGTTGGAATTCTTTGAAGGAATACAAGCAGATAGAGAAAGGAGAATCAGTGTGTGTAGTGTACTTGGATTTCACAAGGTACCACACATAAGGCTGCTTAACAAGAGCTCATGGTATTACAGGAAAGTTACTCGCATAGATAGAGCATTGGGTACTGGCAGGAGGCAGACTGGGAATAAAAGGAGCCTTTTCTGACTGTGGTTAGTTGTGTACCACAGGGCTCTGTGTTAGCTCTGCTTCTTTTTACGTTGTCAGTGATTTAGATGATGGAATTGATGACTTTGTGGCCAAGTTTACGTTCAATACAAAGATAGGTGGAGGGGCAGGTGGTGTTGAGGAAGCATTGAGTCTGCAGAAGGACTGCAGGTTAGGAGAATGGACAAAGAATTGGCAGACGGAATGCAGTGTATCATCATGCACTTTGGTCAAAGAAATAAAAAATAAAATAAAGAAATAAAAGCATAAACAATTTTCTAAATGGAGAGAAAATTCAAAAGTCCAAGGTGCAAAGGGACCTGAGTCTTTGTGCAGGATTCTCTAAAGGTTAACTTGCAGATTGAGTCTGGTGAGGAAGGCAAGTGCAACACTAGCATTCATTTCAAGAGGACTAGAATATAAAAGCAAAGATGTAATGCTGAGTTTTATAAGGCACCGGTGAGGCCTCACTTGGAGTATTGTGAGCAGTTTGAGCCCCTTGTTTAAGGATGTGCTGACATTGAAAGGGTTCAAAGTAGGTTCAGGAGAACCATTCTGAGAATGAAAGGATTATTGTTGAGGAACTTTTGATGGCTCTGGGCCTGTTCTCTCTAGAATTTAGAAGAATGAGATTGAAACCTATTGAATGTTACAAGGCCTAGATGGAGTGGATGTGGCGAGGATGTTTCCTATGGTGGGTCTTGGAGCATGGGGCACAACCTCAGAGTAGAGGGATGTCTATTTAGAACAGAGACGAGGAACCCCTGAGCTAGAGGGTAGTGAATCTGAAATTCATTGCCACAGGTGGCTGTGGAAACTAGTTCATTTGGTGTACTTAAAGGTGGAGTTGAGTTTAGTTCTTGATTACTTGTGATATGAAAGGTTACATGGCAAAGACTACTTATTCACTTATTTATTTGTAAAGTTTGTCTTATTTTTCTTACTGGTTGTCAGTCTTTGTAGGTAGTTTTTCATTGATTCTATTGTATTTATTCATTCTACTGTGAATGCCTGCTAGAAAATGAATCTCAGGGTAGTATATAGTGACATAATAAATTTACTTTGAACTTTTACTTTGAATTTAACTGGGGAGCAATCCTGGTCAAAACAAGTACATTGAAGAGGAATCTAGAGAGAAACCTGTAAAATCAGGAAGTTGAAGAGCTACAGAATTAAGTAGTTTGTGAAAAATTATAATCCTGTGCAACAATCATGAAGCTCTCCATGGTGGGGTTATGGGGATAAGGCAGGAACCGGGTATTGATAGTAGATGATCAGCCATGATCTCAGAATGGCGGTGCAGGCTCGAAGGGCAAATGGTCTACTTCTGCACCTATTGTCTATTGTAATAAAGATTGATATCATCCGAGCTCTAGCCTCGGCCCAGCTAATTTTCTCTTTATTGTCCTGGCCTGAGCTAACATCAACTGCATTTGTCTCATCTTCTCTCCTAATTACTTCAAGCCCATTTTACCTGTATCTGCTCCCTGTGCTACGTTCAGCTATTGTCCACATCATTCCCTTACTGTACATGAAGTATAAAGAGTTCTTTGAACACTACGCCTTCTCTGTCAATTATCTTATAATCCCTCACAGTCTGTGGTGAATTGGTCGAGCATGAAGCAACCAGCAGTTAGGATGTTAGTTAAATTCAAGCTTGTCATCAGACTGTACATGTATACAACCAAATGAAACAGTGTTCCTCCAGACCACAGTATACCCACAAAACATATATCACACACACCACATAAAACAAAATTGCCATAAATAAGTTCACAAAAGATAATTCTCCATGCATGTAGTACACAGCACAGGTAAACAGCTAGTTGTCTGAGTGACAAGACCTCGATGGTGGCAGGGTATTCATTAGTCTCTCAGCCTGAGGGAAGAAGCTGTTACCTAGTCTGGCAGTCCTAGTCCTGATGCTCCTGTACCTCCTTCCTGACCGTAGTGGGTCAAAGAGATTGTGGAATGGGTGGTAGTTCACCTTTTGGTTAGTGATCTCGGATAGGAAGGTAAATAATTAATCATTGTTCCTCCAATTCTAAACAACACATGCAAGGTTTCTCTGTCCAGCAGGTGAATCAGTAAGTGCATCCCAGGAAATCTGGGGGAAAAATTGCTGGTCATTGGGCACAGGTGAGGTGCTGGAAGACTACTGGATAGCTATTGTTTTTATGAAGGACTGCAAGGACAGGCCAAGGAATAGGTTAGCAGGGGTAGCAGTGGAAGCAGGCAGTTTGGGGTTTAACTGTCTTTCAGATATGACACATGAATGTGAAAGGAATGGAAATATATGCATAATATACACAGGAGGAGAGCATTTAGTATAAATTGGCCCCACTTGGTGGGCTGAATAGCTAGTCCGGTGTGGTACTGCCCTGTGTTTTTTTCCCCTTGTTTTAGGTCTCCCTGAAACTTAAACATGTCAGCGCCATGCTTCAGTTGCGCATCAGAGTTTGGCGGTTGTCAGCTGAGGTATTGGCAGCTGTTGATATCTTGCAGGATTGTTTTTGCAGAATACAGTGGATTCCAATTATTTCGGCCAACTATTAAAGAACGAAAGCTAATCAACAAAATAGGCAGCATTTCCTTCGTTTATTTGGAACACTGTGCAGCTTAATTGAGGCAGGGAGGCTGTTGCCAAACAGTTTCTAACTAGCGTTAATCATGTGCAGTGGTATGGCGATAGGCACTACACTGTGCTTCAAACAAACAGTTTTTAAATAGTGTCAATTGTGTGTGCTCATGTTCAAAAACAGTGATTTTTGTCATTGATAGTTGAGAAGAAATGAGCAGTAAGACAATTCAGAACTGTCCTGCTCACTGCGGTTACAAGCACTCAGGCCTGAGGATGCCGGAAACAGTTGGGAGTGAAAATGAAACAGTTTTACTATTTCAACTTAGGACCTATGAAGAATTTGAAGGTATCAACAATCGTCTTGAATACTACAATGAAAACAAAGATTTGAAGGATACAAAGCGCTGTTCGAATGCAGTCCATTGTCTACACTGATTTTCATTTACAGTCAATCAGAAAAACACAGCAGGCACTGGATGAATTCCTCTCAATAACTATTAGGAACTAATACAGAGTTTTATAGCACTGTAGTAACACTGATAGTGTTCTAGTTTGTTCTGTATTTCATTTAAATACCTAATTTGTCACTCAGTTAAACAGCAGTTTTTCTTATTTACACTTTTAATGATTTCCATGAAACTTTGGGGCAGCTGCTCGAATGGGCTAAAATGTACTGGTCCCGATGTGTCCCAATGAACTGGAATCCTTTGCACATGTAAATGTGCATTTACAATTTCAAGCTATTATCAATGTAAAAACAAACTTAGATTGTGTAATGTGTATGTACTGAAAGACTTGGGAGTGCTCGTGCACGCATCACAAAAGGTTGGTCTGCAGGTGCAGCAGGCTATCAAGAAGGCAAATGGAATCGGCCTGAAGGGTCTAGGCCTGAAACGCCGACTGTGCTTCTTCCCATGGATGCTGCCTGGCCTGCTGTGTTCCACCAGCATTTTGTGTGTGTGTGTTGCTTGAATTTCCAGCACCTGCAGATTTCCTCATGTTTGTGAGGCAAATGGAATGTTGGCCTTCATTGCTAGAGGGATTGAATTTAAGAGCAGGGAGGTTATGCTGCAACTATACAGGGTACTGGTGAGGCTGCACCTGGAGTACTGCATGCAGTTCTGGTCTCCCTAGAAGAGGTTCACCTGGTTGAGCCCAGAGATGAGGGGTTAAGACTATGAGGAGAGATTGAGTTGCCTGGGACTGTACTCACTGGAATTCAGAAGGATGAGAGAGAGTCTTCTTTATCCCTTTCATAATTTTATACGTTTCAATGAGATAGAGGCAAGAAAGTTGTTTCCCTGGTAGGTGAGACTAGAACCAGGAGACATACCCTGAAGATCCAGGGGAGCAAATTTAGAAGGGGGGTGAGGAACTGCTTTTCCCTAAGACTGCTGAATCTGTGGAATTCTCTGCATAATAAAGCAGTGGAGGCTACCTCAGTACTGTAAGTATATTTAAGACAAGGTTGAATATATTTTAGCATAGGGGAATTAAGGGTTATGGGGATAAAGACAGGTCGGTGGAGATGTGAGCCCATGGTCAGATCGGCCATGATCTTATTGAATGGTGGAGTAGTCTTGATGGGCCAGGTAGCCTACTCCTGCTTCTATTTCTTATGTTCTTATGTAAAAAAAATATTTTAGCAGCCCCTCTATGCCTGAGCCAAAAGGAGCAGACATTACTGTCCTCATAAGCAGTTATATCATTATGATTCTGTTCCATATCATTGTTATTTATTCTGACTCTTTCACATTTAAATAGCTGATTAGTTTTCAAGGTTGCAACTTTTTCCAATTTTTTTTGCACACACATCAGGGTTGTTTCGAGTCGAGCATTGTAATTTTTGAAGAAAGCTCTTTTTTGAAGTTCCAGTATATGCTTTGTGGAAAATCTTTTCCAGATAAGTCAACCAATATTAGTATTTTTACTTGTCGGACTTCAGCCTCCGAATTGGGGGTTGATTAATGTTAATGCCCATTCCCATTGCAGAATATGTTGAGACTATGAAATTATTTATGTCTCATGGAAGCTGACAGGTTTATCTAAGGAATGTGTGTAAATGAAAACACAGTTGAGTTATTGACGAGTCCAAATACAGCCAAGTCTACCCTGTCTCCTGGATAATCTTCTCCAACTGCTAATTCCACCTGTGGTAAACTTACTGCACTAATTGGCCACTTTATTAGATACGCCTGCTTGACAATGCAAGCATCTAATCAGCCAATCATGTGGCAGCAACTCAGTGCATAAAAGCATCCAGACATGGTCAGGAGATTCTGTTGTTGTTCAGACCAAACATCAGAAATGTGATCTAAGTGACTTTAACCGTGGAATGATTGACTGTTCTAGGCGGGTTGTTTGAGAATCTCAGAAACTGCTGATCTCCTGGAATTTTCACGCGCATAGTCTCTAGAGGTTACAGAGGATGGTGTGAAAAACAACAAAAAAAACATCCAGTGAGCAGCATTTCTGTGGGTGAAAATGCCTTGTTAATGAGGTCAGAAAAGAATTGCCAGACTGATTGACAGGAAGGCGACTGTAGCTCAAATAACCACATGTTATTGATAGCTTTGTGGCCAAGTTTGCAGACGATATGAAGACTGGTGAGGGAAGGGAGGTACTTTTGAGGAAGTAGAGAGGCTGCAGTAGGACTTAGAAAGATTGGGAGAATAGGCAAGGAAGTGACAAATGGAATACAGTGTCAGGAAGTGTATGGTCATGAACTTTGGTAGAAGAAATATAAGGGTAGACTATTTTCAAAATGGAAAGAAAATTCAAAAATCTGAGGTTCAAAGGGACTTGGAGTTCTTGTTCAGGATTCCCTGAATGTAGTTTGCAGGTTGAGTTGGTGGTGAGGAAGGCGAATGCGATGTTAGCATTCATTTTAAGAGGACTAGAATATAAAAGCAAGGATGTAATGTTGAGGCTTTATAAAGCACTGGTGAGGCCTCACTTGGAGTATTGCAAGCAGCTTTGGGCCCCTTAACTGACTTTATACTTTATTGTCCCCAAACAATTGGTACTAGAACGTACAATCATCACAGCGATATTTGACTCTGCGCTTCACACTCCCTGGATTACAAATATTAAATGTTAAAAATATTTAAAAAGTTAAAATTAGTAAATATTAAAAATTTAAATTATGCAAACATTTGTAAATCATAAATAGAAAATAGAAAAATGGGAAGTAAGGTAGTGCAAAAAAACCAAGAGGCAGGTCCCGATATTTGGAGGGTACGGCCCAGATTTGGGTCAGGATCCGTTCAGCAGTCTTATCACAGTTGGAAAGAAGCTGTTCCCAAATCTGGCCGTATGAGTCTTCAAGCTCCTGAACCTTCTCCTGGAGGGAAGAGGGACGAAAAGTCTGTTGGCTGGGTGGGTTGTGTCCTTGATTATCCTGGCAGCACTGCTCCGATGGCATGCGGTGTAAAGTGAGTCCACAGATGGAAGATTGGTTTGTGTGATGTGCTGCGCCGTGTTCACAATCTTCTGCAGCTTCTTCCGGTCTTGGACAGAACAACTTCCATACCAGGTTTTGATGCACCCTAGAAGATTGCTTTCTACGGTGCATCTATAAAAATTAGTGAGGGTTTTAAGGGACAGGCCAAATTTCTTTAGCTTTCTCAGGAAGTAAAGGTGCTGGTAGGCCTTCTTGGCAGTGGACTCTGCTTGTTTGGACCAAGTCAGGTCATTTGTGATATTGACCCTGAGGAACTTAAAGCTTTTGACCTGTTCCACTTGCGCACCACTGATGTAAATTGGGTTGTGCAGTCCGCTACTCCTTCTGAAGTCAACAACCAATTCCTTCGTCTTGCTGACGTTGAGGGATAGGTTATTGTCATCGCACCATGCCACCAGGTTCTTAATTTCCTCTCTGTACTCAAACTCATCATTACCCGAGATACAGCCTACAATTGTTGTGTCATCAGCAAACTTATATATTGAGTTTGAGGAAACTTGGCTACACAATCATGGGTGTATGGTGAGTATAGCAGGGGGCTGAGTACACAGCCTTGTGGGGCACCGGTGCTTAGAGTGATTGTAGAGGAGAGCTTGTCCCCTATTTTTACAGCCTGGGTCCTGTCTGTGAGGAAGTTGAAGATCCAGCTGCAGATCTGAGTGCTAAGGCCCAGGTTCTGGAGCTTAGGAATCAGATTATTTGGAATGATGGTATTAAAGGCAGAGCTGCAGTCAATGAAAAGGAGCCTTACGTATGCGTCTTTATTCTCCAGGTGTTCTAAGGAGGAATGTAGGGCCAGAGAGATGGCATCTGCCGTTGACCTGTTGCTCCAGTAGGTGAATTGCAAAGCGTCGAGGTTGACCGGTAGGCTGAGGTTGATGTGTGCTATAACCAATCTCTTGAAGCACTTCATAGCAATTGATGTCAGAGCCACAGGTCGATGGTCATTCAGGCATGCCACCTTGCTCTTCTTCGGCGCTGGGATTATCGTTACCTTCTTAAAACACGAGGGGATCTTAGACTGAAGCAAGGAGCAGTTGAAGATGTCAGCAAACACTCCAGCTAGCTCGCTTGCACAGGCCCGGAGAACCCATCCCGGGACGCTATCTGGGCCCATCGCCTTCCTTGGATTTATCTTCAGGAAGGCCCTTCTAACGTCCTCCTCGGTGATGATGAATCTCGATGTCACCAGGTCTGGTTCATCCGGAGGGAGCGGGACGCTCCTCTTCTGTTCGAATCTTGCGTAGAATACGTTAAACTCATCAGGAAGAGAAGCGCCACAGTTATTGATATTCCCAGCCTTTTCTTTGCACCCAGTGATCTCATTTAGACCCTGCCATAGTCTACTGGCATCCCTTTGCTAGCCTGGGCTTCCAACTTGGCTCGATATTGCCTCTTGGCACCCTTAATGGCTTTCTGGAGTTCACGCCTGGATTCTGTGTAGCGACTGGTGTCCCCAGACCTAAAAGCCGCAGCTGTAGCCTTTAAAAGGGACTTTGAGATTGGAGAGGGTTCAAAGAATGTTCATGAAAATGATTCCAGGATTGAAAGACTTGTTCTGTGATGATCATTTGATGGCTTTGGGGCTGTGAGTATTGGAATTCAGAAGAATAAGGTAGGAGGTAACCCTAGGTAATTTTTAAGGTAAGGACATGTTCGGCACAGCTTTATGGGTCAAAAGTCCTGTATTGTGCTCTAGGTTTTCTATGTTTATAATAAGGGGTGACCTCACTGAAACCTATCAAATGTTGAAAGGCCTCGATGGAGTGGATGTGGAGAGGATGTTTCCTATGGTGGAGGAGTCTTAAGACCAGAGGACACAGTCTCAGAATTGAGGGGTGTCCTTTTAGAGAACAGAGATGAGGAATTTCTTTAGCCAGAGGGTGGTGAATTTGTAGAATTCGTTGCCATAGGCAGCTGTGCAAGCCAAGTCATTGAGTATATTTAAGACAGAGTTTGATAGGTTCTTGATTAGTCAGGACGTGAAAGGATATGGGGAGAAGGCAGGTGACACTGACCGTCATAGGAAGTCATTCCTGGCTGTGCCCATCAAACTTTACAACTCCTCCCTTGGAGGGTCAGACACCCTGAGCCAATAGGCTGGTCCTGGACTTATTTCCATCTGGCATAATTTACTTATTATTTAATTATTTATGGTTTTATATTGCTATATTTATACTCTATTCTTGGTGCAACTGTAACAAAACCCAATTTCCCTCGAGATCAATAAAGTATGTCTATCTATCTATCTCTTGAGGCTGAGAGGGAAAATAGATCAGCCATGATGAAATGGCGAAGCAGACTTGATGGGCCAAATGGCCTCACTCTGCTCCTATATCTTATGGTCTTACAGAACAACAGTGGTGTGCAGAAGAACATGTCTGAATGAGCATGTTGAACCTTGAAGTTGATGGGCTACAGCAGCAGAAGGCCAGTAACATACACTCAGTAGCTACTTTATTAAGTATGGAAGGTTTATCTGCCACTGATCCACCTCCATTCTAACTTGCATTAGAACACAAAGTGGTACAACACACTACAGGCCCTTCCACACACAATGTTGTGCCGACCTTTTATCCTACCCTAAGATAAATCTAACCCTCCCCTCCCACATTGCCCTGCATTTTTCTATCATCCATGTGCCATTTTAAGAGTTTCTTATATGTCCCTAATGTATCTGCCTCTACCACCACCCAGCAGAGTGTTCCACAAATGCCCCATTCTCTGTTGGAGGAAAAAAAAACTTTGTGTACTTCCCAAGAATCACTTTAAAGTAATGCCCCCTCATATTATTCGTTTCTGCCCTGGGAAAATGTCTCTGGCTATCCGCTTGATCTATGCTTTTTGTCATCTTGGACACCTCTCTTAAGTCACCTCTCATCCTCCTTCACTCCAAAGAGAAAAGCCCTAGCTCACTCAATCTATCCTCATAAGACAGGGGTCCCCAACCATTTTTGCATTGCAGACCAGTTTGATATCGGCAGTATTCTTGCGGACCAGCAGTCAATTACATTGTGTTTACTCAGAAAAGACTACAATGACCATGAAGCCTTGTGCGGGCACCAATGCATATGCACGTCGTGACCTGCCGATTTCCTCTCTCCTCCCCCCCCCCCCCCCCCCCCCCCAGCAGATCCTCTTTCGCGATTCTGTACGGGAGGGCGGTGGTGGTGTTAATCACGACTGGAATATAGGTGATAAGTGGCTAATACACTGGATTTCGTTTCTAAAAGGGTTTATCTAACGAATTTAATATTCAACACACAGCGCATATTTTCCTCGCATGAATATAGTGTAAGTTAATTATCGGGGAGCTTGAAGTAAGTGTTGAACGAACTTCCAGTAGAAGTGGCAGAAGCAGGTTCGATATTATCATTTAAAGTAAAATTGGATAGGTATATGGACAGGAAAGGAATGGAGGGTTGTGGGCTAAGTGCAGGTCAGTGGGACTAGGTGAGAATAGCGTTCGGCATGGACTAGAGGGGCCGAGATGGCCTATTTCCGTGCTGTAATTGTTATATGGTTATATAAGTAATTCAATAGCATCATAACATTGGATATTAAACACATAGCACATATTTTCCCCGTATGAAGATATAAAATCATTGCAACACACCAATATCGCTGAATCAGTGGGAGCCCTGGGCTTGTTTCCCTGCAACAAGATGGTCCTATCGAGGGGTGATGGGAGACAGCGATACTCAAAGGGGGTTCCTTATGTCCAGTCTATTCCGCGTTTAGTTTTCGTTGCATTCATTGCAGAGATACGTTGGTAATGGAAGCAACGTTTTCAGTGCTTTCGTGGCTAACTCAGGATATTTAGCCTTGACTTTGGTCCAGAATGCCGGCAGAGATGTTATGTCAAACATACTTTTCAGCCCGCTGTCATTTGCAAGCTCGAGGAGTTGATCTCCTTCCCGCGCTGACACGGATGATGTGCGGGTAATGACCTCGCGTGCGTTCAAGTTCAACAGTGGGCATGACAGAATGAGGAAAGGTGCAGCTGACTCCTATCGTCAAATCATATGGTTTCCTCGCGGCCCGGTACCGGTCCGCGGCCATGTGGTTGGGGACTGCTGTCATAAGACATGGTCTCTGATCATTCAGCATCATGGTAAACCTCCTCTGCACCCTCTCTAAAACTTCCACATCCTTCTTTAAATGAAGTGACCAGAATAAAACACACTATGCCAAGTGTGGTCGAAGCAGGGTTTTATAGAGCTATGACATTACCTCATGGCTCTTGAACTCACTTTCGCAATAAATGAAGGCTAATGCATCATATGACTCCTTAACAACCCTATCAACTTGTGTGGAAACTTTGGGGGATCTATGGACATGGGCCCTAAGATCTCTCTGTTCTTCTACACTGCTGAGAATCCTGTCATTAACCTTGTATTCTGCCTTCCAACGTGGTCACTTCACTCTTTTCCAGGTTGCGTTCCATCTGCCACTTCTCAGCCCAGCTCTGAATTCTGTCAGTATCCTGTTGTATCCTATGACAAATTTCTACACTATCCATAACTCCATCAACCTTTGTATCATCTACAAACATCCTAACCGACCTTTCCACTTCCTCTTCCAGATCACTTATAAAAAATTTCAAAGAGCACGGGTCCCAAAATAGCTCCCTGTGGAATGCCAGTGATCACCTTCTGCCTTCTGTGGGCGAGCCATTCCGTATCCACCCAGCTTCCTTGGATTCGATGCCTCCTGACTCTGAATGAGTCTACTATAGGGAACTGCTCTCAATCAGTTGAGGGCAGCATTCCCTTCACCCATCATCACTGCCCTCAACCGCATCTCATCCACTTCATGCATGTCTGCCCTCACCCCATTCTGCCGCTGCCCTTACAGGGATAGGGTTCCTCTTGTCCTCACCTACCACCCTACCAGCCTCCACGTCCAGCACATAATTCTCCATAACTTCTGCCACTTCCAAAGGGACCCCACTACCAAGCACATCTTCGCCCCCCCCCCCCCCACTCTCTGCTTTCCGCAGGGATCGCTCCCTATGTAACTCCCTTGTGCATTCGTCCCTCCCCACTGATCTCCCTCCTGGCACTTATCCTTGCAAGTGGAACAAGTGATATACCTGCCCCTACAACTCCCTCACTACCACTCAGGGCCCCAAACAGTCCTTCCAGGCAAGGCAGCACTTCATCTGTGTCTGTTAGGGGTCATCTATTGTATCCAGTGTTCCCAAGTGTGGCCTCCTGTGCATTGGTGAAACCTGATGTAGATTGGGAGACTGCTTCACCGAGTACCTTTGCTTTGTACACCAGAACAAGCAGGATCCCCAGTGGCCACCCATTTTAATTCCAATTCCCATTCCCATTCTGATATGGCCACCCATGGCCTCCTCCACTGTTGGGATGAAGCCACACTCAAGCTGGAGGAACAACACCTTGTATTCTGTCTGGGGAGCCTCCAACCTGATGGCATGAATATCAATTTCTCAAACTTTCGGTAATTCTCCCCCCCCCAATTCACGATTTCCCAATCCCTTTTCCCTCTCTTACTTTGTCTCCATGCCTGCCCATTGCCTCCCTCTGGCGCTCCTTCCCCCCCATTCCTCTCTTCCATGGCCTCTGTCTCCTATGAGATTTCCCCTTTCTCCAGCCCTGTGTCTCTTTCACCAATCAACTTCCCAGCTCTTTACTTCATCCCTGCTACTCCCAGTTTCACCTGTCATATTGTGTTTCTCCCTCCCCTCCCCACACCTTTTTAAATCATTTTTTTTCTCTCCAGTCCTGCCAAAGGATCTCAGCCTGAAACGTCAACTGTACTTTCCTCATAGACACTGCCTGGCCTGCTGAGTTCCTCCAGCATTTTGTCTGACTATCCCTGGAAAGACTAGGCTTCTCCAAATGCTCATAAATCCTGTCTCTGAAATTCTCCTCCAACACCTGAGGGCCACAGTAGTGTAGCATGATACTATTAAACCTCATGGTGTTTCAGAGCTCAGAGGTCAATTCTAGCGTCTTCAAGTTTGTACATTCTTCCTATGACCACACGAGTTTTTCTCTCAGTCCAAAGACGTACAGGTTAGAAGGTTAATTGGTCATTGTAAATTGTCCTGTGATTAGGCTAGGGTTAAATAGGTGAGTTGCTTGGGGGGGGGGGGGGGGTGCAGGTGCAGCTCATTGGGCTGGAAGGGCCTGTTCTGTACTATATCTCTAAATCAAAAATAAATACATAAACTTGCCCACCACTGATGTAAGACTATAATTCCCAGGATTATACCTCTTGCTTTTCTTGAACAAAGGGATAACATTTGCCACCATCCAATCATCTAGTACTACTCCTGTGGCCAGTGAGGACACAAAGTTCTTTGTTTGGTGAATGTCTGGATCTAGGTTCTGATCTGTTTCCTCCTCAGTAATAGTGCAGGAATGTCTTTACCACATGGGCTGCAGCAGTTTAAGGTGATTTCTTGTTAGAATCTTGGTGGGAGCAAATGCTGTCCTTGGCAAGGATTTACACAAAATGGTAAAATAAATGAAAATAAAATCTATGTAACCAATACCCTAAATTTTTTTGGTGGAAATTATAACCTTCATGCAAAAGCGACCTCTGTGGACTGTGTTTCAAAGGGTTTCAAAAGTATATTTAATGTCAGAGAAAAGTATACAATATGCATCCTGAAATTCTCTTTCTTCCACAGTTCATAAGTTCCTAATGCCATTAATTATTGCCCAAACCCGGCCATTGTTTTTGAGTTCAATAGAATTCTCTGTTGTCGTGTGAGTCAGTTTAAGAGTCATTTGTTCAGCGCAGTGGTATTCCCACTAAATGATCTTTAGGTCTTGTACACATTTTAAATTTTCATTTACATTCCAATGTATTTGAAGAAAATTACTATTTTCTGTAATTTCTGTGTAATCCATTTTTATATTGGTCTATAAAATTTCATGGGATTGAACAAACTGATAAAACATCGGTACAATGCAGCCAAGTTTAGAATCAATCTTTCAGTACATTTAACCATTTTAAGAAATTTTGATTTTTTTTTAACCATTGGGGATGAATATCCTTGTAGTTTTTTCATTTAAACTCAATTCATTTACAAATGTTCTTCAGATTAGAGCACAAACACCTGCAGTTAAAAGATTTTTTTCAAGTTCAGATTTATTTGACACATGCACATCGAAACATAGAGTGAAATGAGTTGTTTGAATCAAATCATCAAGGATTTTGCTGGGGGCAGCCTTCAAGTGTTGCCATGTTTTCTAGTGCCAACAACATGTTCACAACTTACTAACCATAACCATACATCTCTGGAATGTGGGAGGAAACACATGTGGACATTGGAAGGACATTTCAAGGGCATCACAGTAGTGTAGCAGTTAGCGCTATGCTATTATGGAGTTAGTTAAGTATACTATGGAGTTAATTTCTGGCACCATTTGTAAGGAGTTTGTATATTCTCCCTGTGACCTCGTGGGCTTCCCTCTGAGTGCTCCTGGTTCCACCCACAGTCCAAATATGTACCAGTTAGTAAGTTAATTGGTCATTGTAAATTGTCCTGTGAATTGGCTAGTGTTAAATAGCTGGGTTACTGGCCAGTGTGTCTTGTTGGCCGGAAAGGGTCTATTCCACACTGTGTTTCTAAATAAATAAATGTACAAACTCCTTACTGACAGCAGTGAGAATTGAACCCTGATCTTGTAGATGGCAATGTAAAGCATTGCCAGGATTAACAAAAACAACAGGAATTCTGCAGATGCTGGAAATTCAAGCAACACACATCAAAGTTGCTGGTGAACGCAGCAGGCCAGGCAGCATCTCTAGGAAGAGGTGCAGTCGACATTTCAGGCCGAGACCCTTCGTCAGGACTAACTGAAGGAAGAGTGAGTAAGAGATTTGAAAGTTGGAGGGGGAGGGATGGAGACAAGAGCTGGACAGGTGATTGGCAAAAGGGATATGAGAGGATCATGGGGCAGGAGGTCCGGGAAGAAAGACAAGGGTGGGGGGAACCCAGAGGATGGACAAGGGATATATTCAGAGGGACAGAGGGAGAAAAAGGAGAGTGAGAGAAAGAATGTGTGTATAAAAATAAATAATAGATGGGGTACGAGGGGGAGGTGGGGCATTAGCAGAAGTTAGAGAAGTCGATGTTCATGCCATCAGGTTGGAGGCTACCCAGACGGAATATAAGGTGTTGTTTCTCCAGCCTGAGTGTGGCTTCATCTTTACAGTAGAAGAGGCCGTGGATAGACATGTCAGAATGGGAATGGGATGTGGAATTAAAATGTGTGGCCACTGGGAGATCCTGCTTTCTCTGGCGGACAGAGCGTAGGTGTTCAGGAAAGTGGTCTCTGCTTTCTCTGGCGGACAACACCTACTATTTGCTAATGTTACTTTTAATCTCTTAATCTAAATCATTAATCTTAATCATTAGTCCTCGGAGGCGTGCGGCTAATAAGGCAATAACGATAGAGCTGGGCTTGAGTTTGTGAAGTGTGGTGGGTTTTTGAGTAGTCCTATACTTTAACAACGTCATGCTAACCCAGGTCACGCGTGGAAAAAAGCTCAGCCTTATTTTATATCTGATATCAAATATTTTGCACGGTGTCTTTGGCACGCAACTTTGTGACCTTGTGTTAGATGATTTCTTTTGTATTAATTGGAGACTATAATAGCGGTTCTATAACTTTATAGAGTGATTTTTACAAATCCACATATTTGAGTGCTCAAGGTAAATAACAGTTTTCTTCTTGGCTTAAATTCTTCAATACTCTGGGCCTAAATCCACATCAAGTAGTATTACTGGACTACTTGCTGTTTACAGAATAATTGTACTGTTTAGCATAGAAAATAAAATTCAGCAGAGTAGCATTACTTCCAGTGACTGAAGCTCAATTTAGCTTTTGTTCTTTGCTTGTATCAGAGGATCTTATTAAAATTAAACTTTTTCAAACAATTTAATTGTCCAAGAAAGTGTGCTTGATTGAATTCTTGTGCTAACTTGAAGTAGTGTTGGTTAAAAATCTGAGTAGATTGCAGCTGTGATCTGAACAGCTAAACTTGGCTGCAGCTGAATTATTTTTACAGTTTTTATATTTAACTCTGCAGAACTATCATTCCAAGAAATATTGCATCTTACCCAAGAATTTTTAGGAAAAAAGGAGAAGGAAATTGAGTCTCGGGGTCTATTTTTTGTTTTATTGATCAGTTCTCCATAACTTGGTCTTTCTTGCCATCCTATCTGGCTCGAAGGAAACTGATTTATTTTGTGGCATTTATTTGTTTATTTAGAGATACTGCATGGGTACATGCACTTCCGGCCCAGTGAGCCCATGCTGCTTGATTACACCCATGTGACCTTTGGAATGTGGGAGGAAACCCATGCGGTGATGGGGAGAACATACAAACTCCTTACAGGCGGTGGCGGAAATTGAACCCAGGTTGCTGGAGCTGCAAGGCGCTACAACCAGTACTGTGCACATCAGTGTCCTTTTCAGTAAACCGTGTCGAGCTCAGTAAACTTCTGGATAAGAGCCATGCAAAGTTATCCAACTTTTACTTTCTTATTGCCCCCCCCCCTTAATTGGTATGTGGTGAACCCGTAGCCATTTTTTTTTCCCCTTTTAAAACCTATTTGCAGAAATTCAGTTCACAGATGGCTGTGAAGGCCAAGTCACTGGGTATATTTAAAGTGGAGGTTGATGGGTTCTTATTAGTCAAGGTGTTAAAGGTTATGAGGAGAAGGCAGAAGAATGGGGCTTAGAGGGATAATAAATTGGCCATGATGGAATGGTGGAGCAGACCCGATGGGCTGAATGGCCTAATTCTGCTGCTATGTCTTGTGAACACTGATCATTTGTACACACGCTCAAAAAGGATCATTAACTCATAAAAGGGATCTGACTAGCATCTTAAGTTGCACAACCAAAACCTTTTTATTTGCACACTGCAAGTGAAAGCCTTTTGTTATGCTTCACACATTAAAGGGCTGTGTGGATATAATTTGATTTCTACTCAACAATGCTTGCTGTTCTGTCAGCACTGATGTTTCAATCTGATCTTCCTCTGGTAACATGGCAGCAGCAGTCACTTTATTTTCTGCTTGGCTGTGGTCCAGTGAATGTGCAGCATTGCTTAGTAATCACTGCCCTGCTCAGTTAACCGTATGATTCTGCGAATGATGCAATGTTTGTTAATGGACAGACTTGCCCTTGCCTTAACTGTTCGCCAGATGGTGGACTGGAAATGCCAGTAACATGGCATCTGAACGCAGCAGTCTACCAAAATTGCTCAGTCGACTAGATGGTGAATTCACATGTTAGTGAAGAATTATATCAAGTATTCTTGGTTCGAAAGTTCTACTATCACTCCTTCTATGGCCTGTATCTTTGAGAATTGATTTTAAAGTTCTCTCACTTGTTTTTAAAGCTCTTAATGATGGAAACATAGAAAACCTACAGCACAATACAGGCTCTTCAGCCCACAGAGTTGTGCCGAACATGTCTCTACCTTAGAAATTACTAGGCTTACCCATAGCCCTCTATTTTTCTAAGCTCCATGTACCTTTTCAAAAGTCTCTTAAAAGACCCTATCGTATCCACCTCCACCACCGTTGCCGGCAGCCAATTCCACGCACTCACCACTCTTTGCATGTAAAACAAAAACTTACCCGTGATATCTCCTCTGCACCTACTCCCCAGTACCTTAAACCTGTGTCCTCTTGTGGCAACTATTTCAGCCCTGGAATAAAGCCTCTGACTATCCACACGATCAATGCCTCTCATCATCTTATACACCTCTATCAGGTCACCCCTCATCCTCCGTCGCTCCAAGGAAAAAAGGCCGAGTTCACTCAACCTATTTTCATAAGGCATGCTCCCCAATCCAGGCAACATCCTTGTGAATCTCCTCTGCACCCTTTCCACATCCTTTCTGTAGTGAGGCGACCAGAAGTGAGCACAGTACTTCAAGTGGGATCTGACCAGGGTCCTATATAGCTGCAACATTACCCCTCAGCTCCTAAATTCAATTCCAAGATTAATGAAGGTCGATACACCATATGCCTTCTTAACCACAGGGTCGACCTGCACAGCTGCTTTGAGCGTCCTATGGACTCGGACTCCGAAATCCCTGTGATCCTCCACACTACCAAGAGTCTTACCATTAATACTATATTCTGCCATCATATTTGACCTACCAAAATGAACCACTTCACACTTACCTGGGTTGAACTCCATCCGCCACTTCTCAGCCCAGTTTTGCATCCTATCGCTGTCCCGCTGTAACCTCTGACAGCCCTCCACGCTATCCACAACACCTCCAACCTTTGTGTCATCAGCAAACTTACTGACTCATCCCTCCACTTCTTCATCCAGGTCATTTATAAAAATCACGAAGAGTAAGGGTTCCAGAACTGATACCTGAGGCACACCACTGGTCACCAGCCTCCATGCAGGATATGACCCGTATACAACCACTCTTTGCCTTCTGTGGGCAAGCCAGTTCTGGATCCACAAAGCAATGTCCCCTTGGATCCCATGCCTCCTTACTTTCTCAATAAGCCTTGCATGGGGTACCTTATCAAATGCTTTGCTGAAATCCGTATACACAACATCTACTGCTCTTCCATCATCAATGCGTTTAGTCACATCCTCAAAAGATTCAATCAGGCTCATAAGGCATGACCTGCCCTTGACAAAGCCATGCTGACTTTTCCTAATCATATTATACCTCTCCAAATGTTCGTAAATTCTGCCTCTCAGGATCTTCTCCATCAATTTACCAACCACTGAAGTAAGACTCACTGGTCTATAATTTCCTGGGCTATCTCTACTCCCTTTCTTGAATAAAGGAACAACATCTGCCGGAACAACATCCAATCCTCCGGAACCTCTCCCGTCCCCATTGATGATGCCTAGATCACCGCCAGAGGCTCAGCAGTCTCCTTCCCTGCCTCCCACAGTAGCCTGGGGTACATCTCATCCGGTCCCGGCGATTTATCCAACTTGATGCTTTCCAAAAGCTCCAGCATATCCTCTTTCTTAATATCTACATGCTCAAGCTTTTCAGTCTGCTGCAAGTCATCACAAGATCCTTTTCCATAGTGAATGCTGAAGTAAAGTATTCATTAAGTAGCTCTCCTATTTCCTCCAGAACTCTGATCTGGGACTGGAGTTCATCACAGGATCGCTTTCGTTTTATAATGCTGCTCAACCTCTTAGATCTTCTTCCAACAGTCTCTTAAATTTAAACAATCTCCCTCATAAGATATTTGGCAGGTCAGCTTTTTTGAACTGCGCTCCTAAACTGTGGAATCCAATACCTGAAACTATAAGAAATGCAGACTCGGTTGATAAATTTAAACGCCAACTCAAAACCTATTTATTTAACCTTGCTTGTAACAAACAGCTTTGTGTCTTTTATTTTCATGTTTATTTTTATTTTTTATTTTATTTTTATATTTGTACTTTATTCCATTGTAAAGCACTTTGAACTACATCATCTATGAAAAGTGCTCCATAATTAAAGTAGTTGTTATTATTAAAATTATTTCTGGGCAATAGGAATGATCTTTCAACTCTTAGGATAAAAATACTTGAAACAATTCTTTACTAACTTGTGAACTTCAATTTGTTGGGGTACAGAATGAAAGTTTTTTTTTCCAATTCTCTCCCTCTTGTTTGAATTCAAATCGAATGAGAGAGCACAATCTTTTGATATGGCACTAAGACCTGTGTGACTTTTCTGTATAGCTTATCAGTTAGGTTTTCCTTAATCAGTATTTTTATGGGTTCAGTTTGTTTAATGCACTGCTTCAAACCAGACATACTGGTAATCCTTTCAAAAGAATCAAAATTTGGAAAAATCCCAGTGCTCTGTTGATGTATAAGATGCTCTGCTTTGTGATTGCTGCTCACCTTAACTTCCAGGTCTATTAACAGAATGGCAAAATCAAAGTAAATTTATTATCAAATTGGGTTTGAGATATAATGGGTTGAGAGGAATGATAAATCAGCCATGATGGAATGACAGGGCTGACTCGATGGGCTGAATGGCCTAGTTTTGCTCCTATGTCTTGTGATTTTATATACTACCTTGAGATTCATTTTCTTGCAGGCATTTACAAGAAAATAAAGAATTAAATGGAATTTATGAAAAGCTCTTCATAAAGACTGACAAAGCACCAATGTGCAAGGCAAACAATTGTGCAAATTTAAATAAATACTGCTGAGAACATGAGTTGTAGAGGCCTTGAAAGTGAAGCTGTTTTAAAATGTATTTAAAGTGTTCGTTTTAAAGTACAGTCAGCCCTCCGTATCCGCGGGGGTTTGGTTCTGGGACCCCCCGCGGATACCAAATTCCGCGGATGCTCAAGTCTTGTATATAAAATGGCGTAGTATTTGCATATAACCTACGCACATTCTCCGGTATACTTTAACTCATCTCTAGATTACTTATAATACCTAATACAATGTAAATGCTATGTAAATACTTGTTATCCTGTATTGTTTAGGGAATACTGACAAGAAAAAAAAGTCTGTACATGTTCAGTACAGACGCAACCATCGTAGCTGTTCTACGAACCCCGAGCAGTGACAGTGGCGAAAAGCCAAAATAGCGTTCAGTGTTTGTTTTGCTGTCAGCAAAACAAACACTCAGCATCAAGCCGCCATAGCTTTGAACTGCGTGAGATTTTCGCTACGATTGACAGTGCTGCAATGATTGCAGAAAAGTATGACTTTAATTTTGAAAGGGCACGTAGGTTTAGGGCAGGTTTGCAGGATGTTTTGAGTGTTTGCAAAGAACTGTATGATAGAAAAATGCACGAACCTTCCAGTGTGCTCACTGTCTTCCCGATTTTGGTAAGTGAAACTACAATGTACTGTACATGCATTATTTCTCCTTGATATAGGCTGTGTATTTATCATATAATTCCTGCTTTTACTATATGTTAGTGTTATTTTAGGTTTTATGTGTTATTTGGTATGATTTGGTAGGTTATTTTTTGGGTCTGGGAACACTCAAAAATTTTTCCCATATACATTAATGGTAATTGCTTCTTCGCTTTACTTTCGGATAGCGGGGGAAACCTATACATTGGAAATGCTATGTAAATAGTTGTTACACTGTATTGTTTAGGGAATAAGAAGAAAGAGAGAGAACTTCCAGGTTTTTTTTTTCCCGATTCCGATCCGCGGTCGGTTGAATCCGCGGATACAGAGGGCCGACTGTACATGCCAAATCTTGTTTGTGCTTGCTGGCTGGCAGCATCTGGTAAATTGTGTCTATTGGTTTCTGTTTGCAGGTTCTGGTGGCTTGGAGTTTGCTGATGCAGGTGACAATGGTGATCTTCCCCCAAGCTGCAAAAGACTCAAGGTTGAAAAGGATTTCCAGACAGCTGCCCAAGCGGAATCTACTGCCAGGCCACCCAGTGTTTCCCATCGCGATGCCCCCTTTCCCCAGACAAACGGCTTTGTCAGTCAGAGTCATCTGGAAGCCAGCATGGAAGTTACACTGGAAGAAGACTGTAGTCTTGAGGAATCTTCCTTGTACTGTGAAAGTCTCAGCCAAACCAAAGTACCGGGTGATGAGGAACTGTACAAATGTTCGTACTGCAGTTACACTGCTGAGCAGGCGGACAAATTGAAGCATCATTTCCTGATTCACGAAGGCCAGAAGGCATCACAGTGTGTCGAAGAACCTGACCAGTCCCAGGAACGGCCAGTCGAGTGCACTGGCTGTCACGTTGCCTGCAATCATACGATAGCTCCAGCTCGGCACGCGAACCAGCCTTCAATGGAAATAAAGAGCGGCGCAGTCTCGGGGAAACCTGTGTCCTTGCAAGCAGGTAATACCTCTGCCGCCGTGGGAGGAGAGAAGAAATTTTACAACTGCTCGTATTGCAACTACACATCATCACTAATGGGGAATCTACAGCGCCATATCCGCATTCACCTTGGAGAAAAGCCCTTCAAATGCGACCAGTGTTACTATGCGACCGGCCAGTCAGGGAACCTGAAACGACACAAGCTAATCCACACCCAGAAGAAGTCATTCATGTGTAACCAGTGTGACTATGCTTCCGTCCAGATGGGTAATCTCAAACGGCACATGCTGACACACTCGAGGAAAAAGTGCTTCAAATGCGGACAGTGTGAGTACGAAGGGGAAAGTATGGCTGATTTAATGAGGCACAAGCAAAACCACAAAGATGACAAAGGGTTAATGGACAGCCCACAAGCAGACACAGTCGAGGTGAAGGAAATTAGTGAGGACAAGCCTTATAAATGTTTGTATTGCAGCTATGCCTCGCCGCTGCTGGGGAACTTGCAGCGGCACACGCGCATCCATCTGGGGGAAAAGCCCTTTAAGTGTGACAAATGCAGTTATTCTTCTTGTCAGATGGGAAACCTCAAACGTCACCTGCTGACACACACGCGTGAGAAGATGCTCAACTGTCGCCATTGCAGCTACGTCTGCAGTAATGTGATTGATTTGAGGCAGCACAGACAGATTCACGTTAAGGACAAGCTGTCACGAGATGAGGAGAAACCTCCAGTGAGCAAGCAAAGTACCAGCAATCCAGTCTCAACCGAGCCAGCCCAAACAGGCACCGGGGATAAAAAGCCTTACAAATGTTCATATTGTGATTATACGTCGTTATTACTGGGGAATCTCCAAAGGCACACCCGAATTCATCTTGGAGAGAAACCCTTTAAATGTGACCAGTGTGACTATGCAACCTATCAGTCTGGGCACCTCAAGAGGCACAGACAAACTCATATGCACAAAAGGTCACTCAAGTGCCGCTTGTGTGACTGTGTCTGTGGTAACTTGACGGAACTTAAGCAACATCAACAAGAGCACACAACCAACAGCGCAAGTGGGGAGAAGAAGCCTTATAAGTGTACGTACTGTAATTACGTGTCGTCCTTATCGGGGAATCTCCAGAGACACCTGCGCATTCACCTGGGAGAAAAACCCTTCAAGTGCGACCAATGCGAGTACGCGTCTCACCAGTCTGGAAACCTCAAGCGGCACCTGTTAACACACACGCGGCCAAAGTCCTTCAAGTGCGGCATCTGCTACTGTACGTGCGCCAGTGCAGAGGAGCTCAGGGACCATAAGGAGGGTCACATCAAGAAAGAGTCACTGGCGTGGGAGGGGAGTGAGAAGCCTCAGGAGCTCTATACCTGTAAGCTGTGTAGTTTTGTCTCAGAGTATCCAGGTCATCTCATGAGGCACATGAAAACTCACAATGCAGAAAAGCCGTACAAGTGCCACTACTGTTCATACGCCACAGTGCAGCAGGGTAATCTCAAGCGGCACATATTGATCCACACCGGGGAAAAGCCCTTCCAGTGCGACGAGTGTAGTTACACCTGTAGCCGAATGGAGAATCTGAAGCGGCACAAACAAACGCACTTGGAGAAGGCCTCGCCAGACGAAGGTGAAGGCAGCAGCTTAGCAAAATCCGAGAAATCCTTTCCTTGTGAGCTGTGCGATTTTAAAGCACGGTATCCCAGTATCCTTGCGAGGCACGTGAAAACTCACGTGGATGTGACCGAGAAGGTAGAGGGGGCCCAAAGGAATGGGCCAGATATAAAGCCCTTTAAGTGTGACTGGTGCACTTACTGTAGCAGCAGTGCGACGAGCTGGAAAGCGCACGTACAGAGTCACCTGAGCAATGACATGGCATCAGAGCACCAGGAGGAAAGCAAGAGCGAACCTGCCCCGAAAGATTTCTCTTGCAACCTGTGTGACTTCATTACCCAGTACCCAGATGACCTAATGAGGCACATTAAAACACACAACATGGACTCCGTACGCAATGATCCCCAGACCCCTTCCGCTGAGGTACATACAGGTAAAGATAGTGGAAACATTTTCTCGTGTAAGTCGTGCAATTTTGTTACCCAGTACCCTAACCATTTCATAATGCACATGAAAACGCACATGAAAACTCTCAGCACTAGCAATAGTGAATACCAGTGTTCTCATTGCAACTACAGCACCAAGCAAAGTGGCAATTTCAAGCGTCACATCCAGATTCACTTGGGTATAAAGCCATATAAATGTAAAAAGTGCAGCTATGCTTCAATTAACTTTGCAAACTTGAAGAGGCACTTACAGACCCATATCAAGCAAGCGTCTGACCAAACTGATTCCTCCTCATCCAATACGTTTGAACTTTTCCAAAAGAGCATAAAAACGGAGAGCGAAGATGATCCCTGCTCGCAGGAAGAACGCCTTGAAAATGATGACAAGTGGCCCAGCTGTAGAAATTTGAAATGGAAGAGGCAGTATAAATGCTCTCAGTGCTTTTACAAAAGTACCGAGCTGGGAAACCTCAACAGACACATCAGGAGTCACAGAGGAGAAAAACCCTTTAAGTGTACTCAGTGCGATTATGCTTCCACCCAGATGGTCAACGTTAGGCGGCACCTTCAAACACACACAGAAAAGAAGTCCTTCCAGTGCACCCAGTGCAAGTTTGTGTGTGAGAGCAGAGTGGCCCTTAAGCTCCACAAGCAGAGTCACGAGGCGAGTGCGGAGATAAAGCAGGAGGGGGAGAGTGAAAGTAGCATTAGCAAAGAACAGAAAGTCTTCACTTGCAAGTTGTGTAGCTTTGCCTCTCAGTATCAGAGCAACCTCATAAGACACATGAATATACACAACTATAAGAGGCCATATAAATGTTCACAGTGTAACTACGTCTCTGCCCAGATGGGCAATCTGAAGCGACACATGAGGAACCATCTCCAGAGTGAAACCTTCCAGTGTGAGCAGTGCAACTATTCATGTGCTTCCATGACTAACCTCAAACGACATACCAGGGTTCACACAAGTCAAAATCCGACCGTAGAATAAAGGGAAATCTTGCGTTGGAAAGGTCAACGAGCCCACGGTTCAACAAGTTAAATTGTTGTGATGGGCAGCATTCAGAATCTTAGAGCACTGATGTAGAACCTGTCACTTCTCCCAGTGATGGCCATGTGCGGGCACTCACGCCTCTTCAGTGCCAGCAATTACAGAGGCTAATGGGCCTAAATAGGGAAAAACAAACATTGGGGAGAGCTTTACAACGATACTTGAAATCACTGTAAATCTTAAAAATGCATTTGTGAACATAAGTTCTGTTTGAACATAGCACAGTGAAGTTTTCCCAGAAGGTCTCTTTGGGGTGTACACCTGTTTTGCTTTTTGGTAAATTCCAATTAAGAAGGTGAAAATCAGAGGCCAAACTTTCAGACAACTATCAAACTTAAGTTGCTCTATGAGGAGGAATTTTACTCAAAGTGATTGGTTATATTAAAACAAGAAAAAGTATAATAGCATTCATACTGTTGTTAAATTTGGGCATATGGGTCCAGGAGGGAAGCTGATTTTTTTTCCATCCACATCATTGCTTTAAGTTTAAGATGATGTAAATAGGCATTAACAGGTAAATAACCAACTGAATGTACATTAGCAGATAAGAGTGACTGCAGATCCATAATCTAGCAGTGATCGCTGAACAGCTATGTAGACAAAGCTGTCCTTGAATTTAATTTCCTTGTGGGGCTGAGCAATTTTCTTTTGGCTTCCCAGGAATCCTACAGTAGCTTTACACTGGGGTTGTTGATTTAGTTTAAATTTGAGCTGTGTTCAATCACATTAAATACTAAAGCATGGGTTGTGATTTTTTTTTGATAATTTATATATTTAGTAACAATCAGAGAAAATTCGTTATTCTGTGTTTCTGAATTTCATCTCAATCTGTTACTCTACCAAACAACATATAAGTTCATTGATCCACTTGATCTGTTCTGATTGTGTCATTGATACTTCCTTTAAAACTTCCCTGTGAATTATAAATATAACCAATTATCCCAGGGGGTTGCCGACCTGAGGCTCACGGACTCCTTGATTAATGGTAGGGGGTCAATGGCACACAAAAGGTTGGAAGCCCCTGAATTAGCCAATGTGGATTTAATTCCCTAAAAGTGGATCCAGCCTTGGTCGTAATAGAACTTGAACAACTCTAGTTTCATTCTGACTTCACCAGAAGTGGGATATCTACTTCAGAGAATGAGACCAGAAAACCCGCTTGATCTAGTTGTAGTGCAGGGTTTCTCTTTAGTGGAATATCACTGTGATGTGCAACATCCCACCATTGTGGGAAATGATGTGGTCTGCCGATTTGAAACTCCAAACTTGGTTGCTGCAACACTGCAGAAAGCAAGGTGACTGTTAAACTGGAAGCAGATTACATTTTAGGTTTGAATGGTCTTGGAATAAACTGAACAAGTTCTCTGGCAGCAAGCACAGGTACTTAATGTCATTTTTGGGTAATGTGTTCAAAACGTCCCAGTCACCTACTTTGTAACTGGATATGTGTAAATATCTCAGGTATGGTGTATCTCCATAACACTCTCGACATGAACAGTGTGTCAACTGGATCTATAAAGGCAAGATTTTATTTCTTCTTCTTAAGCACATCACTCCAACTGGGGCATAGGCTGCTGACAGCAGCTCACCTCACCAAAGTCCGCTGTCCTGGGCCACTCTTTTAGTCTTTCAAGGTGTAGCCCACTGAAAATCCTTCCTCTCCCAGGGGTGAGGTCTTTTGGCATTTCTGCATCTCCAGCTTTTTATGGGATGGAGTTGCTAGTCCCATGCCCAACCTTCCTCCTCTTGCAGTCAGGCTTGGGACTGTCCATGGCGGAGTTAGGATTTCATTTTCCCAGTTGAATGTTGAAGCAAGCTCTGTCCAAAGGTGCTGACCATTCAGATTTGGAGCCAGTGCATCCAAGGCAAAGGTGAAGAGCTGGTTTGATACTAGAAGAGTACAAAATGTCCTGTGTCACCTCTAACCACTTGTCAAATCTATATATGTCAGATCTGGGTCACATCGACTTGACTTAATTAGTTATTACTTTGGAGAGACTACTTGACCTGAGCAGTTCTAGAATTTTCAGATTTGTCAAATCAAGGTTGAATCCTAATCGGTCTGTCCTTGATTTGAGATGGTGGTGAGTCAGGTTCATCAGTGCAAGTGGACTCCAGTTCACCATGGGTCAGTCAGGGTCATCTTAGGCTTAAGGGTCAGTAAGAATGGCAATGTCAACAATGTTTGGATATCAAAGCAATGAATGAATAAACTTATTTCCCTCACATGTGACAAGCTCTTTGCTTTTGGAATTATGCCTGGGGGAACCACAATTCTCATACCTTTCTTAAAAGGAAATACAATCTTATTTTCTACGTGATTAACTTTACTCAGTGTTAAATGGGTGCCACGCTAGCTCAGTGGTTAGTGTGACAATGTTACAGTTCGGGATGTACTGGGGTTCAGAGTTCAATTCTGGTACTGTCTCGTACATTCTCCCCATGAATGTGTTGGTTTCAGCCGGGTGCTTCAGATTCCACAGTCCAAAGATGTACGAGTTAGTAGATTAATTGGCCATTGTAAATTGTCCTATGATTAGGCTAGGGTTTCTGTGCAGTGTAGCTCGTAGTGCCTGAAGGGTCTGATCTGCACCATATCTCTAAATAAAAAAGGCAACTAACTGTAATATCTCAGCAGGAATATTATCAAACCATGTGCTGAAGATCTATGACCTGTCGTCTCAGCAGTGCCAATACACAGGCTTGGGTAACATAAAATTATTTAAATAAAATGAAATTTGAAATACTTTGGAAGCACTGGTTGAATATGTCAAAAGTTAGCAAAATAATGCTTTAGTCAGTTAATCAGAATCAGGTTTGATATCACTGGCATGTGTCATGAAATTTGTTTAGCAGCAGCAGTACATATTTAAAAAAATTATAAAATACAGTAAGAAATACACATTAAGTTAAATAAGTAGTGCACAAAGAGAGCAAAACAAACAATGAGGTAGTGTCCGTGGGTTCAGTGGGTTCATGGTGCAGGGGAAGAGGCTGTAAAGTTTCACTTGTTCACTCACCAAGAACCTTATTTAATAATTATACAAATTTTATTCAACATGAAATTTTAATGCCACTTTTTAACTTCCTGTAACTCTGAAAGAAATAGATTTTCTTAAATTTTGTTGTTCTGTCAGTCCAGTTTTTCCCTTCCTTTGAGTTAGCTTCCATCAACGGTTCTAAGCACTTCATGATGCATCACAGTAACACTGATACATATTGAGACTGTCAAACTTAGCAAAATATTTTTTTCCCTCATTGAAACCTACAACAATGTTACTGATTGTGATTACTTTGCAAAATGCTGAAAGTACCCAGGAGGGAAAATAGCCAACATATAATCACATTCATAATAATATACACAAACTGCTGGAGGAACGCAGCAGCTCAGGCACACCTATAGAAAGGAATAAAGAGAGCCGAGACCTATTCATAATTAGTATTTTTTATTTAAAAAAAGATAACTGCATTTTCTTATTAGTTAACTTGGGCAGATTATAGATACTGCAGATCACAGTTCTGGAAACTAAATTTCTTCACAAGCCAATTGAACTTAAAGTTCACAAACAATATTTGTACTCTTGCTCTTATTTCCAAATTGTTAGAAACCTAGGTAGATCGATTAATGCAGTTGCAAAAACCATATTTCTGGCTGTGATTATTGTCATTAGGGGGCGCCACAGTAGCATAGCGGTTAGCACAACACTATCGCAGCTCAGGTTATCAGACTTCAGGGTTCAGTTGTGACGTCCTCTGCAAGGTGTTTGTACATTCTCCCCATGACCGCGTGCCCTTCCTTCCACCTACCTGTGACCGCATGGATTCCTACACCTACCAGTTAGTAGGTTAATTGGTCATTGTAAATTGTCCTGTGGTTAGGCTAGGGTTAAATATGGAGGTTGCTGGGCAGTGTGGCTCGTTGGGCCATTTGGGGCCTATTCTGCGCCTTGTCTCTAAATAAAACATAAATAAATAAGTCTAGTTAAATTTTACAAGTTGTACAGCACAGAAATGGCTCATCAGAGAACTTGGGTTAAAAAGGGCCATTTTTGTGGAATAGAATTCAAGGATTTGGGGAAAACTGATTTCATTCACTTTGGAGTTATTAATCAGGAGCTTAAATTAATCAAAAATGCAGATAGTTCAGCCAGAGGAGGGACAGTGATTTAGGAGGATTCTTCCTGCTGAAGTCCTATCCATGGATACAGAAAGCAAAGGAGAGTAGAGATAGAAATGAATGCCGTTAAAGCAGATCTATTGACAGATTCAGTAGTTATAGAGCTTGTAGCACAGAAACCCCTCATCCACTGGCAGCTCATTCCATACACTCAAGCTTCCCCTCATGTTCTCCTTTAACCATGACCTCTACTTCTAGTCTCATCCAACCTCCGTGGAAAAAGTCTGCTTGTATTTATCCTATCTATACCCCTCATAATTTTGTATGCCCCTATCAAATCTCAGCTCGATGATTAATGTCTCCATTCAAATCACATTGTGTTGAGGAAACAAGTGATATCATATCTTTAAATCCAGCATCTTCACTGCCCAAGTAGAGGAACCCCTTATTGTGCAAATTTGCAGCTAGAATGAAGATGAGTGCAACTTGTAAATTTAACAATTGAAAAATTCCCACGTTGCAACACACACACTACACAGATCAATAAAACAAAAATTGACGATTTATATTGTAAAGCCTTTCCAGTTCATAGAACAGATTTGGTTTTAATATTTAAATTCCCCTACCAAAGGAAACATTCTCTTCACATTCACTATCTAGGCCTTTCAGCATTAGGTAGGTTTCAGTGAGATCTTCTCTCCTTTTTTTAAATTCCAGCACCTGCAGGCCCAGAACCTTCAACCACTGCTCATACAATAACCCTTTCATTCTCATGAACCTTCTCCGAACCCTCTCAGCACATCCTTTCTTAAATAAAGGGCCTAAAACTGCTCACAAATCTCCAAGCCAGGCCTCTCCGACGCCAAAGTCAGCATCAACTGTTTATTAATTTTCATTGATGCTGCCTGACCTGCTGAGTTCCTCCAGCATTTTGTGTGAGCTACTGTGGTAGCAATGAGGAGAGGGCATGTCCTTGGTGGTGGGGGTCCTCAATAACAGATGCTGCCTTTTTGAGGCATCGCCTTTTGAAGGTGTCCTCGATGCTGGGGAGGCTGGTGCCCATGATGGAGCTGGCTGAGTTTGCAGCTTTTTCCAGTGCTGTGCAGTGGCCCCTCCATACCCGATGCTGTTGCAAACAGTCAGAATGCTCTCCACTGTACATCTGCAGAAAGTAGTGAGTGCCTTTGGTGAAATACCAAAACTCCTAATGAAGTATGGCCGCTGTCTTTGCAATTGCATCATGGCAGATCCTCAGAGATGTTGACTCCCAGAAGTTTAAGATATTGTATCATCAGCAAACATACTAATCAGACGACCTACTTCCCTGTCTGATTCATTGACGTATACAATGGGCCAGCATCAATCCCTGCAGCTCACTGCTTGCTCTTCAGGCTGGAGGTGTGTAACACCTCTGCCTCCCATCACTGAGCCAATTTTGGATGCAGTTTGCCAACAATCTAGGTGCTACGGTAGCACATTGTTTTGCGCTGTGCCGTTAAGTTTGCGGCATCAGAGTTCAGTTTTCAATCCCAGCGCCCCCTAAGCAGGTTTGTGCATTCTTTCCCCGTGTGTGTGTGTGTGTGTTGCTTTCCTCGCACAGTCCAGAGAACTACTGGTTAGTAGGTTAATTGGTCATTTTATTAGGCTGGGGTTAAATCGGTGAGTCACTGGGCTGTGTGGGTCAAAGGGCCTGGTATTTTCTTTTTCCCTAAGTCAAGGGTTCCTGACCTGGTGACCAGGGACTGCTCAGATAATGCAATAAAAATGTTGGGAACCCCTGCTCTAACTAAATAAATACCTTGGATCTCTTGTGTCAAGAGCTTTCCTGAGGCCCGTATGAACCATATCTTCTGACATGATCGCCGGCATAGAACTGTGCTGACTTCATTCCCTGCCCGTCCAAGTGAGCGTAAACACTGTCACTGCTGTAAGGCTCACCGGCCTGCAGTTCTCAGGGTTATCCCTCTGAACAAGGAGAAGTCGCAAGTTATCCTCTGGTCTTCTGGTGCCTTGCCTTGGCGAAATATCTCCTTGAAAACCCCAACAATATCCTCCCTTGATTCCCTTAGCATCCAGGGATACATTACTTAAGGCTCCAGGGATGCATATTACCACCTAATATGCACTAATCTTTCTAACAATTCTTCCTACCATAGAACACACGAGATTCTGGAGATGCTGGAAGTTGAGTACAACACGCCCAAAATGCTGGAAGAACTCAGCAGGTCAGGCAGTATCTATTGGAGGGGAATAATGGTCGACATTTCGGGCCAAGACCCTTCATCAGGGCTGGAAAGAAAGGGGCAGAAGCTAGAATAAGAAGTGATTGGGGGGGGAGGATGAAGAGTTGAAGGAGTACTAGCTAGATGGTGATAAGAAACCAGGTGAGGGGGAAGGAGAGTGAGAGAGGCAGGGTCTCATCTAAAGCATCAACTATTTATACCGCTGCACTGATGCTGCCTGACCTGTTGAGTTCCTCCACAATTTTGTGTGCTCTTCAGCATACAGATGTGTCTGATATTAGCTGTGGTCAGCTGCAGAGTTGTACACTGCGACAGGTTTTCTAACTGAGAGCACCATCGTCACAATCACAGGTTCTGAAAGAACTGATTATATACAGTCACAGGTCTCTTTTTTTCTGTGTGTCTCATTTTTATACAAAGTGCAGTGATGGAGTTACTCAGCCTGGCAGAGAAAGGAAGCGTTGCCACTGCAGATCAACGGCGGTTGCTTGGAACTGGGAAAACTGCGTGAGCTGCGTGTCCTCAGTTGTTCCGCAGACCAGGCCCTCGTGCCTCGGGGTTGACTGTGCATTCGCCGGGGAAGGAGATAGCAGAGCCGGCTGTGTGCTACTGAATTCCATGCTCGTTTGAGGGCCAGCCCCTCCTGTTGGTACTGCCCTCCTGTGTTTGCTTGGTGGGAGATAAAATGGATTGCATTTATCTGCAGCTGCCTTACAAGTAATGAGAAACTGTTGTGGATTTGTTCTTGCTGAAACATGGCTCCAGGGCAACATCCCATGCACCATCAATCTACGGGCCATGCCATTCAGCATTCTGGGCTATATTATTTATTTTTCTGCTTGCATAATTATATGTGCTGTGTGTGACTGTAGTTTCTGTGTTTCGCGCCTTGGCCCCAGATGAACGCTGTTTCGTTTGGTTGTATTCTTGTGTATGGTTGAAAGACAATTAAACTTGAACTTTACATAGAATCATAAAAAGTAGAGCAGAGAAGCAGGCCCTTTGCCCCATCTTAGTCCATGCCAAACCTTTTTACTCTCATCGACCTGCACAAGGACCATAGCTATACACCTGTGTTTCATGTACCTATCCAAACTCGGTTTAAATGTTGAAATCGAGCTCACATGCACCACTTCCACAATCTCACAGCCTTCGGAGTGAAGAAGTTTCCCGTCATGTTCCCCTTAACCTTTTCACCTTTTGCCCTTAACCCATGACCTCCAGCTGTAGTCCTACCCAACCTCAGTGGAAAAAGCCTGCTTGCATTTAACCTATCTATACCCCTCCTAACTTTGTATCTCAATAAAATTTCCTCTTAATACTCCACATTCAATACAACAGAAGTGCTCAGCAGGTTGGGTGGTGTTGGTGGAGATTTAAAACCAATTAGAACATTTCTCCATCCCACCTCCTACTCTGACTTCTCATTTTTTCTCTCCAGTCCAGATGAAGGGTCTCGGCCTGAAATGTCAACAGTTTACTCTTTTCCGTAGAGGTTGCCTGGCCTGCAGAGTTCCTCCAGCATTTTGTGTGTGATGCTGCTGAATATTTTTAAAACTTTATCACAGGCAGTTTCACGCGCAAGACCTCCTAACTACAGCTAAACACAATCGTAATGGAAGATGCAGAGGAGGAGATATTTATCCTTGCCTGTGATTCTCAAGCAAATCCTGCGTAAAATGTCGGTCATCTGCCCATCAGTTCATATGAAGTGAAATTGATGTGCCATCAATACAACCCATGACATCTGGAAAAAATAGTGTTTTTTTACATAACTGCTGTTAAAATTTTTATATTTAAAATTAAAATGAATGTTCATTCCTAATTTAAGAACATTGCTTATATTAACAAAACAATTTAGTTGGTCATCATAAGTTTATTCAGATCACAAAGGAACTACAAACAACAGCAAGTTGTATGTTTTTGTAATGTACCTCACTGAAACCTATTGAATATCGAAATGCCTAGATAGAGTGGACATGGAAAGGACCTCAGAATAGAGGGACAACCATTTAGAACAGAAATGAAGACATGTTTCTTTAGCCAGAGGGTGGTGAATTTGTGGAATTCATTTGCACAGATGGTTGTGGATGCCAAGTCATTCGGTACATTTAAAGCAGAGGTTGATAGTTTGTTGATTTGTCATGGTGTCAAAGGTTACTGGGAGAATGGGATTGAGAGGGATATTCAAGCCTCAGTGGGAGATTCACTAAGTTGATTTAGTTCCACTATTCCTAGGTAAACTAGCACTTGTGTCACACAAACACACAAATTGGAAGTAGGTGCTTAAGTCCCTTCAGTCTGTTCAGGATGATGACGATGAACTTGTTGCACCCTCCAGTCTGTACTCCTGTCCATCCCTGACAACTTCTGCCCCTTGCCTACTGTGAGTCTACTTAGCATAAATGAGAGGGATTTTCTTCACTCGGAGGGTGATGAGAGTGTGGGACAAGTGTGCCAGCGAAAGTGGTGGATGTGGGTTCAATTTCAACATTAAGAAAAATTTGGACAGGTACGTAGATGGGTGGTGTACGAGGCTATGGTCCAGATGCAGGTTGATGGGACTAGCCAGATTAATAGTTCAGTATGGACTAGATGGGCTGAAGAGCCTACTTCTGTGTTGTGGTGGTCTATGATTCTATGACTATAAATTCAAAGACTGTATTCACCACTCTGTATGCAAACTCTTGTAACCCACCAAGGAAAAATATATTTAAAAGAAAAATAACTGGCCAGTCATTTGAAATGGGTGGAAGTTGAAGTTTTTTCCCCCCCTCAGGAAATGACTTCCCAATTCTAAATACCTCTACAGAAGGAAGCATCCTGTTGACATTCCTCATGTCCAGTACCAACAAGTGCCTTCAGTCTTCTAAACTCCTGTGGACGATTTGAGCCTGTCCAACCTTTCTAAGGCAATGTCTGATTCCGGGTATCAGTTTCATAAACTCTGAATCGGCTTCCAATATACTTACGTCTCTCCTAAATAGATTACTATCACATTCTGTATTCCTTGAAACACAGGGGCAGAATTAGGCCAAGCAGCCCATTGAGTCTGATCCACTATTCATTCACAGTTGACTTATTTTCCCTCTCCCTATTCTGGCTTGTTCACATAATCTTTGATGCCATTACTAATTAAGACCATACAATCTTAAGATATAGGAGCAGGATTAGGCCATTTGGCCCATCAAGTCTGCTCTGCCATTTCATCATGGCTGATCCAATTTTCCTCTCAGATTCAATCTCCTGCCTTCTCCCCATATCCCTTCATGCCCTGACTGTTCAAGAATCTATCAACCCTTGTCTTAAAGACTCGGCCTCCACAGCTGCCTGTAGCAAAGAATTCCACTCTCTGGCTAAAGAAATTCCTCCTTATCGTCACTCTAAAAGGATGCCCCTCTATTCTGAGGCTGTGTCCTCTGGTCTAAGACTCTCCAACCACAGGAACATCCTCTTCATATCCAGTCTATCAAGGCCTTTCACCATTCAATAGGATTCAATGAGGTCACCCATTATTCTTCTGAATTCTAGTGAATACAGGCACAGAGTCATCAAACACTCTTCACTCATGCATTTCTAAATGACAATAAATGAGGACTGAGTGTCCTCATAATCTAATCTGACAAGCCTTTCAATCCTGGAATAATTTTTGTGAACCTCCTTTGAACCTTCCCCAATTTCACCATATCCTTTCTAAGATATGGGGCCCAAAACTGCTCACAATACTCCAAGAGAGGCCTCACCAGTGCTTTATAAAGTCTCAACATTACATCCTTGCTTTTATATTCTAGTCTTCTTGAAATTAATGCTAACATTGCTTTTGCCTTCCTCACCACAGACTCAAACTGCATAATAACCTTTAGGGAATCCTGCACAAGGACTCAGAAATCCCTTTGCACCTCCATTTTTTTTTGTTTTCTCTCAATTTAGAAAATAGTCCAATCCTTTCATTTCTTCTACCAAAGTGCATGACCATACACTTCTTGACACTGTATTCCTGCTGCTAGTTCTTTGCCCATTCTCCGAATCTGTCTAAGCCTTCTGTAGGTTCTCTACTTCTTCAAAACTACCTGCCCCTCCACCTATCTTCATATCGTCTGCAAAATTTGCAACAAATATATCAATTCCATCATTCAAATCATTGGCACATTACGTAAAAGGAATTGATCCCAACACAGTCCCCTGTGGAACACTACTAGTCACTAGCAGCCAACCAAAAAAGGCTCCCTTTATTCCTACTCTTTCCTTCCTGCCAATCAACCACTGATTTATCCATGCTAGAATCTTTCCCGTAATACCATGGGCTCGCAGCTTGTTAAGCAGCCTCATGCGTGGCACCTTGTCAAAGGCCTACTGAAAATCCAAGTACACAACATCAACTGATTCTCCTTTGTCTATCCTGCTTGTTATTTCTTCAAAGAATTCCAACAAATTTGTCAGGCAAGATTTTCCCTTGAGTAAACCACACTGACTACAGTCTAATTCATCTTTTGCTTCCTAGTACCCCGAAACTACATCGTTAATAATTGAATCCAACATATTCCCAACCACTGATATCAGAATAACTGGCCTATATTTTCCTTTCTTCTGCCTCTCTCCCTTCTTGAAGAGTGGAGTGACATTTGCACTTTTCCGACGAAGGGTCTCGGCCTGAAACGTCGACTGCACCTCTTCCTACAGATGCTGCCTGGCCTGCTGCATTCACCAGCAACTTTGATGTGTGTTGCTTGAATTTCCAGCATCTGCAGAATTCCTGTTGTTTGCACTTTTCTAGTCTTCCAGAACCATTCCAGAATCTAACGATTCTTGAAAAATCATACTAATGCCTCCAAAATCTCTTCAGCCACCTCTTTCAGAACCCTGGGGTGTACAGCATCTGGTCCAGGTGACTTATCTGCCTTCAGACCTTTCAGTTTCCCAAGAACCTTCTCTCTCGCTATGGTAACTTGACTCTTCATGACCCCTGACACCTGGAACTTCCACCATACTGCTAGTGTCTTCCACAGTGAAGATTGATGCAAAATGTTTATTCAGTTCATTCGCCATTTCCTACCTCTGCAACATCGTTTTCCAGTAGTCCTTTATCCACTCCCACTTCTTTTATGCTTTATGTATCTGAAGAAACTTTTGGTATCCTCTTTCAGATTATTAGCTAGCTTACTTTCATATTCCATCTTTACCTTCTTAATGACTTTTTTAGTTGCCTTCTGTTGATTTTAACTTCCCACTAATTTTTGCTCTATTATATGTCCTCTCTTTGGCTTTTATGTTGGCTTTGACTCCTCTTGTAAGCCATGGTTGTGTCATCTTGCCTTTAGAATACTTCTTCCTCTTTGGAATATATATATCCTTCTTCCTTTAAAATATTACAGTGGTAAGAGAGAGGAGTTGGCCAAAGTAATTTGGAAGGAGATGCTGGCAGGGATGACAGCAGGGCAGCAATGGTGTGAGTTTCTCAGAAAAATGAGGAAGGTGCAGGATAGATGTATTCCAAAAATGCAGAAATACTCAAATGGCAAAATAGTACAACCGTGGCAGACAAAGGAAGCCATAACTAATGTAAAAGCAAAAGAGAGGGCATACAACAACGCAAAAATTAATGGTAAGACAGAGGATTAGGAAGCTTTTAAAAACCTACAGAGAGCAACTAGAAGAATCATTAGGAGGGAAAAGATAAAATATGAAAGCAAGCTAGCAAACAATATCAAAGTGGATAGTAAAAGCTTTCTCAAGTATGTAAAAAAAAGAGAGATGAGAGTGGATGTAGGACCACTAGTAAATGAGGCCGGAGAAATAATAACAGGGGACAAGGAGATGGCAGATTAACTAAGTGAGTATTTTGCATCAGCCTTCACTGTGGAAGACACTAGCTGTGCGCCCGACGTTGAAGGGTGTGAGGGAAGAGAAGTCAGTGAGGTTACCATTACAAGAGAGAAGGTGCTCAAAAAGCCAAAAGACCTAAGGGAACATAAGTCACACGGACGAGATGAACTGCACCTTAGGTTTCTGAAAGGGGTAGTGGTAGAGATTGTGGAGGCATTAGTATTGATCTTTAAAAAAAAATCATTGGACTCTGGCATGATGCCAGAGGACTGGAAAATTGCAAATGTCACTCCACTGTTTAAGAAAGGAGGAAAGTGGCAGAAAGGAAATTATAGACCAGTTAGCCTGACCTCAATGGTTGGGAAGATATTGGAGTCAATTGTTAGGGATGAGGTTATGGAGTACTTGGTGACACAGGACAAGATAGGACAAAGTCAGCGTGGTTTCCTTAAGGGAAAATCTTGCCCGACAAACCTGTTAGAATTCTTTTGAGGAGATTACAAGTAGGATAGATTAAGGGGATGCAGTGGATGTTGTATATTTGGACTTTCAGAAAGGCCTTTGACAATGTGCCACACGTGAGGCTGCTTACCAAGCTAAGAGCCCATGGTATTACAGGAAAGTTACCGGCATGGTTAGAGCATTAGCTGATTGGTAGGATACAGTGAGTGGGAATGAAAGGATCCTCTTCTGGTTGGCCGCCAGGGACTAGTGGTATTCCACAGGGGTTAGTGTTGGGACCACTTCTTTTTATGCTGTATATCAACGATTTAGATGATGGAATATATGGCTTTGTTGCCAAGTTTTCAGGTGATATGAAGATTGGTGAGGGGCAGGTAGTGTTGAGGAAACAGGTAGGATGCAGAAGAACTTAGACAGATTAGGGGAATGCGCCTGAAAGTAGCAAAAGAAATACAATGTCGGAAAATGCATGGTCATGCTCTTCGGTAGTAGAAATAAATGTGCAGACTATTTTCTAAACAGGGAGAAGTTCCAAAAATCTGAGATGCAAAGGGACTTAGGAATACTTGTACAGAACATCCTAAAGGTTAACTTGTCGGTAGAGTCGGTGGTGAAGAAGTCAAATGCAGTGTTAGCATTCATTTCAAGAGGTCTAGGATACAACAGCAGGGTTGTGATGCTGAGGCATTATAAGGATCTGGTGAGGCCTCCCTCAGTATTGTGAACAGTTTTGGGCTCCTCATCTAAGAAAAGATGTGCTGGCATTGGAGAGGGTTCACAGGAGGTTCACAAGGATGATTCTGGGAATGAAAAGGTTATCATATGAGGAACATTTAATAGCTCTGTGTTTGTATTTGCTGGAACTTGGAAGGATGATAGGGGATCTCATTGAAACCTTTTGAATGTTGAAAGGCCTAGACAGAGTAGATGTGGTAAGGATGTTTCCCATGGTGGAGGAGTTTAGAACAAGACAACACAGCCTCAGGATAGAGGGGTGTCCATGTAAAACAGATGTGTGAGGATATTTCTTTAGCCAGAGAATGGTGAATTTGTGGAATTTGTTGCCACAGGCAGCTGTGGAGGCTGGGTCGCTGGGTGTATTTAAGGCTGAGCTTGATAGGTTCTTGATTGGACATGACATCAAAGGTTACGGGGAGAAGGTCAGGGAGTGGGCTGAGGAGGATCAGCCATGATTGAATGGCAGAGCAGACCCAATGGGCCAAATGTCCTAATTCTAATCCTATGTCTTATATCCTATACCTTCCGAATTGTTTCAGAAATTCCAGCCACTGCTGCTCTGCCATCTTCCCTACCAGTGTTCTTTTCCCAGTCAATTCTGACCAGCTCCTCTCTCATGCCTTTGTAATTCCCTTTACTCCACTGTAATACTGATACATCTGACTTCTTCTCAAATTTCAGGGAGCATTCGATCATATTATGATAACAAGGGTTCTTTTACCTTAAGGTCTCTAATCAACTCTGGTTCGTTGCCTAGCTGATCCTCCAGTGGGCTCAACCACGAGCTGCTCTAAAAAGCCATCTTGTAGGCGTTCTAGAAATTCCCTGTCTTGGAATCCAGCATCAACCTGATTTTCCCAACCTACCTGCATATTGAAGTCCTCCTTGACTATTGTAACATTGCCCTTTTGGCATGCATTTTCTACCTCCTGAGGTAATTTGTAGACTACATCCTTACTACTGTTTGGCGCTCGGTACACAATTCCCATCAGGATCTTTTTACCCTTGCAGTTCCTTGGAGCCTAATTGCTTTATTACGCTCTATTCTTGGTTGGTGCGGCTGTAACAAAACCAAATTTCCCTCGGGATTAATAAAGTATATCTATCTATCTATCTATCTATCCACATTGATTCAACACCTTTGACCCTATGTCACCTCTTTCTAAAGATTTGATTTCATCTTTTACCAACAGACAACACCACCCCCTCTGCCTGCCTGTCCTTTTGATACAATGTGTATCCTTGGACATTAAGCTCTCAGCTATAATCTACTTTCAGCCATGATTCAGTGATGCCTGCAACAACATACATGCCAATCTGCAAATCTACTTTACTCCACGCGCATTCAAACGTACTGTAACGCGGTCAGTCCTGTATTCACCCTTTTTGATTTTGTTGCCTTATGTTGCAACTCATCCTGTTGACTGCAATTGTGCCCTATAAACAGCCTCTCATTATCATTGCCTCTGTTTGTAAACCAGCTACCTCATCTTCAGCTCTATTATCGGCCCTTCCTACGATACTTCTTGCATTGAAATATACGCAGCTCAGGACACATTGCAACATGCTCAAAAGATTGCTAACTTTGCCTGAGGTCTTACCAACATCTGGCTCCAGAACCGCTCCACTAACTGTTCTGGCACTCTGATTCCGATCGCCCTGCAACTCTAGTTTAATCCATTAACAAACCTTCCTGCAAGGATATTATGTCCCCCGCCAGTTCAGGTGCAAACTGTCTCTTCTGTACAGGTCGCACCTTCCCTGGAAGAGAGCCCAATAATCCAAAAATCTTATGCCCTCCCTCCTACACCAACTCCTTAGACAGGTATTAAATTGTACGATCTTCCTAGTTCTGGCCTCACCAGCACGTGGCATGTGTAGCACAACCCTGGTGGTCCTGCTCTTTAACTTAGCATTGAACTCCCTATGCAAAACCTCCAGGTTAAGAATCTTGGTTGCAGGAAGGCCAGGACTAGCAGCTCAGTTCTCTGGGGTTCTGTTGGTTTAGATTTGATAGAATGGGAGGGATTAAAGGGGAAAGGGTGGCATTACCAGTCAGGGAAAATGTCATGGCAGTGCTCAGACAGGACAGACCGGAGAGCTTGTCCAGTGAGGCTTTATGGATAGAACTGTGGGATAGAAAGGTATGACCATGTTAATGGGATTATATTATAGACCACCCAACAGTCAGGGGGATTCAGAGGAGCAAATTTGTAGACAGACTGTTGCAAGAAACAAAGTTGTGATAGAAGGTGATTTTAACCTTCCACAAATTGACTGGGACTCCCATACTGTAAAAAGGTTGGTTAAGGAAACTTTAGTATACACAAGTCTCAACTGGAGTTTCTATTAGGGAATGAGACAGGGCTGGTGACAGAAGTTTGTGTTGGGGAACACTTTGCCTCTAGTAATCATTCTGAGACTGCCATCGGTCAGAGTTGATCATGGATATTGTGTCTCAGTTGTCTAGATAGGCAAGCCTGGGTGATACAATATGGAGAGCAAGCTGTTGCCCATGTAGCAAGCTCCCCCTCTCCGCACATCTGATGAACCCAAAGGAACATCAGAGACTGATACAGTTTGGTACCAGCAGCATCACAGGAGTTGCCAGTCAGCATTGAACTCAATGTAGGACAGCCTGAGTGACTCCAGCTCCGGATTTTGCCCCCCGGGTTTACTCCCGAAGCCTTCCTCATGAGTAGGTATAGCCACGAGGCAGCGGAGGTTCTCCTTCTCCTAGCTGAGCTGCCAACCACAGCTGCTGAGCCCCATCTGCCTGAAGTGACTGGTCTTAAGGCATCAGTCACCTGCCTTTGCCCCTTCTCCTGTCAGTAGAAACGGTTCCGCCGGGTGTAGTAGATAAGCTACACGTGAAGGCCAGGAATTGAATTTAGTTGTCAGATGCTATTTGAGGCTAGCGCCATTGGGAACACTTAATAGATAATAGGAGCTTGTGCCCATTACCACCCCCAGCTATAACAACCTTAGGGAACCATCTAGTAATCATACTATTAGTTTCGAGGTAATCATAGAAAAAGATAGATCTGGCCCTCAGATTGAGATTCTAAGTTAGATAAAGGCTAATTTTGTTGGTATCAGAAAGGATTTGTCAAGTGTGGATTGGGACAGATTGCTTTCTGGGAAATGTGTACTTGGTGAGTGGGCGGCCTTCAAAAGTGAAATTTTGGAAGTACAGAGTTTGTATGTTCCTGTCAGAATCAAAGGCAAGGATCACAGGTTTATGGAACCTTGACTTTTGAGAGATATTGAAGCTCTGGTTAAGAAAAAGAATGGTGTGCATACCAGGTAGAGACAGGTAGGAGCAAAAGGATAGCAAGGGTCAAAAATTGGTCCTCCAGAAGACAGAGTGGAGTTCTGCATGGAGCCAAAAGAGATGAGGGAGATCTTAAATGGAATTTTTGCATCTGTATTTACTCAGGAGACTGACACAGCGTCTATAGAAATGAGGCAAACAGCAGCAAGGTCAGGACCCTTTATAGATTACAGAGGATGTGGTATTTACTGTCTTGAGGCAAATTAGGGTGTATAAATCTCCATGGCCCAACAAGATGTTCCATTGGCCCCTGTGGAAAGTTAGTGCAGAAATTGCAGAGATATTTAAAACATCCTTTGCCACAGGTGAGGTGCTAGAGAATTGGAGGATAGCTGTTGTTGTTCTGCCATTTAAAGGCTCTCAGAATGTCAGGAAATTACAGACCCAGTGAGCTTGACATCAGTAGTAAAGACGTTACTGGACGATATTCTGAGGGACTGGATATATGAGTATTTGGGTAAACACAGACTGATTAAGGATAGTCAGCATGGCTTCATGTGTTACAGGGCAGATCTTACAAGGTGAGTGATTGAGCACGCAGGAGAATGGAGGGATCTGGGAATACAGATGACAAGTATAAGACCATAAGACATTGGATCAGAATTACATCTGACCCATCGAGTCTGCTCCACTATTCAATCATGACTGATCCTTTTTTTTCCCTTCTCCTCAACACCAGTTCCTGGCCTTCACCCCATAACCTTTGATGCCATGTCCAATCAAGAACCTATCAATCTCTGCCTTAAATACACCCAACGACCTGGCCTCCACAGCTGCATGTGGCAACAAATTCCACAAATTCACCACCCTCTGGCAAAAGAAATTTCTCCACATCTGTTTTGAAAGGGCGCCCCTCTATCCTGAGGCTGTGCCCTCTTATCCTAGTCTCTCCCACTATGGGAAACATCCTTTCCAGATCTACTCTATCTAGGCCTTTCAACATTTGAAAGGTTTCAATGAGATCCACCCCACCCCCCTTTCCTTCTGAATTCCAGTGAGTACAGATCCAGGGCCATCAAACGTTCCTCATATGATATCCATTTCATTCCTGAAATCATCCTTGTGAACCTCCTCTGGACCCTCTCCAATGCCAGCACATCTTTTCTAAGATGAGGAGCCTAAAATTGTTCACAATACTCAAGGTGGGGCCTCACCAGTGCCTTATAATGCCTCAGCATCACATCCTTGCTCTTGTATTCTAGACCTCTTGAAATGAATGCTAACGTGGTATTTGCCTTCCTCACTACTGACTCAACCTGCAAGTTAACCTTCAGGGTGTTCTGCACAAGGACTCCCAAGTCCCTTTACATCTTAGATTCCTGGATTTTCTCCCCATTTAGAAAACAGTCTGTGCGTTTATTTCTACTACCAAAGTGCATGACCATGCATTTTCCAACATTGTATTTCTTTTATCACTTTCTTACCCATTCCCCGAATCAGTCTAAGTTCTTCTGCATCCTACCTGTTTCCTCAACACTACCTGCCCCTCCACCAATCTTTGTATCATCTGCAAACTTGGTAACAAAGCCATCTATTCCATCATCTAAATCATTGATATACAGCATAAAAAGCGGTCCAAACATCGACCTCTGCGGAACACCACTATTCACTGGCAGCCAACCAGAAATGGATCCTTTTATTCTCACTCACTGCCTCCTACCAATCAGCCAATGCTCAAACCACGTTAGTAACTTTCCTGTATTATCATAGGCTCTTAACTTGGTAAGCAGCATCATGTGTGTCCTTCTGGAAGTCCAAATATACAACATCCACTACATCCCCTGTACCTATCCTACTTGAAATCTCCTCAAAGAATTCCAATAGGTTCGTCAGGCAGGATTTTCCCTGAAGTAAACCATGCTGACTTTCTCCATCTTGTCCTGTGTCACCAAGTATTTTATCACCTCATCCTTAACAATTAACTCTAGCATCTTCCCAACCACTGAGGTCAGGCTAACTAGTCTATAATTTTTTTTCTGCTGCCTTCTGGATGTAGGGTGTAAGTTGAATCAAGAGTTAAAATTGGCATGTCGCAAAGGTAATGCTACAGTTGTTATGGGGGACTTCAACACGCAGGTAGACTGGAGGAATCAGGTTGGTACTGGACCCCAAGAAAGGGAGTTTGTGGAGTCCCTCCGAGATGGATTCTTAGAACAGCTTGTACTGGAGCCGACCAGAGAGAACGCAATTCTAAATTTAGTGTTGTGCAATGAACCGGACTTGATCAGGGACCTCGAGGTAAAGGAGCCATTAGGAGATAGTGACCATAATATGATAAGTTTTAATCTACAATTTGAGAGGGAGAAGGGAAACTCGGAAGTGTCAGTATTACAGTTGAACAAAGGGAACTATGGTGCTATAGGGAGGAGCTGGCCAAAGTTCAATAGAACAATACCCTAGCAGGGATGACAGTGGAACAGCAATGGCAAGTGTTTCTGGGAATAATGCGGAAGGTGCAGGATCAGTTCGTTCCAAAGAGGAAGAAAGATCCTAAGGGGAGTAAGGGGAGGCCGTGGCTGACAAGGGAAGTAATGGACAGTATAAAAATAAAAGAGAAGAAGTATAACATAGCAAAGACGAGTGGGAAGCTGGAGGATTGGGAAACTTTTAAAGAGCAACAGAAGGTAACTAAAAAGGCAATACGTGGAGAAAAAATGAGGTATGAAGGTAAACTAGCCAAGAATATAAAGTAGGATAGTAAAAGCTTCTTTAGGTATGTGAAAAGGAAAAAAATAGTTAAGACCAAATTTGGGCCCTTGAAGAAAGAAGCGGGTGAATTTATTATGGGGAACAAGGAAATGGCAGATGAGTTAAACAGGTACTTTGGATCTGTCTTCACTAGGGAAGACACAAACAATCTCCCAGATGTAATAGTGGCCAAAGGACCTAGGGTAATGGATGAATTGAAGGAAGTTTATATTAGGCACTAAGTGGTGTTGGATAGGCTGTTGGGTCTGAAGGCTGATAAGTCCCTGGGACCTGATGGTCTGCATCCCAGGGTACTTAAAGAGGTGGCTTTAGAAATCGTGGATGCATTGATAATCATTTTCCAATGTTCTATAGAATCAGGATCAGTTCCTGTGAATTGGAGGGTGGCTAATGTTGTCCCTCTCTTCAAGAAAACAGGGAATTATAGACTGGTTAGCCTGACGTCGGTGGTGGGAAAGATGCTGGAGTCAATTATAAAGATGAAATTACGACACATCTGGATAGTAGTAACAGGATTGGTCCGAGTCAGCATGGATTTACGAAGGGGAAATCGTGCTTGACTAATCTTCTGAAATTTTTTGAATATGTTACTATGAAACTGGACAAGGGAGAGCCAGTGGATGTAGTGTACCTGGACTTTCAGAAAGCCTTTGATAAAGTCCCACATAGGAGATTAGTGGGCAAAATTAGGGCACATGGTATTGGGAGCAGAGTACTGACATGGATTGAAAATTGGCTGGCTGACAGAAAACAAAGAGTAGCGATCAACAGGTCCCTTTCGGAATGGCAGGCAGTGACCAGTGGGGTACCACAGAGTTCAGTACTGGGACCGCAGCTGTTTACAATATATATTAATGATTTAGATGAGGGAATTAGAAGTAACATTAGCAAATTTGCTGATGACACAAAGTTGGGTGACAGTGTGAAATGTGAGGAGGATGTTATGAGAATGCAGAGTTACTTGGACAGGCTGGGTGAGTGGGCAGATGCAGTTTAATAAGGATAAATGTGAGGTTATCCACTTTGGTGGTAAGAACGGGAAGGCAGATTATTATCTAAATGGAGTCAAGTTAGGAAGAGGGGAAGCACAACGAGATCTAGGTGTTCTTGTACATCAGTCACTGAAAACAAGCATGCAAGTACAGCAGGCAGTGAAGAAAGCTAATGGCATGCTGGCCTTCATAACAAGGGGAATTGAGTATAAGAGCAAAGAGGTCCTTCTGCAGCTGTACAGTGCCCTGGTGAGACCACACCTGGAATACTGTGTGCAGTTTTGGTCTCCACATTTTAGGAAGAACATTCTTGCTATTGAGGGAGTGCAGCGTAGGTTCACAAGGTTAATTCCCGGGATGGTGGGACTGTCATATGTCGAAAGATTGGAGCGACTAGGCTTGTATACTCTGGAATTTAGAAGGCTGAGAGGGGATCTTATTGAAACATATAAGATTATTAAGGGATTGGACACGCTGCAGGCAGGAAGCATGTTCCCGCTGATGGGTGAGTCCAGAACCAGAGGACACAGTTTAAGAGCCGACTCCAGCCTTGAACTCCAGACCGGGTCTTTATGTGCTGCTATTGTGACTCCCGTCTCCCCTTCCCCTACCAATACTCTGCAATCCCGTCTCCTTCAGATCCCATCGTCAGTTCCTGGGTACTCAGAGGCTCCATCTTCCTCTCACCCCAACCCTCCCCCCTCCCGCCTCTGATCCCAGCTCTCATCCGTGCCGGGTCTTTACCATCCCCTCCGACCTTCAACTGTCGGAGGCAGAGCGCTCTGTCCTCAGCAAGGGCCTCACCTTTGTCCCCCTTCTCACCTCAGCGAGTTCCGTATTCGCCATGATGCGGAACTCTTCTTCCGCCGTCTCCGTCTCCGAGCCTACTTCTTTGGCAAGGACTCTTCCACCCCCACCGATGACCCCTTCTCCCGTCTTCAACCCTCCTCTTCTTCATGGACACCCTGCTCTGGTCTTCTGCTTGCTCCGGATCTCTTTATTGCTAACTGCCGACGGGACATCAACCGTCTCGACTTCACTGCATCTTGTTCCCATTCCAACCTCACTCCTTCTGAACGCTCTGCTCTCCACTCCCTCCGCACTAATCCTAACATTATTAAACTCGCCGATAAGGGGGGTGCTGTTGTAGTCTGGCGTACTGACCTCTACCTTGTCGAGGCACAGCGACAACTCGCGGATACCTCCTCGATCGTGACCCCACTAAGGAGCACCAGGCCATTGTCTCCCACACCATCACCGACTTTATCTGCTCAGGGGATCTCCCATCCACTGCTACCAACCTTATAGTTCCCACACCTCGCACTTCCCGTTTCTACCTCCTACCCAAGATCCACAAACCTGCCTGTCCTGGCAGACCTATTGTCTCAGCTTGCTCCTGCCCCACCGAACTCGTTTCTGCATACCTCGACACGGTTTTATCCCCCCTTGTTCAATCCCTTCCTACCTATATTCGTGACACTTCTCATTTCTTAAACTTTTCGATGATTTTAAGTTCCCTGGCCCCCACCGCTTTATTTTCACCATGGATGTCCAGTCCCTATATACTTCCATCCCCCATCAGGAAGGTCTCAAAGCTCTACGCCTCTTTTTGGATTCCAGACCTAATCAGTTCCCCTCTACCACCACTCTGCTCCGTCTAGCGGAATTAGTCCTTACTCTTAATAATTTCTCCTTCGGCTCCTCCCACTTCCTCCAAACTAAAGGTGTAGCTATGGGCACCCGTATGGGTCCTAGCTATGCCTGCCTTTTTGTTGGCTTTGTGGAACAATCTATGTTCCGTACCTATTCACGGTGGTGGAAAAAAGTTTGTCTGTGTGGTCGGGGGGCAACGATTGTCGCGCTTCCGGCCTGGGGATTCTGCTGCGGGGAGGCAACTTCTCAATCACCAAAGTTAAAGAGGTGGTTGCGGGGCGCCTCCTGGTAGCAGACGTCAAATACCGGGGCACTCCGCTCCGGCTGATCAACGTGTACAACTCCCCCGTGCGGAGCGAGCGGCTGGCCGTCTTCGAGCAGCTCCCACAGCTGCTGGTGACGTCCCAGCCGGTCGTTCTGGCCGGAGACTTCAACTGCACCATTGATGCAGCTGGAGGACCCGGCAAGCTGGACAGTACCTCTAGACTCCTGAGGGAAACGGTGAAGACAGCCAAGCTGCGCGACGCCTTTGGCACCCCCACAGGTGGAGCACAGCCGCAAGCCACCTGGACACGATCGGACGGCTCAGCCCGCTCCCGGATCGACTTCCTCTTCCTGTCTGAGTCCCTCACGGTCAGGTCCACCGACGTCACGCCGGTGTTCTTCTCTGACCACTGCCTTCTGAGAGCCACCTGTCGCTTACGGGAGGACCAGAAGGCAGGCAGGGGGACGTGGAAGCTGAACGTAAAGCTGCTGACCCCAGAGAACATCGAGGAACTAGAGAGGGAGTACACAGGTTGGAGAACCTTGAAAGCCTTCTTTGATTCCCCGGTTCACTGGTGGGAAGCCACCAAGGAGAACATTAAGAGGTTCTTCATCCGCAAGGGTATTCAGAAGGCAAGGCAGGAGCAGAGGGAACTGCGTAAACTCCAGACAGAGTTGCAGCAACTTCTCCTTCTGCAGTCGAAGGGGGTGGATGTCAGGGAGGAATTGCGAGAGGTGAAGGGCCGGCAAGCCCAGCACCTCGCCGCTGAATCCTCCAAGATCATCTTCCGATCAAGGGTCCAAACCGTGGAGCAGGACGAGACGTGCTCACGCTTCTTCTTCCAAAAGGTGCACAGGGGGAGCTCTGTGATCCACAACCTTAAGGAAGAGGACGGCTCAGTCGCGTCCTCGCAGACCGACATACTGAGGATCTGCAAGTCCTTCTATGCCGGTCTGTACGACGAAAAGGCCACAGAATCCACAGCCTCCCGCAACTTCCTGTCGTCTATCACGCAGGTCTTAGACGACGGCAAGCGGGAGAGTCTGGATCAGCCACTGACCCTGGACGAGCTGACAGGCTCCATCCGTTCCTTTGGGTCGGGTAAGACTCCCGGAAGCGACGGCTTACCGGCTGAGTTGTACTCGGCTCTGTGGAACTGGATGGGCCCAGACCTGCTGGAAGTGTACAACGCTATGCTTCTGGCCGGCAGTATGTCTGAGTCCATGAGGAAGGGCGTCATCACCCTCATCTACAAGCAGAAGGGGGAAAGGGAGGACATTAGAAATTGGAGACCCATCTCTCTCCTGAATGTGGACTACAAGATCCTGTCCAAGGCTATCGCCAACAGGGTCAAGTCGGCTCTGGGACAGGTGATCCACCCGGACCAAACCTGTGCTGTACCGGGCAGGAAGATCTCAGACAGCCTCGCGCTGCTGAGGGACACCATCGCCTACGTGCAGGACAGGGGGGTGGACGCCGGCCTGGTCAGCTTGGACCAGGAGAAAGTCTTCGACAGGATATCGCACACGTACATGGCGGACGTGCTCTCCAAAATAGGATTTGGGGAGGGAATCCGGAATTGGATCAGACTGCTCTACACAGACATCCGTAGTGCAGTCCAGGTCAACGGGTGGGAAACAGACAGCTTCCCCATCAGGTCTGGAGTCAGGCAGGGCTGTCCCCTCTCCCCTGTCTTGTTTGTCTGCTGCATAGAACCCTTTGCGGAAGCCATCAGGAGGGATGAGGGCATAAGAGGGGTTGACGCTGCCAGGCAGTGGAGGGACCCAAGTGAAAATCTCCCTGTACATGGACAATGTCACCGTCTTCTGCTCTGATCCGAGGTCAGTTCGCAGGTTGATTGGCACCTGCGAACAGTTCGAGCTAGTGTCGGGGGCCAGGGTCAACCGCACGAAGAGCGAAGCCATGCTCTTCGGCAACTGGCCCGACCGATCCAGCGTCCCCTTCACCATCAGGTCTGACCACGTGAAGGTGTTGGGGATCTGGTTCGGAGGGGCTGAGGCGTGCAACACGAACTGGCAGGAGCGGACTGCCAAGGTGAAACAGAAACTGGGACTGTGGGGAGGACGCTCCCTGTCGATAACGGGCAAGAACCTGGTCATCAGATGTGAGGTGCTCTCAGGGCTGCTGTACTTGGCGCAGGTCTGGCCCGTCCCCCGCTCCTACAGCTCGGAAATCACCCGGGCTGTCTTCAGATTCGTCTGGGGATCCAAGATGGAGCGGGTGAGACGGACCGTCATGCACAAGTCCCTGGACAACGGGGGCAAGAACGTCCCCAATGTCGCCCTCACCCTGATGGCCAGCTTCGTATGTGGCTGCATCAGGTTGTGTGTAGAGCCCAGGTATGTGGGCACCAAGTACCACTATGTGCCCAGGTTCTACTTGTCGCCCTGGCTACAAAGGATGGGTCTAGCCCCACTCCCGCGCAACGCCCCAGTCAGCTGGTCGTTGCCGGCATACCTGTCCTACGTAGCTAAGTTCTTCCAGGAGAACGCCTTTGACCACAGGGCCATCAGGCAGTGGTCGGCACGAAGTGTCCTGCAGGCACTGCAGGAGAAGGACGTGATGGACACAGTGGGGTGGTTCCCTGAGCAGACTGTCCAGTTCATCTGGCAAAATGCTTCATCGCCAGATCTCACCAACAGGCACCAAGACCTCGCCTGGCTGGCGGTGAGAGGGGCCCTCCCAGTCAGAGCCCTCCTGTACGCCCGGAATGTCGTCCCCGCACCCCCACTGCCCACGGGAGGACTGCAGTGAGGAGGAGTCTGTGACCCACCTCTTTGCACACTGCCAGTTCGCAAAGAGTGTGTGGAGGAGGATGGACGGGCTAGTGTCACGTTTTATCCCCAGCAGCTGCGTAACAGAGGACTCTCTGATCTACGGGCTGTTCCCGGGACGCATACGGAGACCAACATCCGGTGCTGCTGGCAGATCAACAACTCGGTGAAAGACGCTCTTTGGTCAGCCCGAAACTTGATGATCTACCAGCACATGGAGATGTCCGTGGGAGAATGCTGCCGACTGGCACACTCTCGGCTGCAGGAGTACGTGCTGAGGGACGCACTGAAACTTGGTGCAGCCACCGCAAGGGCCCGGTGGGGTCCGACCACAGTATAGGTTTCTCCACCCGTGGGAGTGGGAGGGGTCGGTGGGCAGGGAGTATACCCCTCAACAATGATAGGCTAAGCTGAACTACTGGAGTGCCACGTGGGTGGCTATTAATACGGATATTTTACTGAGTATAATGGAAACGTATGTAAAGGAGGAGAAGTTATTGAATGGCTTATTGTATATATTTATTTTTGAATAAAGTATATTTTGAAATAAAAAAAATATTCTGGTATCTGCCCCCCACCCCCAACTTTTCCTTCGCTACATCGACGACTGCATTGGCGCTGCTTCCTGCACGCATGCAGAGCTCGTTGACTTTATTAACTTTGCCTCCAACTTTCACCCTGCCCTCAAGTTTACCTGGTCCATTTCCGACACCTCCCTCCCCTTTCTAGATCTTTCTGTCGCTGTCTCTGGAGACAGCTTATCCACTGATGTCTACTATAAGCCTACTGACTCTCACAGCTATCTGGACTATTCCTCTTCTCACCCTGTCTCTTGCAAACATGCCATCCCCTTCTCGCAATTCCTCCGTCTCCGCCGCATCTGCTCTCCGGATGAGGCTTTTCATTCCAGGGCGAGGGAGATGTCCTTTTTTAAAGAAAGGGGCTTCCCTTCCTCCACCATCAACTCTGCTTTCAAACGCATCTCCCCCATTTCACGCACATCTGCTCTCACTCCATCCTCCCACCACCCCACTAGGAATAGGGTTCCCCTGGTCCTCACCTACCACCCCACCAGCCTCCGGGTCCAACATATTACTCTCTGTAACTTCCGCCACCTCCAGCGGGATCCCACCACTAAACACACCTTTCCCTCCCGCCCCCCCCCCCTTTCCGCAGGGATCGCTCCCTACGCGACTCCTTGCTCACTCGTCCCCCCCCATCCCTTCCCACCGATCTCCCTCCAGGCACTTATCCTTGTAAGCAGAACAAGTGCTACATATGCCCTTATACTTCCTCCCTTACCACCAATCAGGACCCCACACATTACTTCCCCTGTGAGTCGGCTGGGGTGATATACTGCGTCCGGTGCTCCCGATGTGGCCTTCTATATATTGGCGAGACCCGACGCAGACTGGGAGACCGCTTTGCTGAACACCTATGCTCTGTCCGCCAGAGAAAGCAGGATCTCCCCGTGGCCACACATTTTAATTCCACATTCCATTCTGATATGTCTATCCACGGCCTCCTCTACTGTAAAGATGAAGCCACAGTCAGGCTGGAGGAACAACACCTTATATTCCGTCTAGGTAGCCTCCAACCTGATGGCATGAACATTGACTTCTCAAACTTCCACTAATGCCCCACCTCCCCCCATACCCCCGTTATTTATTTTTATACACACATTCTTTCTCTCACTCTCCTTTTTCTCCCTCTGACTATACCCCTTGCCCATCCTCTGGATTCCACCCCCCCCCCCCCCGTCTTTGTCCCCGGACCTCCTGCCCCATGATCCTCTCATATCCCCTTTGCCAATCATCTGTCCAGCTCTTGGCTCCATCCCTCCCCCTCCTGTCTTCTCCTATCATTTTGGACCTCCCCTCATCCTCCCACTTTCAAATCTCTTACTAACTCTTCCTTCAGTTAGTCCTGACGCAGGGTCTCAGCCTGAAATGTCGACTGTACCTCTTCCTAGAGATGCTGCCTGGCCTGCTGCGTTCACCAGCAACTTTGATGTGGGCCACAGTTTAAGAATTAGGGGCAAGCCATTTAGAACGGAGTTGAGGAAAAACTTTTTCATCCAGAGAGTGGTGGATATATGGAACGCTCTGCCCCATAAGGCTGTGGAGGCCAAGTCTCTGGCTGCTTTCAAAAAAGAGATGGATAGAGCTTTTAAAGATAGTGGAATCAAAGGTTATGGGGATAGGGCAGGAACTGGATACTGATAGTGCACGATCAGCCATGATCACAGTGAATGGCGGCACTGGCTCAAAGGGCCGAATGGCCTACTCCTGCACCTATTGTCTTCCTCCTTTCTTAAAGAGTGGAGTGGCATTTGCAATTTTTCAGTCCTTTAGCACCATGCCAGAGTCCAAAGATTTTTGAAAGATCAATACTAGTGCTACCACAATTTCTAACACTCATCTCTTTCAGAACCCTTGGATGCAGTTCATCTGGTCTGGGTGACTTATGCACCTTTAGGTCTTTCAGCTCTTTGAGCACCTTCTGTCTTGTAACAGTAACTGCTCCCAGTTCTCTTCCTTCACATACTACAACATCTGGCATACTGCTCGTGCCTTCCACAAATAAGAATGACACAAAATGCTCATTTAGTTCATCAGCCGCCTCATTTTCTAGCGGTCTTATATCCACTCCCGTTTCTGTTTTATTTTTAACAAAAAAAACTTACTTTGAAAAAAAAGCTTTCTTTGATATTATTTGCTGGCTTGCTTTTATATTTCATTTTTTCCCCTTCTAATGTTTTTTTAGTTGCTCTCTGTAGGTTTTTAAAAACTTCCCAATCCTCATCTTCTCACTAATTTTTGCTTTGTTGTATGCCCTTTCTTTTGCTTTTACAATGGCTTTGACGTCCCTTGTCAGCCACGGTTGTATTATTTTACCATTTGAGTATTTCTTCATTTTTGGAATACATGTGCCCTGCACCTTCATTTTTCCCAGAAACTCACACCACTGCTGCTCTGCTGACATCCCTGCCAGCAGCTCCTTCCCATTTAGTTTGGCCAACTCCTCTCTCATACCATTGTAATTTCCCTTACTCCAATGAAATACTGCTACATCAGACTTTATTTTCTCCTTATCAAATTTTAAGTTGGACTCAGTCATATTGTAATCACTGGTCCCGAAGGGTTCTTTTGCCTTAAGCTCTCCAATTGCCTCCGGGTTCATTACATAACACCCAATCCAGTATAGCTGATCCCCTAGTAGTCTCAACGACAAACTGCCCTAAAGAGCCATCTCTTGGGCATTCAACAAACTCACTCTACTGAGATCCATTACCAAACTGATTTTCCCAATCAACCTGCATGTTAAAATCTCCCATAACTAACATAACATTGCCCTTTTGACTTGTCTTTAGATAGGATAAATGCAAACAGGCTTTTTCTACTGAGGATGTGAGAGACTACTAGAGGTCATGGGTTAAGGGTGAAAGGTGAAATGCTGAAAGGAAACATGAGAGAGAATTTCACTCAGGATGGTGAGTGTGTGGAACCAGCTGCCAACACGAATGATGGATGCAGGTTCCACTTCAGCATTAAATAAAATTTGCATAGCTTTCACAGATTCACCAACCTCTGGCTAAAGAAGTTCCTCATCTCATCTCTGAGGTTATGTTCTCTGATCCGAGCCTCCTCCAGTATAGAAAACATCCTCTGCATGTCCACACTCTCTATCCCTTTCAATAAGGTCTCCCCGATGCCCTATAAAACCAGAATAGTAGCTGCCTACTTTTGTCTGCAAATTTGTGTGCATTGCTCTGGATCTCCAGCATCAGCTGAATCTTCTGTTTTGTCTGCAATCGACCTTCAAATAAATTAACAAATGCTGATAACTCTCTTAATTGCTTGCTGTGCATGAATGCTACACCTTTTACAATTCGCGCCAGAGTGCCCCCTATCCCCTCTATATATTGGAGGTCTGTGATCTCTTGGCATTTCCACAATGTTTTTTTAAAAAATTCTCCTCTGGAATGGGTACTTTCACATTTTCCCGTGTTACTTATGCTCCAGTTGTCTCTGTCACCTCCTTACAACTTCCCTCTATCTATGCATCCATCATCAGCAATCTGTCACTGTACCTTTCATCAGAGAGCTAAGCCTCAGGGTGCTGGCCCATTCCACCCAGCATGTCCATTTGGACCATAATTAACCCCATCTGCTGGCACTCTAGTTACTGTTTTAACGTTTAACCTACTAACCTAGTCATTGGAGCCTGCCACAGTACCCTACTGTTCTTTGCTGTCAAAGGCCTTAGCCTTTGGCTCGGCCAAGGTTTTCAGTTCATATTTTGTTTCACTTATTAAGAAAGTCTCTGTATTGTTTGTAAGGTGGTCTACCATGAAACTATGATATCTGTGCCGCCAGATTAACATTTCAAGTCACCTACTTCTGTCACCAAATAAAGTTTTAAAGTTCCCTGAACTAAATAAACCCACCGAGGCCACAAACTCACTTACTGAGATCTCATATCATGTGCATAATCACTACTGTTACACAACAGACATCTCACTGGCTAGGGTCAAGTTTAATCTTACTATGTATAACCACCAGCCTAAAGATTTAAGAAATAGTATTAGCAGGATTTAAAATAAACTGATGTAGCATGATATAGAAAATCTTAAGTCACTTAAGCATAATACCGAGAAACACCCTGGAATGAAGGATTTTTCAGAAGTACATCTCCCCAACCCTTCATTTCCTGCCTCCAGCAAGGAGACAAACAAATGGCTGAATTTGAAACCTGTCACACACAGTAAAGTTCCGTTGCCTAAGGGACCTGGCAGTTCTTGAAGAACTTGTTAAATCTGATTAATACACTACATCCAACAGTAATTTATGCTTCTATAAAGTTGATGAAGTTGACTTCTTCATAATGCACTGGACTTCCAGCAATGTTTTAAGGCCACATTCTACAATTCAGTCAAATTCAACTGAAAGCAATGGTGCAAAAAGATACGTTGCAAAACCAGTCAGCAGTTTTTCAGGAAGGTATGACATTAAAAGATGAGCTTGGGCTAAATGTAAAGAATTGATATACAATTTCCAGCTACATTTTACATATACATTTTCAGGTGAATATGTATATTTATCTGTAGCTCATTAACACAACAGCAAATGATCTCAAAGAAATTCTACAGATGTTGGAAACCCAGAGTGACACACACAAAATAGTGGAGGAAATTAGCAGATGAGGCAGCATGTAAACAGGAATAAGTCCTTGTGAAGAGTGTCAGACCAAAACATCAACTGTTTATTCATTTCCATACATGTTGTCTGACCTGTTGAGTACCTCTAGCTTTTGAGTGTCAACCTGTTTCCCATCTGCAGAATCTCATATTCATCATGTGTCTTAGTTCAATATAATACAAGGCCTATTATGCAGGTGAAAGACAAATATTCACTATTAAAATCACATTATGAAAATAGTTTTATTTGCATATTATAGCTTTGCAATATAAAAATTAAATCAGCTTATCAGATTTCTGCTGGTATAGATACATACAGGAAAACAAGCTATAATACAGACTAGGCAATTAGTGTTACATTAAGGTGCATTACCAGGAAGTAAATAAGCAACTTTTTAAAGTCATAAGGTCAATATTAGAGCATAACAGTTAAACAGAGCAGAGTGATACCATTTATTGGAACAAGATCAAAGTATGAAATCTCACAACGACATAGGATGAAACAATTGGTACACAAGAAAACTTCAAATCTTAACATGGTGGAAAACAGAGAAAGATCCATACAGGCCATGCATTAATCTTGAAATTTTCAAACACTAACTCATATAGTTCCAGTTATAAAATCTTCAGATATGGCTACACCAGTTATTCCATTCAAATCAAAAATCACAATTTTTCAAAAGATGTCTCTATCCCTTGTACCACTTCTATCAGAAACTAAGATGATTACTGCAGGCAGACTGAATATGGTCAAGCCTTTGGCAATGCTTCTTGCTTTTACCCATCTACTTGGATAAGAACACTGACATATATTTAATATCCAATATTCATTTAGGACTGCACTTTCAAAAAAAAGGGACAGTAGGTAGGATGATATTTGAAATGACAGATTCTTGGACTAAGTTCATAACATGATAGGAAAACTCACAGCTTAATTGTCAATCAACTCACTTGTACCCTAGGCACTTCAGCCCCAACAAATGTGCAAGTGCCTCACAATTTAAGCATAATGGTCATAATGTTAAGAAAGTCACTCTTAAAGTGCTTCAAAAATGCAACATTTGGCATTCATGTTGTATCGGTTATTTTAAAGAAATTGTTCAAAATATCTTGATTTTTTAATGTTAATAAAAAGATTACCTTGATGGGAGAAGATAAACTTTTAAAGCACATGGCATGACTTTGAACCCTTTTAAAATACATACTTCTTATGGTCTGAAAGTGAAAAACTTTTCAACATGGCAAAATAGCGGGGGGGGGAGGAAGAAAGAGGGGGAACAATATGGAAAAAAGTTCATGTTAACCTAATTCAAAGGAATCTATTCCACTCAAAAACAATTTACATAATGATATGCATGCTTTTTGTCTGCAAGGTGACAAGATTAAATATAGTTTCATAACATGATTTATCAACCTACTTTATGAACAAAGATTTAAAAATTGAACAAATTTAATTTGTAAAACTTTGCAGGAAACTCAGATGTACTATGTCTTACGAAAAATTGTCCAACAATCATGGGATCAAACTGACATCTTGATAAGCAGTGGAGTATGTGCAGGTATTCAATCATTATATTAAACTGAAGAAATAAAGGCATGGAGATACGATTCATACAATTTTAGATGCTACTTCATAAAGAAGCAAAACGTAATTAGCCTTGCAATTATTCACTGCCAATAGGACAAATTCTATAGGAGTAATAGGAGCAATAACGAAATGGGTTTTGCAACATATAAGTGGGAGACATTCAAATCATGGTGGATACACGTAGACAAATCTAACTATCATAAATAATTTTTTTAAACAAACTGACTTAAGGTGCTAAACTGTGGTCCCTATTCATGTTTCTAATGTAGACATTTTATTATACATAATGCATTTTTGCCCAATCTGTTTTCTGTTAATGGAAATAAAAAAATTTCTAATGATATTGTACATTATATAGTACAAAAATAGTTAGTTTATATGTTATTGACTGCAATGAAAACAATGCTTCAATATACAGAATATTATGAGACATTCCTTAAGTACTTCCGAATAATCACATACTTTGCTGTAAGGACTATTCGAAGTATTTGAATGCATGTCTAATTGTGTTAGATAACTTGTTTAAATAACTAAAGGAGATTCATATCACTAAAAGATCTCCTTTGAGACAGCTAATTATATGTCTATGCATAAATACAAGGACTACAATTATGGACCAAGTGGTTGGATTGCTTAAGCCTTCTACACATTTATAACAACCAGAGTAAATCTCTCATACACATATATACTGTATAATATTTCAACTTCTCCAGAGCCAAAATTGGAATGCTTTCTTGCAAAATTTATCAAAACAGGCTACAATTTGTTGCTCAAAATTTAGCCCTAAAAGATCACCATTTTAAGTTGCTGAGCCCATCAGGTATAAATTTGCAAGCTTAAAATTGGAAATTAAAAACAGGAACAGCAGCATATACAAGGCATTGAGCTTCCATTACTGCCTCCGCTTCAATATACTAAATCAGTTATATTTACATTTGTAAAAAGAATCACAAACACTGTGCATCTGCAAAATATGGAAGCAGATAGCTTCATGGCCACAATGTTTAAGGTTCAAAAAATATTTTAAAGAATCTATTGTATTTGTCATCTCTGCCATGGACGGTCCCTAAGCCCAACTGCTAAAGGAGGGGTGTTGGGCATGGAGCTAGCAACCCCATCCTGTTACAGAAGCTCCAAAGACCTCATTCCTGAGTGAGGAAGGATACACCAGAAGATGGGTTACACCTGGAATAACTTGAAAGGCTGGCCCAGGACAGAGGACTCCGGTGAGCTGCTGTTGGTGGGCGGTCTATGCCCCAGTAGGGTTGTCAACCATCTTAAAGGAGTATCCAAGGATTTTTTTTTTTGATAAAACAGCTTCCTCTCTCAATTTACAGCAATAGAGGTTGCATGACTCAAGGAAATCTATATTATGTAGTTTTAATAACTACCGAAAGGTACACCTGTCCACTGCTTCTATCAGATGGAAGTACCATGGATATTTCTACAGGAATTTTTCCACTCAGTGAAAAGGCCTACCAAAAGATACTTCTCTTTCATGGGAATCTGTGTGGTTCTTTTCTTGGTGAGAGGCATAAATAGGGAAATACATTTAATTTTGTCCTTGGCCCCTCCTAAAAAAGATTATTCTGCTGTCACAGTGTCAGAAATTTCAGGGACTTAACCATGACTTCGTAACTTAATTTAAATAATAAGATGGTATAAACAAGCTCTGTATAAAAGAGATAATGCTGAGAAAATGAAAATTCATAAATTCACATGGATTTTTAGTATTGTATTATAATTCTGGGCACCCTTTAAGTAGTGTTATGCATCAGACTTCAGAAACAGACACTTCTGGAAAGATGCCAGAAAAATTAAGTCAATAGATTCAGAGAACAGTGTGTAACATTGACTTATATGGAATTTGTTTCTCATTATACACATAACCAAGACTTAGGTTATAAGTACTTATAATTTTGAGTTCTAATGCAGCTTTAATTCTCTGCATGGAACTATGTTATTTTGTGAGCTGAGGTTATCAAGCATGTACTATCAAATGCAAGCAGAAGAATTTCTGGATGAAAAGATACAATTTCATGAAGACAGAAAACACATATTTCCCATTTTCTTCTATTATTTGAGGTGTTCACAAACTAGTCACTGGAGAAAAGGACAATAATTTCACCCGAGAGGATGCAATTCCTGACATGTCTTTCCAGACACTATTTGAGAGCTGAGATGCTCTATAGATGGTCAAACAAGTATAATTATCTCGCTGTTCTCTGAAAATATAATTTTAATTTACAAAGTGGATAAAATTACAACTAAATCAAAACCATTCTACACTGTTAATGCATGATCTAGGAGGTTGTGAGGAACAGGTCCTAACCTGTTACGGCTACACTGTAATGGGATATTTCTGGTACATCTGGATTGTCAAACCTGTGTTGAGATTCTCGCTTTTCCATGAGGTATCTGAAATACTACAATTCTGTATTAGTTTCACAATCCATCAGGTTTTACTTTTGATCACTGTCTGCAATCATTTATTCTTACCGAATATTTTGAATTCAAGTCTATTCTTAATAGGTCGATATTTGTGAAATGTTGGAGGCCAAAATAAAGAAAGCTGGAATTAAGACATAAACAGACTTACCATATCAGAATGTTCATCTTTCCTCAGAAGAGTTCTGACTGGATTGTGCAATCTATTTTTAACTGTTGCCTTGCTTTTAATATCACAATTCCTAGCTGCAGGATCTTTTTCCCCATGCATGCAGTGTTACAGTTTCAAGCTTTTCAAATCTCTATCTTGATCATCTGTCCAAATGTTATTCCACTGACTTGCAATCAAAGCAACACAGCATGTATGAATTTAATTGTATCAGCTTCAATTTTTTTCTTTGGGGTATTTAAAGTGGCTTTGAAAAGATACGAGGCATCAGACATTTTTAGATGCAAAGGACATTAAGAAAGACAATCTGACATCAGTAACATCAACCATAACTAACAGCAGTGAAGTACAGTGCCATTACCAGAAAGACACAGCACTAAGTAACTGTTAATTATCAAAGGTCTTCAGGGCTTGAAAGCATACAAATATATGTGACTCAGACTGCTGGGTAGCCCGATTATGTTAAGGATGGCCAAAAGCAAATGTATTGAAGCTGTTGTCACTGGAAATCATTCTGGTCCTTTTTAGTAACACACAAAGGCCCAATCCTTTACACTAAGCTGCATGGTATCAAAGATTGTCCATGTTTACATCCAAGCATTGACTTTTCCAATCTTAACATGAAAAATCTTTTCATGTAAGGTTGTATGACTGAATAGTTTTAAGTTTGTTATAATCAGAACACAATGGCATTCTTCTTATTTATTGAAGTTAACAGCCAACTTATCTTCTATTATTGATTCCCAAGCATGATTTGATATTGAAAGTACGGCAAGAGCAAACACTGCTATGTTGTTCAGTTTGATACTACATGATGTTACAGGTTGCTGTATAGGCAAGTTAATTAAGCCCTCGTTAGGCCTTTTACTGACAAGATTGTAACTCAGTGTTTGAACAGAATCACTCCATTCTGAATATTTGGTCAGAGTTTTTCAGCTGTAACAGTTCTGTTAAAATTACTTGATCAAATTACTTTGATTGACCTTGTACCTTGCTTTCAGAATGTATATATTGTGCACACACAGGATTAGGTTTGAAGGATTGCAGAGGGAAAGTACACATCATTAACACAATCCAACTATGTTTCAACATTGGTCTGCTCCATGAATGCATTGAGTTACAAACTTGCAGCCTTCCACAACCAGAATGCTGCATCACAATGAAGTAAAATTAACTCAGAATTCACTTGGGAATCGTCCTAGGTCGCCACGTAGAATTAGAGCGATACTGTTGCACAGGAAAACAATGGATTTATGCAGATGAAAGGTGATAATGAGCCATAACCCATCAATATAAGACACAGGCAATACAACAGATAGCTAAACAATGGCAAATGTGCACTGAAATAAGGCAACTGAGAAACTAGAGGAGTAATTTTGCCACACAATGACCAATAGGTTTTCTCTGCAAATGGATTTTTTGAGCTGACTACACCTACATAATCAATGTGGTGCATAGCTATTACAAAGTCCTTAATTTCAACGTTGATCTGATGTCATTTTGTTATATAATATTTTTACAAACCACTACTCCAATCTGTAAATATGTTAGCATTGTCATTTGTCCTTATACTCACAAGATTAGACACTAACTCCACCTGGAAAACTACAGATTTCATCTATTTTAAAAAATACTGTTAAATTCAATTGATATTGATGTGTAAACTTGAGGATCTTTTAGATTTTCAAAACAAATTTGAATCATTGTGCAAAATACTCTAGTAAACGATAATTTGGTGTTAATCATGATCATAGACATCACGACCCTTTAACATTGTTGCTTCTTGACATGCATCGCAACCAAAGATGACACCTTCCCAACAGCAGTCAAATCTTTCTCATTCAATTCAGTGCAAACCAGGCAGATGCAAGTGCAAGATTTTGGCTTCTCTCCAGGCAAGTAGATTGGTTCACTTGACAGACTTCACAAATCATCATCACCAATTCCCTCAAAAGCATAGTTACCGTGGAAGTCATTAGCACTGACATCACCAGAGGAATTGGAAGCGCTGATCCCGCGGATACTAACAGAAGAAAGTTTACTCTGCAAGCGGGAGGAGAAAAAAGCAAAAAAGTTAAACATCAAAACTAAAACATTAACATTTAAAATATTTAATTTCTCCAGCATATAATAGATAAATTGTGGTAAACTGAATGTGTAATGAATTTTCCTGATATTCTTTCACCTTTGATCTCACTTTTAATAATCAAAACCAGTTTTCTCACTGGTTTAGAAATGATCACTGTAGTAGGTTCTAACCCAAGATACAAATAAACAAAATCCTAATTAAGGACAAAAATCAGCAAACATTACTACTCCAAAGGTAGCTATTTGTTCCATGTACTTCTGCTGACACTGGGAAAGGGGTGTCTAATTTAGTTTTGCACCTCAGCCATTTCTCCATAACCTTACCAACCTTTATCTACCCATGAAATTACTTTTTGGAAACTCCTACAGAATTTATTTTCATCACTTTCCAATAAGGTGGTCTAAAGCCTAATTATTTACACTCTCGTCCTGATGAAGGGCCTCAGCCTGAAGTGTCGAGTGTTTATTCATTTCCGAAGATGCTGCCTGACCTGCTGTGTTCCTCCAGCATTTTTTGTGTGTTGTTCTGGATTTCCAGCATCTGCAAAATCTTGAGTTTTATCATTTACACTCATAACACTTTGCTGAATTATTTTTCATTGCTGAGCTTTAAGGAATTTCAGTTGTGTGAAGGAATTTGTAGGTCTTGGAAACAAACTACTCCAGTCATTTCACCCACTGGATCCTCTCCCTCATCTGGTTCCAGACAGGAATGTTGCCAAAGGCTTCAAAAGGATATAGTCCAGTTGGAAATGTGGAGAGAGAAATGGCAGATGGAGTTTATATGATTGAAGTGTTGGGTGTTGCTGGGGTGGCGTGGCTTGAAGGCCTGCTCCACATTGTATTGCTCAATAAAATAAATGAGGTGTTGCACTTTGGGAGGTCAAATGTGAGAGAAAGGCAATCAGTAAATGGCAGACATGCAGGAGTCACTATCTTGTTCACTTTTTGCACTAATTATTTGTACCTTCAAAAGGCACCTCCTCCTTGAGGCTTCACCTTTTGATATGCCTCAAGAGGGCAGCACCCATTGTTAAGGGCCCCCATCACCCAGGACATGCCCACTTCTCATTGCTACCATGAAGTTAATGTTCCAGAAGTCTGAAGATACACACTCAGCATTTCAGGAACAGCTTCTTCCCCTGTCAGATTTCTGAACGGACAATGAACTTCTGAACACTACCTCATTTTTTTTTGCTCTCTTTTTGAACCACCTACTTAATTTTTTTTGTATAACACATGTAATTTAAGTGTTTTATTGGTTGGATTGAGTTGTTCTCTGATCTTGGCAATTCACTTGCAAACGTTGTCACCATATGAGAAGACATCATTGGTGCACTATTAATTTGTGGTGTTCTCTCCAAATGCTTGGCCATTGTATACTTAATCAACTGATTGAGCGGCATTACTGAAACTCAATTGTGATATAGGGAGGGGATCTTGTTACTGATTGATTGTGTGGCAAACTGTGAATTGTGGTCTGGAATTTAGCCCACATTGGCTCATAAATAGGATAGAGATCTACGTTGGTTTATAGAATTGGTTGCGGAAAACCATGCTTCTAAGAATTCTCTTACGTGCCACCTCTTTACTTGTGCCATGACTTTGAGTGATGCCCAGTTGAATTTGTGCTTCTCTCAATCTTCATGGGTAGAGACTAGGGAGAGTTGGTCATGCCACTTTATGGCCAGCTGATGCTCATAGATCCTTGTGGATAGTTTCCTCCCAGTTTGGCTGATATAATAACAGCACACATAAAAGTTGGTGAACACAGCAGGCCAGGCAGCATCTCTAGGAAGAGGTACAGTCAACGTTTCGGGGCGAGACCCTTCGTTAGTCCTGACGCAGGGTCTCAGCCCGAAACGTCGACTGTACCTCTTCCTATAGATGCTGCCTGGCCTGCTGCGTTCACCAGCAACTTTTATGTGTGTTGCTTGAAATTCCAGCACCTGCAGATTTCCTCGTGTTTGCGTTAACAATAGCACTGTTTTCCACAAACAATTCTATAAACAGACATGTAGACCACGATCCTATTTATAAGCCATTGTGGGCTAAATTCCAGACCACAACACAGAGTTAGCCACACAACTTATTGGTAATGAGACCTTCGCCCTACGTTCCAATTGAGTTTCCATAATGACGACCAATCAGCTGTTTGTTTCTCTCTGTATGCCATCAGTCTTATGAACACTTGAATTTTAGTCTATTATAAACTAAGTCCACCTGTACATACCCAGGTATACCTCATTGTATATAGTTCACGATTATTTGCACTATTGTTTTGTTTGCTTTTTGATTCTGTACAGCGAGAGCTCAGGGAAACCGGCATCAAATTCCCTGTATGTGTCCACATACTTGGCAATAATAAAGGATTCTGATAAGTATATAAAGGCCAACCATTCAGAAGACACACCGCAGTGCATTGATGACGTCTCCTCATATGGTGATGAAAAAAATTGTAAGTGAATGGGAAAGATCGGCGATTAGATTCAACTTTATTGTCATTGTGCTGAGTACAGATACAAAGCCAATGAAATGCAGTTAGTATCTGACCAGAAATGCAAAGAATAGTGTTATTTATAAAATAACTGCGAATAAAAAGTAAGTGCTACAGCACACAAATAGTACTGAGACAGTACAGTATGGGTGCAATACTGCTTAGCGCTGTGATGAGAGGTTCAGTCTCGGGGGAGAAGCTCTTCCTGTGCCTGTTGGTGTGGGAGCGGAGGCTCCTGTAGCATCTACTGGATGGGAGGAGAGTAAGAAGTCCATGGTTAGGGTGAGATGCATCCTTGATAATGCTTTTCGCCTTGCCCAGGCTGTGTTTATGGTAGATGTTCTCAATGGTGGGCAATTGGGTGCCGAGAATCCGCTGGGCAGTTTTCACCACATGCTGGAGTGCTTTGCAGTCTGATACAGGACAATTGCCATACCACACTGAGATGCAATTGGTGAGTATGCTCTCAAAGGTACAGCAGTAAAAGTCCATTAGTATCCTGGGACAGAGGTGAGCCTTCTTGATGCTCCGCAGGAAATAAAGGCGCTGTTGCGCCTTTTTGATCAGGACGGAGGAGTTCAGGGACCAGGTGAGATCCTCGGAAAAGTGGACACCAAGGAATTTGAACCTTGATACATGCTCCACTACAGCTCTGTTGATGTAGATGGGGACATGAGTGTGGCTCCTAGTATGCCTGAAGTCCACAATGATCTCCTTTGTCAGGCTGTTGAGGGCCAGGTTGTCGTCAGCATACCACGCGGCCAGGTGCTGGACCTCATTCCTGCAGGCCGTCTCGTCATCCCCTCTGATCAGGCCAACCACCGTGGTGTTGTCTGTGAACTTGATTATGGAGTTAGAACCATGTACAGGAACGCAGTCATACGTGAAAATGGAGTACAGAAGAGGGCTCAGCACACAGCCTTGAGGCACACTGGTGTTCAGGGTGAGGGTGGAGGAGGAGAGGTTGTCTAACTTAACCGATTGGGGTCTGTTAGTCAGAAATTCCAAGGTCCAATTGCAGAGGGATGAGCTGATACCAAGCTGGTGAAGTTTGGCAATCAGCTTGGAGGGGATCACAGTTTTGAACGCCGAACTAAAGTCAATGAACAGCATTCTGACATAAGAGTTGGGGCTGTCCAGGTGGGTCAGGGCAGAGTGAAGTGCTGTGAAGATGATGTCCTCTGTTGACCTGTTGGTGCAATAGGCAAATTGATGGGGGGGCGGCATCCAGGGTAGTTCGCAGACAGGATTTCAGATGTGATAGAACCAGTCTCTCAAAGCACTTTGCAATGATGGGGGTGAGTGCAATTGGACAGAAGTCATTCAGGCCCGTGGCAGTGGAATGCTTCAGCACTGGCACGATGGTGGCGATCTTGAAGCTTGTGGGGACAACTGCCTGGGCCAGGGACAGATTAAAAATGATCGTGAAGACCCCGGCCAACTGCCCTGCACAGACTCTGAGCACACGGCCAGGTATTCCATCCGGACCAGCTGCCTTCCGTACATTCACCCTTCTCAGGGTGGCGCAAACATCGGAGGTGGAAAGTGAGAGAAGCAGTTCACCAGGTGGGAGATCTGCTTTGAGGGTGACCTCCTTGTTCTCTCGGTCAAAGCGAGTGTAGAAGAAGCAGGCTGGAAGGGGGCACAGTACTAGGTGGTTTGAAGTCTGTAATGACCTGTATGCCATGCCACATGCGCCGGGGGACCGAGGAGCTGAAATGCTCCTTGATTCTCTGTTTGTATATGTGTTTAGCCTGAGAGATTCCCCTCCTCAGGTTGGCCCTGGCTGAGCTGTAAGCCTCCCAGTCTCCAGACCTCAACTCAATCCAACCATCAACCACCTGAGCTACATATTGAGTTGTTTCCGGTTTTTAAAAAAATTATGTATGGCAATGTACTGCTGCCACAAAACAACAGATTCTGATTTTTCATATTATTGTAACTTAGTTATATTTTTTATGTGAACAACAGGAATTCTGCAGATGCTGGAAATTCAAGCAACACACAAAGTTGCTGGTGAACGCAGCAGGCCAGGCAGCATCTCTAGGAAGAGGTGCAGTCGACGTTTAAGGCCGAGACCCTTCGTCAGGACTAACTGAAGGAAGAGTTAGTAAGAGATTTGAAAGTGGGAGGGGGAGGGGGAGATCCAAAATGATAGGAGAAGACAGGAGAGGGAGGGATGGAGCCAAGGGCTGGACAGGTGATAGGCAAAAGGGATACGAGAGGATCATGGGACAGGAGGTCCGGGAAGAAAGACAAGGGGGGGGGGGGGAGCCCAGAGGATGGGCAAGGGGTATATTCAGAGGGACAGAGGGAGAAAAAGGAGAGTGAGAGAAAGAATGTGTGTATAAAAATAGATAACAGATGGGGTACGAAGGGGAGGTGGGGCATTAGCGGAAGTTAGAGAAGTCGATGTTCATGCCATCAGGTTGGAGGCTACCCAGACGGAATATAAGGTGTTGTTCCTCCAACCTGAGTGTGGCTTCATCTTTACAGTAGAGGAGGCCGTGGATAGACATGTCAGAATGAGAATGGGATGTGGAATTAAAATGTGTGGCCACTGGGAGATCCTGCTTTCTCTGGCGGACAGAGCGTAGATGTTCAGCAAAGCAGTCTCCCAGTCTGCGTCGGGTCTCACCAATATATAGAAGGCCACATCGGGAGCAGCGGACGCAGTATATCACCCTAGCCGACTCACAGGTGAAGTGTCGCCTCACCTGGAAGGACTGTTTGGGGCCCTGAATGGTGGTAAGGGAGAAAGTGTAAGGGCATGTGTAGCACTTGTTCCGCTTACAAGGATGAGTGCCAGGAGGGAGATCAGTGGGGAGGGATGGGGAGGGGGGGACGAATGGACAAGGGAGTCACGTAGGGAGCAATCCCTGTGGAAAGCGGGGGGGGGGTGGAGGGAAAGATGTGCTTAGTGGTGGGATCCCGTTGGAGGTGGCGGAAGTTACGGAGAATAATATGTTGGACCCGGAGGCTGGTGGGGTGGTAGGTGAGGACCGGGGAACCTTATTCCTAGTGGGGTGGCGGGAGGATGGAGTGAGAGCAGATGTTTTTTTATTTTTTATGTATTGTACTGTACTGATGCTGCAACACAAATGTCATAACATATGTCATAGACAGTAACCCTGATTCTGATCATCAATTACAGCTGCAAATTATGGGCCCTGAAGTACTAGTTAAAAATAGGTAGCATTCCCCTGGGCAGCAGCAAATAGAGGTGCTTACGTAACATCTTTCACATTCAATTCCATGTTGAAAGAAAGTTGTTTAGTTCAGATGAGGTGATATGCAAGGGTTCGAATACTTCAATGTCAATGAAAGCAACAGTTAAATCAGATTGATACTTACTGAGAGTTTGACAACGGGATCTCTGTTGGAATCAGGTGAATCCTAAGGAATACAAAGTATGGAGCAATTAGGAATACTGTCTCCAATAATCTAATGTATTTTAACTTTAAAAAATAGTGCAGCAATATTGAGGTCACAATTAGCTTCGTGGGGTGACCAACAGAAATAATTCCGAAATGCTGCAATATCAGTGCTCCCTATTACACTCTCACAAGGTCAAATCTAAATGCAGTTAATGTTTGACAAAATGTTGCAAACAAAAACAACACCTGTAATACAAAATAGGAACAGTTGTAATCAATAAGGCAGCTGAAGCCTACCCTACCATTCAATAACAGGGCCCGTCTGTGATAGATTCAGTTCCTTCTCTGCATCAGATCTCCATAGCTCTCAACCTTTCAAATACTTATCTATCACCACCTTAAATATGTTTAATGATCTAGCTTTCACCAGACTCTGGTTGAAAATTACACAATTTCCATACTCTTGGATAAATCCAAGTTTTAAATTACTAGTCCTTTATCTCGTAACTACAAGACTTTGTGAGCCCCCTCTAGCCAATCAGGCCCTTTGTTGGTCAGGTTTGATCATGGATGCTGCGCCCTAGCTGTCTACATATGCAGACAAGGGCGGTATGATATGGAGAGCAAGCTGTTGCTCATGTAGCAGGCTCCTCCTCTCAACACAGCTGATAAATCCAAAGGAACGTCAGAGACTGATAAAGTTTAGCACCAGTGGTGTTGCAAGGGTTGCCAGTCAGTGTTCAGATCAATGCAAGACTGACTGCCTTAGGGACTAACGCTGGATTTTTCCTCAGGGCTTACTCCCAAAGCCTTCACCATGAGTGGGTATAGTTGCAAGGCAGTGGAGGTTTGAGATCAGAGATTTCTTTCTCCTAGATGAGCTGCCAACCACGGCTGACGAGGCCCATCTTCCACCAGTAACAGCCCAAAGAAATCTCAACATCTACCCTAGCCAGTTAGTGGCTAGAAAGTTTGTGAATTCTGTAGAGTCTTCTCTATTTCTGTATAAATATGACGTAAAATGTGATCAGGTCTTCACATGTCCTAAAACTAGATAAAGAGAACCCAATTAAATAAATAACACAAACATATTTGTTCATATATTTATTGAGAAAAACAATCCAATGTTACCCGTATTTGATGGAAAAAGTATGTGAACCATTGCTTCAGTAACTGGTGTGACCCCCCCCCTTGTACAGCAACAGCTTCAACCAAACGTTCCTGCTTACTGTTGATCAGTCCTGCGCATTGGTTTGGAGGAATTTTAGGCCATTCCTCCTTACAAAACTGCGCCAACTCTGGGATGTTGGTGGCTTCCATGCATGAACACCTTGCTTCAGGTCCTTCCACAACATTTCTGTAGGATTAAGGTGATTTGATTTGATTTGGCCTTTCAAAACCAAAATTTTCTTCCTTTTAAACCATTCTGTTGCGATTTACTCTTGCCTTTTAGATCATTGTCTTGTTGCATTATCCAATTTCTATTAAGATTTAGGTGACAGACTACTACTCTAATATTCTCATGTGAAATGTCTTCATACAATTTTGAATTCATTGTTCCCTCAATGATTGTCCAGGCCCTGAGGCAGCAAGGCAGGCCCAAACCATGATGCTCCTTCCACCATGCTTCACAGTTGGGATATAGTTTTGGTGTTGGTGCGCAGTGCCATTTTTCCTCCAAAAAAAAAAAAAAAGGCAATGTGCTTTTCTTCCAAAAAGTTCAACTTTTGTTGATCTGTCCATAGAACGTTGTCCCAGATGCATTGTAGAACATTCAGGTGGTCTTTTGCAAACTTGAGATGTGTAGCAATGCTTGTTTTTCTGGAGAGAACTGGTTTCCTCGTGGTGTTCTTCCATGAACACCATTCTTGTTCAGTGTTTTTCTTATAGTGGACATATGAGCAGAGACTTTAGCAAGTTCTAGGGACTTCTACAGGTCTTTTGCTGTTATCCTTGGGCTCTTTTCCAGTTCCTTCAGCATTGCACGTTGTGCCCAAGGTGTGATCTTTACAGGATGTCAACTTTTGGGGGGGGGGGTGGGTGGCAAGAGTACTGAGTTTCCTCCATTTGTAGACAATTTCTCTTACTGTGGACTGATGAACACTCAGATCTTTAGAAATGCTTTTGTAGCCTTTTCAGCTTTGTACATCTCTACAATTCTTCTTCCAAGCTCCTCAGAAAGTTGTTTTGATGGAGGCATGGTGCACATAAACAGATCTTTCTTGAGAAGAGCAGGCTCTGTGAGTAACCTGAAAAGTCTTTTTTTATAGAGCAGGGCACCTCTACAATCCACTCACCTGACTCCAAATATTTTTTGTAAAAGGCATTACCCAAGAAATTCACATACTTTTTGCAACAGATACATGTAATATTGAATCATTTTTCTCAATAAATAAATGAAGTATAATTTTTTTGTGTTGTTTATTTAATTGGGTTCTCTTTATCTAGTTTTAGGGCTTGTGTGAAGATCTGATCACATTTTGGTCATTTATGCAGAAATAGAGAAAATTCTACAGGGTTCACAAACTTTCTAGCAGCACTGTAGGATCAAATGCTTGAATTAGGTCAGTCTGCATTCTCTTAAATGCTAATAAACACAGATCCAAACTGTCTGGCCTCACTTGATAGAACAACATTTCAAATTCAGGAATTAGCCTGGTGAGTCTCCTTTGGATGGCCTTCAATCCTTCCACAGGTTGGGGGTGAAGAAAGAGAGAGAAATTGCTGCACGCACTATTCTATAAGCCTATACAAAACCTCTAATTATAAACTCTAACCATTCTGTAAAAAAGGTCAAGATATTTGTTGAACCTGTCTGATTTATGCATTCAATTCAACTAAGCACCCCTCTCTCCACCCAGTGAACTTCATTTATTTGCAGTCATACTTCCCATTTAGATAGCAATTAGTTATTTGACTCTTCTCAAAGTTATGACTCCACTTTAAACTGCATTTGCCACTTTCCCCCCAATCATCTCATTGCAGAGGAGAAACTGAGAGCAAACAAATATTTTAAAATTACAATAATTATAGATTCATGTGCCATGGTAATGTAGAGGTTCGTTGTTAGGTTGCATCTGGAAATTCCAGTTTGCGGACGATTTCCCTCCACGCCGCTCTGACATATTGGGAAATCATGTTCCTGGCAGGTTACAGCAGTGGTTTGCCTTTGCCTGCCGCCGGGTGAGTTTAAAGAGATCACCAGCTCTAGTGTAGAGGTTAGCACACTGCTATTACAACTCAGGATGTCAATTTGTACGTCTTCTCAGTGGAATAGGTGGGTTTTCTCTGGGTGCACCAGTTTCCTCCCACAGTCCAAAGGCTTACTGGTTATTGGTCATTGTAAGTTGTCCCATGATTAGGCAGGGGTTAAACCAAGGGTTGCTGGGCGTTGCAGCTCGAAGGGCCAAAAGGGCCTGCACTGCACCATATCTTCAAATAAATAAACAAAATAAATGCAATATGGAGTAACGGCTTGATTTGAGTGAACACAATTTAAAAAAAAACACGTCATCAACTTTTTGAAGTCTGCATCAGTGCGTTCTGGGTTTGTATTAACCAGAATGATACAAGATACATTAACTCCCTCAGAGGACACAGTGATTAAGTTATCAATTATCCATTCAATTCAATTTCAAAGTAAACTTGCAAGGTAAATATTCTAACCAGAAGTGGTGGGGACTTCACAGCCTGCTGACTGTCTGATCGACGTAGCGCACCATTTATCCTCTTCTTCAGCATCTGTAGAGTGAGGAGAAAACTTTAGATCAAAATTCACGCTTCCTTTTGATGGAATACCCAGTACTTGCTCGAATGAAGGTGTGCACCATTTAAGATAAAGCCATTAACACCATCTAATGGCATGAAAAACATCAACACTATCAGAGTGCATTGTTGCTCGACTTGCCTGACAAATAAACTCCACTCTTGTGGGCAGCAGTGAAGGACTGAGTGAGCTGTTATCTCACAGCTCAGTGAAGGGATTTCAATCAGACCTTCGTTGCTGTCAACGTGGAGTTTCGCACACTGTCCCCTTGACCACAAGGGTATCACAGTCGTACAGTGGTTAGCGTGGCACTATTACAGCTCAGAGCATCGGATTTTAGAGTTCAATTACAACATCTCTGTACGTCCTCCTGTGGAATGCGTGGGTTTCCTCCTATAGTTCAAAGATGCACTGATTAGTAGGTTAAGGACGCGAAAATCTGCAGATGCTGGAAATCCAAGCAAGAGCCACAACATGCTGGAGGAACTCAGCAGGCCAGCCAGTAAACACTCAACATTTTTGGCAGAGACCCTTCAGCAAGACTGGCAGAAAAAAAAAACAGAAGTCAGACAAGAAAGTGGAGGGAAGGGAGGAAGAAATACAAGGTGATACATGAACCAGGAGGCTGGGAGGGGTGAAGTATAGAGCTGGGACGTTGATAGGTGAAGGGGATAAAGGGCTGGAGAAGGAGGAATCTGATAAGAGAGGATAGAAGAGCATGGAAGAAAGGGAAGGGGAGGAGCGTCAGAGGGAGGTGATGCACAGGTAAGGAGATAAGGTGAGAGGGGGTAAATGGGAACAGAAATGGTGAAGGGGGAGGGGATTAGTAGGTCAATTGTACATTGTCCTGTGATTAGGCTAGGATTAACTGGGGGTTGCTGATGGTGCTTACGGCTGGAAGGGCCTATTCTGCACTGTATCTCAATAAATAAACAAGACATAGGTGCAGAATTAGGTTGGTCGGCTCATCGAGCCTGCTCCATTGACTGTGCCATTTTCTTTGGGGTATTTTAGCTTTTCTCCAAAATCCCAGAAATATGTGGGATAATATACAAATTGGGCTCTGTAAATTACCCTAGGGTAGAGTCTGGAGGGAGTTGATGGACGTATGGGATAAAATAGGGTTATGTGGACTCAGAGGCCAAAGAGCACCATTTCCAGTGCTGTACAGACTCATGACTTCACCACTTATAGACACCCTGCATGGAAATACGATTTCCTCTGAGCTACCCAACATCCTGGCAAAGATCACCTTTCTTGTATTATCAGATAAAAATTTGAAACACCAAGTACTTTTATTATAAATAGTGGAGTGATACATGTCACCCCACCATTTTCCACACAGATACATAAAAATGGGTAATAAATTCCAGTGTACCTGCTGTATAAAAATCTAAAAAGCAGGACAATTTTTAAAATAGTACTAGGATCAAATTATTTCCCCTAGAATTAGGCACCTCAAGTTTTTTTTTTAAACCAAGTTTACTTATTATTTAGAGATACAGCATGGAACAGGCTCTCCTAGCAACCCACCTATTTAACCCCAGCCTAATCACAGGACAAATTACAATGACCAATTAACTCACCAAAGGGTACGTCTTTGGACTGTGAGAGGAATCCTATGCACTCACAGGAATGACATACAAACTTCCTTATGCCAGAATTGAATTCCGAACTCTGATGCTCCGATCTGTAGTAGTTTCGCGTTACCACTTAGATACTGTGGTTACGTTATGCCTGTTACTTGTCAAACCTGCCTTCTGAGATCAAAACAAATGCACAATCTGCACTGTTTGCAGCAATAATTGGACCAATATATTGCAAAGTTACAGATCAGCCTATTAGAAAGTGTACATGTTTCTGGCCTAACAATTAAAAACAAAATTACCTTCTTTATATTGCCACCCGATTTCTTCACCATGAGCTCATCCACCATTGCTTGCAAGGAGATGCTCATCATTATTGCCTAATAAATAAATATCGATTAGGACAAATTTCAGCTACCATTATACACCTGAAAATAACAAATGCTCATAAAAAAAATTAATACTGTTAAATGAAGTGGTTAAGTGGCACAAAGAATATTTGGTTCTGGTACCACTTTATACCTCATAGGCAGGTAGAGCCGGAAGACTGTGGGCAGTTCTCATTACCACATAATACGTATGGTAAGGTATGATATGATATTACACAGCGGATAGTGTCAAGGATGTGGCCTAGATTAGAGCAACTCAGTTATGAATGTGTTTTCCTCTTGGCAAAGGGCAACCTGAATGAGGGACTGAAAATTTGAAAGAGCAACATTAGTGACAGCTAGCTTTGACCATAAGGCATTAGTCTGGAAGTAAGGTATAGGCGAATGAGTGGATCTGAGGAAGAAAAAGGAGGCTGAAATTGAACTCTTGAAGGGGAGTTGAAGAGGGCAGTATTTACATGAAAGCTTAAAATACACGGAAAACACTACTGCAAAATGGGAATAGTATAAACATATACCTAATAGTTATCAAGAACATGGAGTACTATGGTTGAGACAATTCTGGCAAAAACACACTAGAATATTAATCTGCAATATAATAATAGGCAGTTAAATGTCATCACTTCTGATTTCAGATCTCTGCTATGGTCACATCTGAATGTGACTTCAGATGACACCAATCATAAGATAAAATGAAGAAAAGCTAGTTCCAAACAGTGGTATGTCCAAATTAATTATTATATACCTGTGTGAAGTTTATTTGCCTTTATAAAGTGATTTCTGTATGCAAATAATCTCCCAAACTGACTTCACAGAAAACCAAAAGGTCTAATTGCCAGGTTTCTATGAAGCTGGCACAAGACTGGGAATAAATAAAGATTTCTGGAATTAACAAATGATTTGGGTTCTGCTAATAACTGGTGGCTGTAAAGTATCATTCACTCAGAGCTACTTAATAAATGCTTTCCAGTCAGATAAGGAGTGCTTGGGAGTGAGGCCAAGGGGTAATCCACACTGTGTAATAATTTATGTTCAGTGAAATGAAAAATGCAGCCAAATAGCTATTATGCCTAGCAGAGCTTTGAACCAAGAATACAATGTAGGATTGATTCAAAGTCCATTTTTACCCAGCCAGAAACACTGAGGAAAATAGCATCTTCCACTGCAATATATTTCCGATGATTTCATGTTCTGAACTGCCATTTAACACAGGATACAAGTCTATTTCCTGGGAATCATTTAAATTTTTTGTATTTTGATTTCCACAGATGCAGCATCACTCAAACAATTCTCAAGTTCACGAAATACAGTGCCTTGAAAAAGTATTCACATCTTACACGCTCATTTTCTAAATTTAAAATATATTGAAATAGGTTTTATTTGAGCTGATCTATAACATTGCGTATTGTGTCAAATCAAAAGAAAAATTCCAAAATCTGTTAATTTACTAAAAATTAAAAACCAAAATTGTGAGGCTGAAGTATTAATCCCCTTTGCAATTACTATGCTAACTTTCCTCAGTAGCAATACATTACCTTCCCAACTCACCCAATTTGCTGATGTAGAAAATTGGAGGTTTGCCCTATTCCAATGAATTCATAAGAATAGATACCCCATCTCCATGGAAGGTCCAGTAGTATGGGGTAGATTTTCAATAGACCAAACCAAAATGAAGACAAAAGAGCATTCAAGACAAGTCGGAGAAATGATAATAGAGAAGCACAAATCTGGGGAAGGGTACAAAACCATCTTAAAGGCACTTTAAATACCTTGGAGCTCAGTGCCGTCTATCCAAAGGTTGGGCAGCTAAGCCTTTATTTTTCTGGAACACAGGACACTGAGAGGTGAACTCAGTGGTGTATGAAATCATGAGACGCATTGGTAGGTTGAATGTAAACTGTTTCTTCCTCAGGGAAAGGGGTGGCACAGTAGTGAGGTAGTTAGTACAACGCTTTACAATACCAGCAACCAAATTCAATTCCCACTGCTACCTGTAAGGAGTTTGTACATTCTCCCAGTAACAGTGTGGGTTTCCTCAGGGTGCTCCGGTTTCCTTCCATAGTTCAAAGACATACCAGTCGGTAGGTTTATTGGCCATTGTAAATTGTCCTGTGGTTAGGTTAGGATTAAATTGGGGAACTGCTGGATGGCGTGGCGCAAAGGGCCGGAAGGGCCTATTCTGTGCTGTACTTTGATAAATAAATAAATCATGAAAAAGTGGAAAAAATATGAAAACACAGCCATACTTCCCAGGTCAGGCCATCCCTCTAATCCTAGCTACCAGCACGCATAAGAGAGGCCATGTGATGTCAACAGTCACTGAGTAAGCTGCAGAAGTCAGTGGCTGCAACTGGAGATGAAGTTCATAGCTCCACATTCTCCAAGGCCTTGCACAAAAAGGGTAGTCATGGAAAAGTGTGAAGGAAGCAGCCCTGGCTTAAAAAAAAAAGCATATCCTTGCCTGTAAAATCTTTGCAAAGTGTCACTTAGAAGATACTGTAAGGATGTGGAAGGTCTTGTGATCAAATAAGACTAAAGTGGAACTTCTTTTGCCTCAATATGAAGAGGTACATGGGATGTAAATCTAATATTGCACATCAGAGTGATAACACCATCCCTACTGTGAAGTATGG